>NW_003314278.1:78370-438116 GCF_000143415.4 Selaginella moellendorffii
TGAGGTACGTGATCTAGTCCCTAGCTTAAAGTTACTCATTATACAAGCAACTTTGGTAGAGAGTCGTTCGCGACATCTACTAGCCCTTTGAGGGAAGCTCGAAGGTAGCTTTGTTAATATCCTTATTGACATGGATGCTTCGGATAATTTTGTGGTTGCAGACATAGTTCGGCAAACTAAATTAACGGTGTAGCGGTTGGGTGAACCAAGGACTATAGAGTTTGTTCAACGTAGCCAAAGCACCGATAAGGTACTTCAACAAGCAAGAGTCGAAGTAGGGACATGAAAAGTAGATATGGATTTCACTGTGTTGGACATGGCGGGATTTGATGTAATTTTTGGGATGGATTGGTTTAATCGGTTTGTGATAGCCCTACATGGACAAAGTAGGAACTTTGTGGTATTGGTGAATGCCCGAGGAAAACAATCTAGGGTGGAGGCCTAAGATCTAAAGGTAGGGCAATGTAAGGCTAAAGACTTTGAACTTGGTGTCCATGAGAGGACAACTCACTAAAGGAACCAAGGCAACATTTTTGTGGTTACTCTCGGTGAGGAGTGACAAAAAGACAAAAACAAAATAAGTACCTTTAGTGATCCACCAGGTGTTGGACCAATTCCAAAATACCATACAAAAGGAGCTACCGGCGGGGTTACCCCTTGCACGATTGATAGAACATAAAATTGAGCTGGTCAAGGGTGCTAAAGCAGTGGTTCGTGCCCCTTGTCAGTTAAACGAAAAAGAACTCAAGGAGGTCAAACACCAACTTGAGGAGTTGGTGGAAAAAGGGTATGTTAAATTGAGCAAGTCACCATATGGTGCACTAATGTTATTTGTGAAAAAGAAAGATGGATCTATACACATGTGCATAGACTACCAGTTGCTCAACAAATATATAAAGAAGAACAAATACCCTTTACTAAAGATTGAGGACTTATTCAATAAGTTGGGAAAAACAAAAATATTTCTCGAGGATAGACCTAAAGTTAGGATACTACTACATCAAAGTAGTGGAGAAAGATGTTGAGAAAACAACCTATTGGACAAGGTATAGAAGCTTTGAGTTCTTAGTGATGCCTTTTGGGATGTGCAATGCACCAGCAAGGTTCTCGGCACTAATGAACCACATTTTTATACCCTATCTAGATCATTTCATAGTCATCTATATTGATGACATCTTGATTTATAGTGAGATGCTAGAGGAGCATGCCAAACACTTGATGAAAGTGTTTGAAAAACTAAGGAAGCACTAGTTGTATGCTAAAGAGAGTAAATATGACTTTGCTTAACAAGAGGTAAAGTTTCTTGGGCATGTGGTGGGCAAGGACGGGCTTAAAATGGACCCTAAGAAGGTCTAAGCAATCCAGGAATGGGAATGACCATGGAATG
The DNA here is from genome assembly GCF_000143415.4 of Selaginella moellendorffii. Taxonomy (NCBI): domain Eukaryota; kingdom Viridiplantae; phylum Streptophyta; class Lycopodiopsida; order Selaginellales; family Selaginellaceae; genus Selaginella; species Selaginella moellendorffii. The sequence goes on from NW_003314278.1 coordinate 79,758, forward strand.
AAAACAAGTTAAGGGCATTTTTGGGGCTATGTAATTACTACCGAAAGTTTATCAAACATTATTCGAGAGTAGCCCTGCTTTTAACAAACCAAACAGGAAAAGGGAAGATGGTATAAACAGCGGAATGCGAGGCGGCATTTGTCCACCTCAAAAGGAAGTTGAGGAAGACTCCTATATTGGCATTACCAGACTGTGGTAAGGTCTTTGAGATAGAATGGATGCTTCAGACTTTGTATTGGGCACAATTTTAAAGCAAGACAACCATTCAGTAGCAAAGAAGTTGGATAAGGCTTAGCGAAAGTGGCTTGCCCACGAGAAGGAATTGTTTGCGGTGATCAAGGCGCTCAAGGAGTGGCGACACTACCTTGGGAGACACTTCAAAGTTTACATGGATAATGTGGCAACGAAACACTTCTTGTCACAACCCGACTTGAGAGGGAAACAAGGTCAGTGGGCCAATACTTTGGCCAAGTTTGATTGTGAGATTCTGTATAAACCTAGGAAGAGCAACATCATGGCAGATGCTTTAAGTCGAAAAATGAGCGTGAAATTGGTGATATCTAGCGCGACAGCAACCTTTTGGGATGATGTGCAAGCAGCATATGAGAATGATGGTCTAGCACAAGAAGTGTTGCTAAGGAACCAAAAAGTGCGAAAAGCTCATTAGAAAGGTGAGCTGTCAACGGAAGAGAAAACAGGTTATGCAAAATGCAATAGACTCATTTATTATAAACAAACGAGGGTGTATGTTTCAAAAAGGGAACTAAGGAAGATAGTTTTAGAAGAGTGTCATGATGGACCTCTTGCTGGACATGGTGGAGTGCCCAAGACGATGGGTTTACTCAAGAAGAAGTATCACTGGCCAGATATAGCTAAGGACATCCAAGACTATGTAAAAACATGTCCAACATATCAGTAGATCAAAGCCGTGACTAAGGCTAGTGGGGGGTCTGTTACAAAGCATTCCAATTCCAGATCTTCCATGGAAATGTCTTACAATGGACTTCATGAGACTCCCTTGAAGTGAGGGGTTTGATGCGATATTCGTGGTGGTGGACTGGTTTTCAAAGATGGTACATTTCATACCCACCATAACGGAAGTGGATGCAAAAGGTGTGGCAAAACTGTTCTTCGAACAAGTGGTTTGAGTGCAGGGAAGGCTAGAAGAGATTATCTTAGATCCAGATAAGATCTTCACCAGTAGATTCTGGAGAACTCTCCTATAATAGGATCGCACCAAATTGAAATTCAACATAGCCTATCACCTTTGACAAGTATTGGGTATTAAGTCAAGTTTGATGGCACTAATACTTCTTAACAAATAGACAAACATAAAAGGTGAATAGGCAGCTGGAAGATTATTTGCGATGTTATGTCTTTGGAGACCAGACTGATTGGGTAAATCATTTGGGACTTATGGAAATATGCTATAACAACTCACCACATTTGAGTATCGAGGTGAGTCCATGGGAAGTCATCAACAAGAGAGCTATTGAAAGTCCGGTGGAACTCGGTGTGGCCGAGTATCATGGAGAGTTACCCACAATGGAGGCATTCACGACAGAAAAACTCAACATTTGGAATTTAGTGAGAGATTCCTTAGAATGGGCTTAACAAAGGCAAACCAAGTATGTGAACTAGAAGCACTGGGACGTAGAGTTCTAATTTGGGGAGAAGGTGTGGTTGAACACCAAGAATCTAATGCTACCAAGAGGGATTAGCCGGAAGCTGACCCAAAAGTAAAAATGCATATATTCCTGGAAATGAATTGATCTTGAGTTCTTTAAGCAAATTTGCGGGGCCTTACGAGATTGAGGCACGAATTGATAAGGTGGCTTACTGCCTCTAACTTCCTCGAGAGATGGGGAAGATGCACCCTGTGTTCCATGTGAACTTACTCAAGCTGTACTTTGAGGATCTGCTTCGCAAAGACCAAGTAAGACCTTTACCTGAGGTTATTCAAAGGGAAGAGGAATACGAAGTCGAGGCCATCCTCAATGCGGGCAAGAGTAAACGACAAAGACGTGAGGTGAGGGAGTTCCATGTGAAGTGGAAAGGATTTCCATACTGCGAAGTAGCATAGGAACTTAAGGAGGACCTAACAAATGTGCGGGATCTAGTGGAGGAATTTTTGCAAGGTAGAACTCTATATACTTATGCAAAATTCAATTAAAGAATCTATTTTGAGAAATTGAGCAATATTATATATTGGGATCCAAAAGCATGCCAAAGGTAAGTTAATTAGCATGGGTTAGCACTCAAGAATCTTAGAAAGAACTTTTGAATGAAGGAATAGTATATAAATATATGACAACTGTAAAAGTAGTCAAAATATGTAGTCAAATCAAAGTATAAAAGTTGTAAAAGTGGTCATAGTAAAATAATATAGCTTTAGAAAAGACAAGTTCTTGTGAACTTTATCTTTTTTAAACAATTCAATCTAGTAGAAATTTTTGACTAGGTACTTATATGTTTTAATATTTTAAAGTTCATCAAAACCTTCATTTCTTCAATTTAAATTTCTTATATAAAACTTTTAGTTGATTGCATTAACTTATGTTAAATTGAGCTCAACTTAATTTTGAACCATCCCCCCCCCCCCCACCCCCCCCTCCATGAAAGGATACATGTGAGGCCCACAATCTCTCAAACACTAACTTATATACTACCAACACTATCATCTTCCATAACTATGATCTACTTAGGTCTTAGTTATAGATGCCTGATTGAAGATACCTTTGAGCATCATTGAAGATCCTCTATGCCATTTGGCCACCTTATCACATACCTTTAAACCATATGGCACAAGTTTAATTACTTCCCAACTTTTGGCAACACAAGCTAGACTAGTTGAATGGCTTTATTTGCCTCCATCTACAATGCTATATCCTTGTTGAGATGGAAGCTAACTTAGAGGAGGGATGAATATGCTTTAAGAATGCTAGTTGGTGGAGGTTTATAGACACTTCCAATTAACAAAATCTAGGAAGGATACAAATCAAATCTAGGGTTAGTAGGAATCTAGTGTTCTTTTCGTTCTAACAAGGTGTAAAGCACAAGGAGTATTCATTAAGATCTCCTTATTGAACTATCTACTTTTAATATTTATCAATCAAAAAACATTATTAATCATTGAATAAACTCTAAACCTAAACTCTAAACTGGTATTATTATATAGATACAAACAAGAATAACACTATTATTATAAATATAAGCCCAAAACAATATCATTTATCTTGTGTTATAGAGTTTATTGAAATTCTTGAAATTCTTCTCTTAATTTTTAATATATTTTACTTATTTCTTATAATATTTAACCTTTTTTTTAATTTCTTATATATTATTTCTTGTTTCTTCTTCTGAAATGTCTTATAAGAAAATTTATCTTCAATTTTTTCTTGTATTAAGTTACTTCAGTTATTGTTATAATCAGAAATTTGATTGTAACTCTGATGACCCAGAACCACTTATGAAATGTATTTTAAATTGGTATAGTGCTAAACATGGAGGAGATGTTAATATTTTTATTTATAGATCATCACAAAGTTTTAAATTTTCAAGTGATCCAAACCCTCAATTAGAAAATATAGACTTTACAATTAATGATTATGATTATAAAGTGATAGTATTTGAAGGTTCAGCAAAATATGAATCTGAAGGATGGTATGGCTGGCATTTATGGTCATTTCAAGGTTGTTATAAACATGAAAAACACACTCTTGTTGAATTTTTTGAGATTAAGCCTCAATGCATTATACCTTAAAATATTAAGAAAAATTCTATTATATATTTTTATTTCTAAATTAATTCAGGTTTTAAATAATATTTTTTATATAATGATTTGATACTAATATTTATATTTTTTAATTTATTAAAAATTTCTAAATAGTTTTGTATTGTAATTTTATTAGTATTATAAGTTCTAAAGCAATATTAGTTAAAAACTGTTACAATTCCATAAACTTAACTAGAATATATTATTTTTATTTCATGTTTCTTTGTAAATAGAAATTAGTTCTTTATCTCCTAGAACAAATATGGAAAACTTACCTCGATGAAACCAGCAAGACAACTTCACATTCGAGGAACGTACTTTTTTCTATTGAGTGCAAAGTGGCACTTTAGTAACAAGATTGGGGTTTAAGTTAGTTGTGTCGCCACTCTAAAAATTTAGTGTGTTTTAAAGTTGTACATATGTTATATAACACTATTGTTTAAACTCTTGGCATCTATAGTAGCATATACAAAGATTTTAACTTGTTTACCCTGTTTTCTTTCTATTAATTTTTAATAATTATTTTTTATACAATATTTAACTTTCTTTTCAATATTAAACCTCAAGATATAAGGAATGCATCTAGTGACATATAGATACTAAAACATTGGTGGGTAATTGGTTGATTTTCCATACCAATATTTTAGACTAAATTGATCCTAAAGGGCTTATTATAAAGATTAGCTAGAGTAAGATGATATATATTACCATTGTCTTAAGAGACTAGAGAAATTCTTTTATCTCACTTTCCCACTCAACCTATTCATGAATAAAATAAATCTAAATGTATTTTGTCATGCAATCAAATCTTTGATTTTTTGTGTTATGAAGAATTGCTGAATCTTCCTACTTGTAGCTCAAACCATTAAACAAGGTAACTATTTACACTTCCTAATCTAAATACATAGTTCTCCCTATAGTTTGAGTTTAGGCTAACTAGGCACCCCACAATGAAAGTTGCTTAAATGATAAATGATAAAATGATAAGTGGACTATAATCAGAGCAAATAAACTCTTTTCTAGATACCACAAACATCATTGTTTTTAGGAGATAAAGCCCCTAGCAATTCCCCACTTATAAATCTGACTCCCCTTGTTTCTCATCACACAAGCTCAACTCCCAGAATATGAATGTTTAGTTTATATAAAATGCTTAGAAATTGTGGAATAGGAATGAAGCTATGGTCTCAACACAGATCTATTGTAGTTAGGAAGATTTAAGAAAAAATAAATGCCTTGGTCACTTTAGCATGAGTTTTCTATTCACTATCAACTATGTAGGAATAACATCTTCTTGGACATCATCCTCAACCTTGTGCATATTTGCTTTCTTGAAAAAAATTGTAAGTCTCTAAAGAAAAAAGAGAGAAAATTAAACCAAGAAATTGCATGAAAAGATTTATGTTTTCTTAATCAACAGCTTCTCCTAAAATCAAAAGATCTGGCATTCAAGAAAAAACAATGTAAAGAGCATTATGTGCCTTTTATGTGTAGGCCACACACCTATGGATCTCATGAGCATCCTTCTTAGGTTTCTCCTTGAAGTGATACAAATGTTAGGAGATGTGCTTGTCCTAATTGCATTTGATCATGTAGATCCACTCCATGGCCATCCCTGTGAGTAGAAAATGTTGCCAGCGAGGAGCTTCTACCACCATCCATATAGTCTTATGATGGATGTGTGGAACTCTACCACATATGCAATGGCAGGCTTGTTTGGAAGGCCTGGGGAAAAAAATATAAATGAGAACTATGGTGCTCCACACAATAAACTGGCAATATAGTTGCCCTTCCTTGCCTTTGGGATCACAATTGTGGTGAGTTGGATGTAATACCAGGTCTCTAACATGAATTGCTGGAAGTTGGTGATGGAGAGGCTAGCATCCATGCCACAATAGCATATCATACTCTTAACTTGTGAGACAAAAGAAAGAAATTCATCACAAATAACTTAAAAACTACTAGAAAATTCACTATAATAAACTCAAAGAAACTTTAGCTTGAGGAACACCAAAAGTGAAAGAAAAAAAAAAAAAAAGCTTTGGCCACTCTACCTTCATAGAATGGATGTTGTAATACATAGTGGAGGTTGGGATGATCAAAATCTTGGCAAAGACACGAAAAAGGGGCTTACTAGGGTATAGTTAGGAACACGGCTGGGATCCCGGCCATGTTCACCATGTTTCATGAACATGGCCATGGGTCGTGTTCCCACAGCCATGTTCATGAACAGTATATACTATTACAACCATGGGCCGTGATCCCGGTCGTGGTTGCTAGGATCACAACCTGTGTTCATAACACCAACTTAGGGTGGCACACACAACAATCTAGGGTGCACCATATTTCAACTCCATCTCCTCCAAGCTCTCAATCTTGCTCGCCACTACTGCCATTGCAGATTCTAGTGGTGCTGTAGCTGTCGCCGCTGCTCCATTCACTGTAGATTGGAGGAGAGGCACTTTCTCTGCCCTACTGCTGCCAAGTATGGTGCAGCAATCCAGCATACTGCAGGGGCAAAAGCATCCTTCTTCACAGTGGTGGGATGAGGTAAAAGTGCTTGAGAGTAGGGGGCATAGCCACAATTTGTGATCATGCAAATATTGCAGAATGGTGAACAAGCTCAATAGCATTGATCGTGTGCAAGCTCATTTATTGAGAGAAGGCCTAGGCAGCAGGGACATTGTGAATTGCCCCCTTATGCCAGGTAACAAGAAGGTAGAGCTAGTTAACATGCAAAAAGTTATTGACTCTAAGAAAGGCACAAGGGGGAAGAAATAACCGAATGTAAAACTTTTAATGCTAATGGTATCATCCCAGGTAAGTGGAAGTGGCTGCCTTTCTTCGTTGTTTAGCAAGTAAAGTCAAGTGCATATTGTAGATTCAATGGATCCAAAGCAGAAGAGTTAAGTTGATGTGGCAATTAAAAGGTTTTTCTGGAATGAACATATTCCATTAAGGAAGATGGAGACAATATCGAAGATTGTGAGGTTGAAGATAATGATGATTTGTAGGATGTTTGAGCAGTTTATATATAATAAAAAGTAGTATATTCCTAGAATTAAAAAATCAAATATTCCTACAATATTCATGAGCCATCGTAAGCTGTGATTGGGTTTCTGAAATTTAAAGCTCGTGTTTGTATTCCATGTTCATGTTCATAACTATGCATTGGGGATTTGTATTCACCTCATTTATAGCTAACCTCCTTATATTTCAACATTAGTTGATGTGACAATACAACAATTCATGCCATCTAAGAATCTCTTTTGAGTCTCACTCACCAACACTCAAGATCCTAGCTATTTCTAGGGATTATTATTGAATCTTTATCCTAGCAAATGCAATCATAAGCTTGCTATATGAAATATAGCATCTTCTTGCTTGATTTGTTATCCAAAACTAGGAATTATGCACAAAAGCTTGCACAGAAAAAAGGTGATGAATGCCTCCATCAACTATTGAAGTGCACTCTTAAAGACTTAGGAACTACTAGAGAAAAGTGGAAGACATCTAGAAGAGATGTGAATAGGAGCTTACATGCCACCTTGGGTGTTGGATTAATGATCACTAAAGAAGTTAGATTGCTATTGATTTCCTCATGAGTAACTGCTTTCTTCTTTTGTGCCTTTATGTCTGCTATCTTTATGAACTCTTCCTCAGCAATCTTAATGGTATTAACCTATCCAATTAAAGCCTTCCCTTTACTAAAAGATGATGAAGGTGCATCTTCGATCATATGTTGCTCAAATTGTTACTAGTAGTGATTTTTCCTTTATGTTGTAATGTTATTATCAACAAATGGTTGCTTTTAGATATGTTGAGAACATGGTGGCCACAACTTTAGATGAAGCTTCCAACACCTCTCTATGTTGTGAGTTGTGACATCACAATAGAAGCAATACTAAGAGCATGGAACATATTGTGGCTTCTCAATTTATTATAAATGGCAAACATAAAGCTCTTCAAGCATCTTCTCCTACATCTACTATTGATCTCTTTGTACCCTACAAGCTTTATTAAAGTCTTTTTAATCACCATAGAAACTTTGTCATCAATGACTATTAGCAGAGCATCCATTAAGGAGGGGAGGAAAGCCTCCTCAACCCTGGAGATACCAAGCTTCTGGAGAAGATCACACTTTAAATTCTCTGTAGTTGCAAAAGCTTTATAACACATTTTAAATTGTCTCTTAAACATCTTGTGTTGGATATTCTCCTTGAGCTAAAAGATGAATGTTGTGATGTTGTGGGGCTCATTAGTGATCACCTCACACACTCTTTTCAATAGGCACAAAAATATTCACATAGTCTAGTACCGATTCAAGAACTCCTTGCTAAAATGCAAATAAGTCCATAAGTAAATGATTCAATATCTATTATTGATCAAAGTGTGACTTGAAGGAGGCCTTGAATGTGGCATACTTTATCATATCAACCTCCAAAAGAGTCTTTTCTTATGCAATTGCTCAACTAATAAGCAATTGAGAGAAGTCTCAAAGGTTGTAATTGTCACTGCCAATGCCATTCGATACATAATATTGCTCAAAGTGAAGAATGTGTATTTTGGCCAAGATGTCTCCATTGCCTAAGAAGTAAGGCAAGTCTATCCCATGCTATACAATATAGACTTTAAAAAGAACTGCCATAGGTAGTGGATGCTTGAACTTACTATTTGTAAAAAACTCTCAATCCACTTTAGCTAAGAGAGTTATCTGATAATTTAGCTTGTGGTGGATACATGAATGATGGCCCCCAACCATAGGATAGTGTTGATAGTAAGTAGACGTCGAATGTGCATTGATTTGGTGTGAATGGGCATAAAATTCTATAATCATTATAAATGCTAGATTACAATAAATACTCCTAAAGAGTGAAACTTCTTGGCTTTTGGAACTCCTCTTAAGCCAATTGAAAAAGGGGTAATTGCTTGATGAAAGAGCCCTTAATAGCTATTTTATCCCCATTTATCCCTTAAGGTTCCAAAGATCCACAATGATAGTATATTCAAATCTCATCCCATGATCACATGCACTAAAGGAATCCTCTAAATCTATCTTACAACAAAAATATATAGTTGTAAAACTTCAGAAGAAACCTAAAAATTATCACTCATTAGTATTCACAAGCTCATAGATGCAAAAAACATAAGTATCTTGAGCTTTAGAGCACCAAAAATTATAATTAAAAGTAAGTTGAAAAGTCTTTGATGCCAATTGTAAGGGCTTGAATTTAGACTTCCCAAAAGGTCACCCATTCTAGTATTATTTAAACCCAAGGATGTTTAACCCCAAATATCCCAAGATCTTAATTATTTAGAAAATAAAGTGCACTTTTATTTATGAGCCCTTTCCCTTTATGTTTGAACCCTTATAGATCGTCTCTTTAGTCATTTCTTTTAGTTGTTTATACCTTTGTGAACGAAAGCTGAGAGCCGTAGCTCTCCTTACCCTTTAGATCGAGCCCAACCAAAGTAAATTAGACCTACTAAATGTTAATCTTAACATATGGTCTGATTCCCCTAACCAATCAACAGAGTCGGAGTGAGACCTCTCTGATACCAAATATAAGCTCTTCATGGGAAATTTGGACCAAGACCTCTCTAATATCAAACATAAACTCTTGAATTTAGACTTTCCAAGAAGTCACCCATCCCAAACCTAATGACGCTTAACCCCAAATATCCCAAGAACATTAACCATTTGAAAAAGAGGGTGCACTCTTATTCATGAGCTTTTTCCTTTTACATTTGAACTCCTATGGATTATCTTTCAAGTCATTCTCTTTAGTTGGTTATACAAACTATATGGCTAAACTACTCAAAATTGCATAAAAATAGCTAAAACCACTTCTTATACTCAAAATAAATAAACATAAGTGGAAAATCCCTCTGAACTCTTTAAATTGGCATTAAATTTCATATGCAAACATATGGCAAAAAGCTCTAGAAGATATCTATCCAACACACTCAAGAAAAAAGAAAATGATGATAAAACAATAAAGAACAAGCTTCTTAAATTTGTTATGAAAGCTAAAGAACAAAAGAAAAGACCCACAAAAGAAATATTCAGAGAACACTCAAAAAATCTCACTCTTAGAGTTCTAAAATATAGTCGTGAAAAAAGAAAAAAAAAGGAGAGCAAGATAAAGTAAAAGATTTTATGACTTTTCAAATTGATGCCAAACTCTCAAACTTAAACTTCTAAAACTAAATTGTAAAAATAAGGGAAAATATAAGAGGAAAATGCTTATATGTGGCTTGATTTTTCACTTAATTATAGGTTCTTTAAATTGTTGGAAATAGGAGTTAAAATTGTTTCACTGAAATAAAGCAAAACCAAAATGAATACTTTTGTCATCTAAAATTTTTTTGAAACTAAACAAAACAAAGGAAAGTTGAAAAATAGTGGTAAGAACTTCAAATCTATGAGTTTGCACTCTAAATAATAATTCTCTCATTTTCTAAAAAAAGCTAAATTAATCCATCACACTGAGTTCATCATTTCTTGGGAGATGAGAATTATCTTCCATGTGTAAACTCTAAGTTTGGACTTTCGGGGAAATCATCTAGTCCAGTATTATTTAAATCCAACAACACTTAATCCTAAGTATCCCAAAACTTTTAATTGATTAGAAAAAAGGCTACACTCTTGTTCATAAGCCATTTCCCTTTATATTTGAACCCCTATGGATTGTCTTTCATTTTTTTTTTTTTTTTTACAATCCACCATACTTTCATGCAAGTTCACAAGAATATTGTTCTTTTTGGTCGCTTACAATCCACCACACTATCCTTGTTCTCTTTGGTCGCTTACAATCCACCATGCTAGACCTGCTAGATGTTAATCTCAATATGTAGTGTGATTCCTCTAAGCCAACTAATAGAGTCAGACTTTAGACACTTCTAATACCAAATGTAAGCTCTTGAGTTTGGACTTCCCACGATGTCACCCAGAACAGTACTATTCAAACCCAAAAACGCTTAACCCCAAGTATTTTAAGACTCTTAATTTATTGGAAAAGGGGTGCACTCTTATTCATGGGCCATTTTCTTTTATATTTGAACTCTTATAGATCATCTTTCAAATTGTTCCCTTTGGTTTTTTACACAAACTTCTATGTCTCAAGCTCTCAATACCTCTATCACAAATTCAAACTCTTTCATAAGCCCTAAATGCCCTCTAGCCCTTGCTCACTCTCACATTGCTTTTATATAGAGAGGAATATATTGAGAATTAGAATATTTTGAGTGCTCTAAGCTACTAATAATGGTATGGCATGAGTGTTCTTCCTTCAATTATGGACTCTAGTGCATCAATGTAAATATCAAAGAGCTAGTTATAAAGGATAACCTTGCTAGACTCCAACCTTAGAAGGAATCGATGCCCTATCAAAGAGTTACAACTGCATAGTTCTATAGAGTTCACAATAGCAACAAGTGGAAGGCACTTGAATTTCAAGTAATCTTTGAATGAGCAAATGTTGTGGCATCTGATCAAAAGCTTCATAAATTTGATAGTGAGAAGTTTATTAATATTCTCCAAGGCAATTCCAACTTATTTGGGATATAAAGGTAAGTTAGGATTGCATCCATACTATATAGATATTTTAACAAAGCACTTGGAGAAGACTTCTAGCAATGTTTGGAATGTACAGTTACAATGAGTAGATTGGAGAATGATTGAGAAGAGGGGCAACTAGAATTGAAGTAAAAGGATTATAGCTCAGATGGCTTGGTCTAACTCTATATTACCTTGCCTCTATAATTATATGCACTTTCACCCATACTCACTCTATGCACCTAACATGGTTGTAAGTAGTGAGAACTCAACCACATCCAGGATGCATGCCCAGAACAATTCTAGAGCTGCTATAAGATCCTTGTTCTGAGCAAATGCATAGAATCACAGTCCAGGAGTGTTTTCTTGAGTATTTAATAGAATTTCTTAGTGTGGATTGTTTGTTGAGGATGGCATAGGTCTGGCACAAGGAGCACGAATATAAACATATCAACAATGATTTAAAGTTTATTTTCAGCTGCAACGCCTTCTCTAGATTGTTTGGAGGCCTTTTCCAGGGTCCTTAGCAATCACTTGTAGCAGCCAGATGAAACATATGCATACATAAAACTCCCAATGTTGCTACTTGTCAAAGGTGGCAAGTTCATTTCTACAATAGTTCATTCTTCTCTAGCCTCTCCAGTACTTAGAGGTGACATCAGCTCACTGGAACCATAGGATCCCAGCCAAAGCATCACCTAACATGATTGTGGCCTTTTTTCACAGACAACACTATTCAACTTGTCCACCAAATTCACAATGACTTAGACTACATTCCAGACTTTAGAGGCACTTTGTCCTAGGATCTCTCAACCTCATGATATCAAGCATAATTCTATATTTTTGCTTAAAGTTGTAGTGGGATCAAAGTTGTAGTGGGACCTTGATGAGTTGATGTGACATGCAGCTTTAGAAACTTCATTGGTGTCTCTAGCCTCCTTCCAAACACTCTTTGTTCACTTGGAGCATGCTACAACACAACAATATTAAGCAACTTCTGAAATCACTATCAACTTCTCTTATAGTGACTTTTTATTTCTCTTCTTTATTTTCTTTGTTGTTTTCTGTTCTTTTTTTTCACTCTTTTCTACTTGCCTTTCTATCATTATGGTAGCAAGCTTGGGCTTAGATTTCAGTTTTGAGGTGGCATCAACTTCAATCATCTAAGAGTTCATACATTTCCTGGCTTTTCTCCCATGGTTTTCAAATTCTTCTCTATATTAGATCAATCCAGACCTCATCACCATCACTTTTATCTACTCACAACCACTATCTAGTCTATTATCCATTTGTTGCACTTGTCCTTCCAGATGGACCAACAACTCAACTCCTCTAATACCAAAGCAAGTTGTACAATCAAACTTGTCATAGCTAGCTTATGTGTCACCAGTCTAACAACTCGACCTAGAAGATGTAAAAGCATTAGCTAGGGCTCCACTAAACCTCTTGCCCCAAAGGTACAAGCATGACTCTCAAGCAAGAGACCTAGTTGGAAAAAAGACTATGTCAAGTTCTCTCTTGAATGCTCACAAAACTCTTAGGGCCACTAGATTTCCCCAACCAGCCAAAAAAACCACAAGAAATCATGCAATGAGGGTGTCAAGGCACTAGAGCATGTTGTATATAAGGGGACTCCCTGCATGCTAAGAAAACAATACCAACTCTCTCAGAACATAGTGGCTGAACTCAAGACACTTGTGGGGTTTCTGTGTTTAAGAGTGTTTAACAATGATTTTTAGAGTGTTTTGTCTCCCCATGTTGTTATCCACCATAACTCCATTATCCACTAAAATCCCATCTGTAAATCCTTTTGGGCATCATTGAAAATCCTTTGGGGCATCATTTAAGATACTTCCAACCTTATACCATGTTTTGGACTTTGGGCATCATTGAAGATCCTTTATGCCCATATCATATACTTCCAAAACCTTATACTGTGTTTTGGACTTTGGGCAGCACAAACTTGCACCACCCAGTAATGCTATAAGTCCAAGCAAAACACGCCCTAAAAAATCCTCCTTGAAGAAGTCCCTCTTTAGTTCAACTTTGCTATATTTCAGGTCTAGATAAATTAATAATGTGAAAAATTAAATGGATAAATCCTTTATGCTAATTTTAAACCGCTACTATAATAATATGGAAATACCAGAATAACATGTAAATGACGCGAAAACCTAATGTGCGCATGTAAATGGAGATTGTTCTAGCAGGCTAGGGTGAAGGCGAGATGAGGAGCAAGCGCCCAGAGCTGAGGAGGGTCGCGGACAACGAGGAGGGGGAGGATGGATCCTCGGATACAAGGACGGAAGAAGAGGAAGACGAAAGAGAGGAAGAAGAGCCAAATCGGCAAACCAGGTACTCTAGACCACATTTCCTTTTCTGCAAAAGCGGCCCTGATTTGTGTGATCAGGAAGAGGAAATCGATGGAATTTCCACGGCCGTGTAGCCGATCAGATGGGAAAGGCTGGCGCTGTCCGCAACTGGCCATGGTGAATGACAACTACTGCGAGTACCATCGCAATAAAATGCGAGAAAAGACCCAGAGGTACAAGGATCAGGTGGCAACGAAGAGAAGCAGCAAGGAGCAGCAGCCTCCTCGGGAGGAGAAGAGAAAAAAGCTGCGCCGCTGTGATCGAAAGGAAACCGACATGGCCGAAGAGCTGGGTCAGGTATTCTTTGCTGTTCTTTTCGTTTTGCGAAGAATCTCACGACCATTTCTGGTCTCAGGAAAAACTCGTCGCCATTCGCGAGAAGTTAGAGCAGTACAAGAGCTGCCACCAGTGCCAGAGAAATGACAAAGGAGATGTGGTTTTCTGCGATGGCTGCAACAAGAAGCGCTACTGCGTTAGCTGTATCAAGCGATGGCAAGAAGCTTGCGGATTCTTTTTTCTTAGCGTGTGAAGTTTTTGTTTTCTTTTTCCAGGTACCCGGAGCTGACAGTGAAAGACGTCCAGAAGCAGTGTCCTTTCTGCCGGAGGAACTGTAATTGCAAAGCTTGCCTACGCACTCACGGGCCGAAAGTTGTAAGTAACATTCTCGCTTGATGATCAAGTGTCCGATGCTTTCCCTTGTCTGATGTAGGTGACTGCGGAGCTGCCTCCATCCAAACAGGTGGAGCATTTTAAGTATCTCCTTTGGAAGATCTCGCGCTATCTTAAACAACTCAGCAATGAACAACGAGAGGAAGAGGAGCTCGAGAAAAACATCCAAGGCGAGTAGTTCTGCAGTTCTGTCTTCATCAGACTAACAGTACGAGATGACAGGAGAGGCATACTTGGGAGTGGAAAAGGCTCCGGTGGATTTTGACGAGCGCCTCTATTGGTTGGATCTGTTTTGCAATTTTCTGTGACTGACGGACCTCCTCTTGGCAGTGATAACTGCCGGACATCCATTGTGGACATGCATCGAAATTGTCCCGGATGCGGCTTCGACTTATGCCTCACTTGCTGTCGAGAGCTAAGGGGAAAGGCTGAGGATCCTGCTCTCGAACAGGAAGGTGGCAGCACCTGGAAAGCACACAGTGACGGAAGCATTCCCTGTCGAAACTGTGATTCGCATCCTCTGTGTTTGAAGACGCTCTTCACACACCACCATACCTCAGACCTTCAAAAGTCGATTGAGGAGTGTCTAGAAGACTACCGTCCAGATCCTGAAGTCATGGCTAACACTTGCGACTGCTCGGAAAACGCAGGCAACGTCCGCCTGGCTGCAAAGCGTGAAGGATCCAGCGACAACCACATTTACTGCCCCAGCGCAAGCGACTTGAAAGACGAGGGAGTGAAACACTTTCAGAAGCACTGGGTACGTGGTGAACCAGTTGTCGTTCGGGATGTTCTAGAGGGTACCACAGGCCTGAGTTGGGAGCCGATGGTAATGTGGAGGGCTGTACGAGAGACAAACAAGAGTAAGACTGCCGTCGAGAACAAGAGCCTCAAAGCCATCGATTGCCTGGATTGGAACCAAGTAAGACTCTTGTCGAGTTTGGTTGCAGCTCTAACGTTCCATCTTCAGGTGGAGATAAACATACATCAGTTTTTTACAGGATACCAAGAAGGCCGTGTTCATCCAGACGGTTGGCCAGAAATGTTGAAGCTGAAGGATTGGCCACCAGCGACCTTGTTCAGCGAGCGCCTCCCTCGCCATGGAACTGAGTTTCTGAACTCTCTGCCTTTCAAGGCGTATACGCATCCCACGACTGGTATTTTCAACCTGGCGGCAAAGCTGCCTGAGAACTCGTTGAAGCCTGACCTGGGGCCCAAAACTTACATCGCGTACGGGTTTCGTGAGGAGCTTGGCAATGGAGATTCTGTCACCAAATTGCACTGTGACATTTCGGACGCGGTAAACTGCCAGCTCCATATTGTAGTTCTTCATTTTGCTGATAAAAGTTTTTAACGTGCAGGTAAATGTGTTAACGCACACCTCTGAAATAAAGTGGCAACAGAAACGCAAGGAACGGATAGAAGTTATGCGCAAAGATCTGCGCAATATGCAAACGTCACCGAGTGAGAACACGTCTTCCGAGTGCTGTTCTTCTGGAGTCGACACTAGTCACAAGGATGAAATTTTGGTCTGTGAGGCCAAGAGCAGTACTTATGGAGGTGCCTTATGGGATATTTATAGACGAGAAGACGTTCCCAAACTCGAAGCATATCTGATGAAACATTCGACAGAGTTCAGACACATAGGAAACTTGCCAGTTAAAGAGGTAAACGTTGAGATTCTGTATAACCATTCTTACGCTTGTTTACTCCTTTTTTTTTTACATCAGGTGCACCATCCCATACATGATCAGATTTTTTTCTTGGACGAGAAGCATAAACTGCAGTTGAAAGAGGAGTATCGTAAGTTTTATGCTACGTTGTTTTTTAGCTAAGCTTATGTATAGCCCTTGTTCAGAAGTAGAGCCGTGGACTTTCGAACAGCACATTGGAGAAGCAGTATTTATTCCTGCGGGCTGCCCCCACCAAGTGAGGAATTTGAAGGTAAAATGTCACCACTGAAACGAGATGTGTGATGCCGAGTTCTTCCTTTGTGGCAGTCATGCATCAAGGTCGCACTAGATTTTGTGTCTCCGGAAAATGTGCATGAGTGCATTCGTCTAACAGAGGAGTTTCGGCGACTTCCAAAGGACCATCGGGCTAAAGAAGATAAGCTGGAGGTACTGATTCTGTTTTTAGACTCAGCTCTTTCTAAGTCGCAAAATTTTCAGGTAAAGAAGCTCGTCTTACATGCGGCAGGACAAACTGTCGATCTCCTTCAGAAGTTGATGTGAGTGAGTGGAGAATTTTTGCAGCGAGCGGAGCCTTTTGCTCTATCTAGACATAATTCATTTTTTGTGGTTGCAGTTTGTAAAAACAAGCTACTGTAGAGAGGTAGAGCTATCGTTGATTCGCTAAGCTCGGGTTTTAAGCTCGCGAAATTTTGGAAACGTAATCATAAAGTGGATTGAGGCCCTTTCTTGTGTTTCTTCCTTCGTCCAGAGTTATCTGGTGTGCTCGGGGCAATGGCTTGTGCCAGTAAGATGATGTTCGCTTCAATTATGCAGCAGCAGCACAAGGCCGCTGTTGCAGCGGCTTTTTATGGCAACGAGCAGCGTCCCTTGCTTCAGACAAGGGTAGCGAAGACGAGCTACAAAGTTTCAGCTGGAAGAGCTCAAGTTTTCGCAGTTCAGGTACAAAATTAAGTTTTTGTGGACGTGATCACTGTTTTTGTTTTGCGATCAGGGGCAGCAGCAGCTCACACAGCTTGAGTTACAGCAGCATCAGCCCCAGCGTGTTTATACATTCGGAAAGGGGCTCAGTCAAGGGGACAAGAGCATGAAGTCTCTGGTAAAAAATAATAGTTTCTCCTTATCTTGAAATGTATGATCGCTGTTCTTATCCTCTCAGCTTGGTGGCAAAGGTGCAAACCTCGCAGAAATGTCGAGCATAGGCCTGTCTGTACCTCCGGGACTTACCATCACCACAGAAACCTGTCACGACTACTTTGACAACGGAAAGAAATTCCCTTCTGGCCTGTGGGAGGAAGTTCTAGCTGCACTCAGCGTTGTGGAGCGAGAAATGAATGCCTCGCTGGGAAATCCCACTGCGCCACTGCTGGTTTCTGTACGGTCAGGTGCTGCGGTTAGTGTTTCTAGCTTTTATTCTTTCTCGGTTCTGCAGGGTGGTGTTAGTGTTGACTGTATGAAATGCAGTTGTCAATGCCGGGAATGATGGACACGGTGTTAAATCTGGGGCTCAACGACGAGGTTGCTGCCGGCCTAGGCCAGATAAGCGGCGAGAGATTTGCGTATGATTCTTATCGTCGCTTCCTCGACATGTTTGGTGATGTGGTAAGTCATATGTATGCCGTCTCTGGAAAGGTCCTTACTTTAAGTTGCAGGTGATGAATATTCCGCATTCACTGTTTGAGCATGAGCTGGAAACGATGAAGGCTGCGAGAGGGACAACGCTTGACACGGACCTCACCACGGAGGATCTTAAAGAGCTTGTTGAGAAATACAAGGCGGTTTACTCTAAAGCAACTGGCAAAGAGTTTCCTTCTGGTATGTATTTGTCTTCTTATGCTTTTATTGACAGGCCTTCTTGTCTAAGCAGATCCAAAAGAGCAACTTAAGCTTGCCATTGTGGCTGTCTTCGAGTCGTGGAACAGTCCTCGTGCCATCAAGTATCGCAGTATCAACCAAATCAGTGGTTTGCGAGGCACGGCTGTTAATGTCCAAGCTATGGTTTTTGGAAATATGGGACTTGACTCGGGTACCGGGGTGCTGTTTACTCGCAATCCTAGCACTGGGGAAAGGAAGCTCTATGGCGAGTACCTGATTAACGCACAGGTTTTTAATCTATAGTTGTATCTATGATGACTTTGAAAGTATGATGGGTGCAGGGAGAGGACGTGGTGGCTGGGATCAGGACGCCGGAGGATATTGATGTCATGAAAGAACGCTTGCCTGGTGCTTATGCGGAGCTAGTGAAGAACTGTGAAATACTGGAAAACCACTACAAGGATATGATGGTTAGGACGCAGTATATATATATGCCATGTTCTAATAATTCTCCTGGTGATGTTCAGGACATCGAATTCACTGTTCAATCAAACAGGTTGTGGATGCTGCAGTGCCGCTCCGGGAAACGAACTGGTGCTGGAGCGGTAAAGATTGCTGTCGACATGGTTGGCGAAAAGCTTGTGGACACCAAAACCGCTGTGAACATGGTCGAGCCTAGACACCTGGACCAGCTCCTTCATCCTCAGGTAGAAAGATTTGTTTCTCTCCTTCACAATTCCTTCGTTTTCCTTCTACAGTTCGAGAATCCTGCTGCATACAAAGATTATGTCATAGGTTCTGGTCTTCCTGCTTCACCTGGTGCCGCAGTCGGGCAGCTCGTTTTCAGTGCCGAAGATGCAGAAGCCTGGCATGCTCAAGGGAAAAGCTGTATTCTGGTATTCTTCACGCAGCGTCATTTATCTGTCTTAGTGATCTTTAATCCTTTTCAGGTAAGAAACGAGACGAGTCCAGAAGACGTTGGAGGCATGAATGCTGCCGCCGGCATTCTTACTGCACGCGGAGGGATGACGTCTCATGCTGCTGTTGTTGCCCGAGGCTGGGGAAAGTGCTGTGTTGCTGGATGCTCGGAGCTTCGAGTGAACGACGCACAGAAGGTAAAGAGTGCCAAGCGTTCTGGTTTTGAAACTTACTTTACAGACAATGTCGCTGGGAAACACGGTACTGAAAGAAGGTGACTGGATTTCGTTGAATGGGACAACGGGCGAGGTTATTGTGGGAAGGCAGGATTTGTCGCCTCCGGTACTTAGTGGTGACCTTGAGACTCTCATGCGCTGGGTTGATGATTATCGGAAGCTCAAGGTATGAGAAGTAAAGATGCACAATTAAACATGGACATGCGTTCAGGTTATGGCCAATGCCGATACTCCTGCGGATGCGCTCACTGCTAGAAACAACGGTGCTCAAGGTATCGGATTGTGCAGAACAGAACACATGGTACGTGAGCTCTCTTATGCTCTTTTCTCGAGCTAGCCATGCGCGTTCAGTTCTTTGCTTCAGATGAGAGGATCAAGGCTGTGAGGCAGATGATCATGGCATCCACGCTCGAACACAGGCAAGCAGCTCTGGACAAGCTTCTACCATACCAACGATCAGACTTTGAAGGAATTTTTCGCGTCATGGATGGTAAGTGCGCAGCTTGGTAGTTTTAGTCACTAACCTGTGTTTCTTGCCAACAAGAATGTAGGTCTTCCGGTCACCATACGTTTGCTTGATCCTCCATTACACGAGTTCCTTCCCGAAGGTGACATTGACGAGATTGTGGAAGAGCTTGCTGCGGAAACTGGTGTCCGCGAGGAAGATGTTCTACTTCGAGTTGAAAAGTTGTCCGAGGTGAACCCGATGCTGGGTTTCCGAGGCTGCAGGTATATTTCAAACATGAGAGTTTTAGTGGAGATTCTACGTTAGATGTTCTCAGGCTGGGAGTTTCGTATCCGGAGCTTACAGAAATGCAAGCTCGTGCCATCTTCGAAGCGGCTATAGCAATGTCCAATCAAGGCGTTAAAGTCCACCCTGAAATAATGGTTCCTCTTGTGGGGACTCCTCAGGTTCGTCGAGTTTTTGTGCAAGCTAATGTTTTGTCACGATTATCCTGTATACAGGAACTCGGAAACCAAGTTTCTGCAATCCACGGTGTAGCGGAAAGAGTCTTCTCGGAAGTTGGCAAAAGCCTGCCATACAAGATTGGAACTATGATCGAAATCCCTCGGGCAGCACTCGTTGCAGACGAGGTAACAGAATCTCCCGTGGTTTTGTTTGCTTGATTCGGTGACACGCTAGATTGCATCACACGCGGAGTTTTTCTCTTTCGGCACCAACGACCTGACGCAAATGACGTTTGGCTATAGCCGAGACGACGTGAGCAAGTTCTTACCCGTCTACCTCTCGCAAGGCATTCTACAGCATGATCCATTCGAGGTGCACGCATGACGTTTCACGAGGCTTTTCTTATACTTTTTTGTTCTTCCGGATCTCAGGTTCTTGACCAGAGAGGCGTCGGCCAACTTATCAGCATTGCGACCGAGCGAGGCAGAAAAGCCAGGGATGGCTTGAAGGTGAAACGAGCTAAGTTGTGTGATTCATGGCTGACCGCCTGTGTAACATCAGGTAGGAGTTTGTGGAGAGCACGGTGGGGAGCCCATGTCCGTAGAGTTCTTCCATGAAGCGGGTCTAGACTACGTTTCGTGCTCGCCTTTCAGGTAAGAAAGAGAGAAAGAAAAGAAGATAATTCTAATGCAAATTTTTGTTTGATGTAGAGTGCCAATTGCGAGACTTGCTGCTGCGCAGGCAGCTACCAAGAAGTAGAATCGCAAGGAATTCATTCATGAAACTCTACTGACACTAAAAACTATACATACTGTAAATAATCTGCACGAACCGTGATTGTAAATGACTGGTGTTTATTTGTTTTTCTAGTCGTCTCCACTCAATCCTTCTCGCAAGCTTTCGAGTAGCTCTTGCGGCGAACTTAGAGCCTCTCTTTTCAGGTAGACGGCGTCCGCCCCCGACACCTTCATCTGCCGTGCCTCCTCCATCGAAGCAACGCCCTAGACGAGAAGAAAAAACTGAGTTGGAGTGCGAGGAGAGGAGCTTAGACTCACCACAATGGATGCGGCTCCGAAGGGGAGCTTTTGAACCAGAGACTTGGCGATGTCCTGCCGAAAGCCTGGTATTGGAACCTGCAGGAGAAGGGAAAGAGCTTGATACTGATGGCAGGAGAGCAAAAATTATGTCAATCAACGCACCGCAACTCCAACTGAGATGTTGAAACCGAAGAGCGGGATGCCGAGTGTGGAGAGTTCCTCAAGTTCCTTGAGATTGACGACCTGAAAGTTTCTGATTTAATCTTGGTTTCAGAAAAAGGAGCTCACCTCCACAACTGCGTCAAGTCCAGCTGTAGCTATGTAGCGCAGAATGGATGGCGTTCCTGCAAATCGAAGAGTTTGATTTTTTTTTTAGAGCTTGCGGAAACACACGTACCTTTGGAAAGAACTGAGTAGACGGCCGTGAGAGCAGCAGCACCGGATTCCCGAGTATCGATTATCTATGCAAAACAAAGCTTTGTGCTCGATACACAATTATGGATTGGCTACCTGTATCGGATGAATGATCCAATCTTTGCGAAGAACTGGGACCTCCACCGCTGCACATCCGAGGAATTACTTCGCACAAACTTAGGAAACCAACGTCAAGGAGAACACAACATAGAAAGAAAGAAAGAAGAATCGCTACCTTTCGAAACAGCTTCCAGATCCAAAACTCCATCTGGCGATACTTCTTCGTCAGTGCAAACCGAGATGGCGTCAGCTCCTGGACAAGGAAGCAAACACTCGAATCACGCCGCAAAGAAAAAGAGAGAACGAAAAGAATCCATACCCCATGTAACATAGTCCTGGCTCCTTTGCGCAACGCCCTCTGGCTTCTCCGCCGGAGAGGCCCGCGCGACCTCGGCCACGATCGCCGTGCGGCCCTGCATTGTGCTGGCGACGATCTTCTGCAGCAACCGGTGCTGGGGCGGCGGCAATCTCTGGAGTCCCTGCAGCCGCGACTGGAGCTGCCGCTCCTGCTCGTCCATGGCGGCCAGGCGCGCCTCCAGGATCCGCTGCTTGTTGCGCAGCAGCGAGGTGAGGCGCCGCTGGTGCTGCTGCTCCTCCGGGGACGCCGACGCCAGGCAAATCCGCCACGCCGGGATCGCCATTCGCAAGAGCCCTAAATTCACCCAAAAAGCCCTAAGTGTTTATAAATTTGGCGCCAAATAAAACACCAGTGTTTACCAGTCAAATAGTGAATAGTCAACAGTAGCATGCGCGACCCGGATCTTTAGTCTTTGCTTTGGCGATGGCAGACGAGCAGCGTCTTCACATAGCAGCGCTTCCCTGCGATGGATCCGGCCATATCAATCCCATGCTCGAGCTTTGCCGCCGCCTCGTCCCGCTGGGATTTCACGTAAGTTTTGTTCTTCCCAGGAATCTGTGCTCCAAGGTGGAGTCGAGCCTGCGAGAAGATGACCTCCACATCGATCTGGTGCCGAGCCCAGCCACGGACGTGTCACTGATCATAGCTGCGGAGCTCCAAGAGGAAGTGAAAGCGGTTCTAGAGGCCATCCGACCACCGGTGAAGTGCCTAATCTCTGATTGCTTCTTGGGCTGGTCGCAGGACGTCGCCGCGAGCCTGGGAATCCCACAGATCGCCTTAAACACCAGTCACGCGATCAATGAGGTGCTCTTCTACCATATCCCAGAGCTCGAGTCCCGGGGTTATATTCCTGCCAGTGGTAAGAACTAAAGTTTCGGTTTTGAGAAGAAAGGAGGATGTTTTACTCATACCTCTGCGCGTCCTTTCCTCTCTTTCAGGCAACCCTGACCACCAAACTTTGATCGACTTCATTCCCGGCCTCGAGCCTTTCCCGAGGAGATTGCTTCCTCTTAGCTTCCAGCGCGGCGGTCCTGTTGTGCTTCTTCTGGGAGCTGCTGCCAAGCGAACAAAGGGAGCTGCGTGTGTTCTCGTCAACTCCATCGAGGAGCTGGATCACGAACTTGTGACTTCGCGCAGGAAAGAGTTTCCCAACTATCTGCCAGTCGGACCACTCGTACCTCATGCGCTTCTGCAAGAGCACGAAACTATCAGTTCTCCAGAAGAAGACACTAGTATCAGCTGGTTGGACAAACAACCTCACCGCTCGGTTCTCTACATCGCCTTCGGAAGCGTCATCTCCCTCCCGGCTGATCAAGTGGAGAAGATCGCTAAAGCTGTGCAAGCCACTCACCAGCCAGTCTTGTGGGCGATCAGACGAAACTTTGCAAGCGACGCACCTGAAAACTTCTTCGAAAGCCTGCAAGAAAAAGTTGGAGAGCACAGTTTAGTTGTGGAATGGGCTCCACAAGTGCCTGTCTTGCGCCAGTCCGCAGTTGGAGCCTTCTTAACGCACTGTGGATGGAACTCGGTGCTAGAGGCCCTGCTCTGTGGAGTACCAACACTTTGCTGGCCGTGCGCCTACGAGCAGAACTCGAATGCTCATGTAATGACGGAGAAGTGGAAGACTGGGGTGAAGTTGGCTGATGGTCCCGACGATGATGTCAAATGCGAAGACTTGGAGAAGATCATAGATACTGTAATGAATGGCGAAGAAGGAAAAGCAATGAGACGCAGAGCCGAAGCTCTCAAGGAGATTGTGAGGACAAGTACTTGCCACGAGAAAAACATTCGGCAACTCAAGAACGTGATTGTAGCCGCTTCTCAGTAGACAATCTCCAGGCATCGCTGCTCTGGAGAAGCTCCACTCACTTTAACGAAAGTCAGCAAAAAGAGGAGAGAAAAGAAAAAAGAAAATACATACCTTTGAGAGGAGCTTCCACATCGATCACTGATCTCGAAGCAGAAACATCGCTGGTCTGGAGAAGAAGCTCCACCCATGAAAAATAAAAAATCTAGCACTTTCTACAGAGCTCTCTTACCTTGAAGATTAAGATCGATGAAGAAATCTCCAAACGGGCAAAGAAAACTTCGAAAAGGTGGAACCAAAGTTAGCGAGATCACACAGCTAGAGAGAGAGAGAGAGAGAGAGAGAGAGAGAAATGCATACCTTGAAAGCAGCTTCCACATCCATTTGGCAATGCCCTGGCAAACGCAACGAATAATCAATGAATCGAAAGAACCACTACATTTACCCCGGATTTTCGCCAAAGATCTTCGGTCGCCGCCCGGCGCTGCTTTTTCTCGCGTCCACCCCTTGGATCCATGGCCGCTCCCCTCCTTCCTTCCCCCCAAAAACCAAACTTTAAATCAAACCCTACCCCTGTTTTTAGGGCTCCTGAGATGGGAGAGAAGGACATAGTGTGCCGAGTTCTCGGGCTCTAGCTCCATCGATCGCTCCACGGCATTGGATCCTTGCTGCCCCATCGCATTGTAGGCGCCCAGCAGTATCGTCCACGCCAGCACCGGCGGCTCAAATGGCATATGGGCGATCAAATCCGCGGCCTCGTCAATCCTCCCAGCTCTAGCCAGCAGATCCAGCAAGCTCACGTAGTGATCCATCGCTGGAGCGATCCCATAGTCCCCAGCGATGCACGGGAAGAGCTCCCAGGCCAGATCCAGCAGTCCCGAGTGGCTACACGCCGAGAGCGCGCTCATGAATGTGATGGAATCGGGGCTCACGCCGTCCGCCGCCATGGATCGCAGCGCCTCCACCGCCGCCTCGCCGGATCCATTCGCGGCGTAGATCGCGATCATGCTGTTGAGCGACACGGCGTCCTTGGAGCGAATTCGATCGAAGGCGGTCTTGGCGCCCTCCACGCTCCCGGATTTGCCCAGGAGCGTGACGAGCGCGTTGGCCACAAGGGTGTCGCCGCCATAGCCGTAGAACACGGCCCTCGAGTGGATCGATCGCCCCTCGCCCACCGCCGGAGGAGTGATGATCGCGCACGCGTCCAGCGCCGTCACGTAGGTGAATCCATCCAGCTTCACACCCTCGAGATCCATCGCCTGGATCATCAGCAGTGCCTCTGATGCTTGCCCGCTCTGGCTAAACGCTGTGATCATCGCAGTCCACGAGACAGCGTCCCTCTCGATCATCCTCTCGAAGAGATCTTTCGCGCGATCGATCGTGCCGCATTTCGCGTAGAGATTGAGCAGCGCATTCGCGACGCGGATGTCGGCATCGAATCCCCGGGCCGATGCTCGCGAGTGGATCGCGATGCCCTCTTCCAGCGCTGCCTGGCTCGCGCAGGCATCCGCCGCGATTACGAACGTGACCTCGTTTTGCAGCGAGGGATCCATCGCCAAGAACAGCTCCAGAGCTCGATCGCCATGCCCGTTCTGGGAATACGCCACGAGCATCGAATTCCACGACACCACGTCGCGCTGGGGCATCCGATCGAACAGGCGCTTGGCTTGATCGAGATCTCCACTCCAGGCATAGGCCGAGACGATGGAATTCCACGAGACTGTGGATTTGTGTGGCATCGATTCGAAGATCTCGCTGGCTTTCTGGATGTTCCCGCAGCTCCCATACATGTGGATGAGCGTGTTCGCGATCTTCGTCTCGGATTCCAGCCCTGCCTCCCGGATGAGCTCGTGGATCGTGATCCCCAGCGTGATTGCCTCTAGATCAGCGCACACCTCGAGCACACACATGAATGTCACGCGATTCGGCCGCACTCCATCAAGATCCATGAGCTTGAAGAGAAGAATCGCCATCTCCAAATCCCCTCTCCCGGCATTTGCTTTGATCATCGCGCTCCACGAAACGACGTCTCTCACTGGCATCGCCTTGAACAGATCTTTAGCTTCTTCCATCGCGCCAGCGCCCACGTACGCATTGATCATTGCGTTCCATGTCACGGTGTTCTTCACGGTCGATCGATCGAACAAGTTCTTCGCGCTAGCAAGATCCCCATTCTCGGCAAATGCCGCGATCATGATGTTGCTAGAGAAGACGTTGCGCAGCCGGATTCTATCAAAGACCCTGCGCGCGTCGTCGATGCTTCCACACCGCCCATACATGTGAACCAAGAAATTCCCCAGGAATGTGTCTCTGTCGGATGATCCGTGCTTGGCGATGTGAGAGTGGACGAGCTTGCCCAGCGCCAGCTCCCTGGCATTGCCGCATTCTTTGAGAAGAGCACCATAGGACGCCGGAACCAGCGCGGCGTTGGACTGCGCAAGGCGATCGAGGGCTTCGTGGAGATTCCTGGTGCCCAGGACTTGCGTTTCCATGCCACATACTAGAATATACGTAAGTATGCTACATTCAAACAACGTCTCGCCCCTCTTAGGTTGGCAAAGAGAGAGCGGCGATTATGGAGCGCGCGATAGAGACGAGAGAGTGAGCGATGCGAGAGAGAGAGCAGCAACTATAGAGCACAATAGAGACGAGAGAGTGTGAGCGATGGTGGAATGTGATGATGATGATGGCGACGAAGGGTTTCTTCTTTGATGATTTCCTGTCCATTCTCGTGAAATTTTTTTTCTTTCTTCAGATTCTCGAGGATTCTTGGACATTTTTTGCGAAATTTCGATCATAATCTCCGGAACACGAACGAAGCTGTAAATTCTACTTTTTAATCTCGGTTCTTTCCAGAGCCTTGATTCCCAGGGTGGAAGCGGCATTTGTTTGACAACAAGCGGAGAAAGGAACGCCGCCACCAAAGGTACAAATTCAAATCTAAGAGGTTCATTTATACTACCTAGGGCTTTTAGATTGCCAAAGCTGGAGGCTCGATCGAAGCAGCCATCGAGGGAGATGCCAAGGGAAGAGCTTGAGCCGCTGCATGTTCTTGGCGCTCTACTGGCTTTGATGGTCATCTCTGGAGTAGTCTTTGGTGGGATGGGTATGATGGCCATTGCTTTGGTGATGACGTGCTGGATGTGGAGGGAGTTCAAGGTTGGGCCATTCCATGTCAAAGCCCTCGGCTTTGCAGGTACTCTCTCCAGTTTTACTTCACATTTCTAGAGAAACTTCTACAGAGCAAAATCGAAGAAACAAGCCCCCAAAGCAACGCAGGAACCGTCGTCCAGATCCCGAGCAGTGCTCATGTTGCTACTTTGACACTGCGAACTGTAGGTACCATTCTAGGTTCGTCAACTAGAAATTCTCGTGAAGCTCAGAGATCTGCTGCAAATCAACCGTTCATCAACCGTTCAATTCTAGCTCCATTCTGTGAAAACGGTTGTTCTTTGGCAAGCTGTTTTGCAGGATATATAATTCCAATAGTTTGACGACTGAGAAAGGAACTCCAAGCAGGTACCTTTGTGTCACAGTTTGTCTGAGCTTTTGCTTCTCATCGAGTCTTCTCTTCCAGGACCAAAGGAGGCCTTAGCTCCTCGGTGCTACTCCAAATCAAAAAGGCTCAACGCCGATATGAAAGCGAAGAACACAAAGGTATGAAGCAATGAAAACGTTTCCAAGATCTTTCCTTCTCCTTACCACTGATGCAATATATCAGAAGAGATCGAGCGACTGGTGTTTAACACGACTTGTGCGATTCCATAGAAGGCGCGTTGCGCCAAGAGGATGGCGGCCCTGCGTGCCTTGGGTGATGGCGCTCGATCCGGCCACGGAAGGTCCTCCCTGGCAAGGCTCGGCGCCGTCGCCTTGTTTTCGCGTTCTCGGGTACGTATCGAGTTCCTGCGCGCTGTTCGCAATTTCTGCGATGAACCAGGATTCGTTCCTTGCCGAGCAGTAGCACTCAGAAGCGCTTATGCAGTAGTGGCTGGATTGCGTGGAGAGCAGGCACAGGTTTCCATACAATACTAGTACCTTGTGTCAGTCTTTTCATCGTTCTTCTTTTCTGGAAAAGCTCATCACCTTATAAACCGCTGACCAAGTCAAAGTTCTTCGCGCAAATTGACATCCCTATAAAAAGAGTTCTTAGGAGTCTGTATTCCACACGTAATCTTTCTTGAGGATTCTTTGATAGATCGCGGAGTTCTTCTCTTTCGGGACCAACTACTTGACGCAAATGACGTTTACATATCGCCGGGACAACGTGTCTGTCTATGCAAGGCATTTTACATATCCATTCTAGTTTCATGAGACTGATCTCAGGTTCTCGACCAGAGAGGAGTCGGCCAGCTTGTCAGCATTGCGACCGAGCGAGGCAAAAAAGCAAGGAATGGAGAGAGACAGACAGACAGAGTTTGTTACTGAGGAAAAGAGTGAAATTTACGACAATCAACGTACTGCAACTCCACCTAAAATGTTGAAACCGAAGACTGTTGAGAGTGGAGAGTTCTTCGAGCTCCTTGGGATTGACGAACCTGGATTTGATTTGGTTTCAGAGAAAGAATCCCAAAGCTCACCTCCACAACTGCGTTAAGTCCGGCTGTCACTATATGTTGCGTAGAAAGGATGGCATTCCTGCAAATCGAAGAGTTTGATTGATTGCTTTCACAGAGCTTGCGGAAACACATGTTCCTTTGGAAAGAACTGAGTAGACGGCCCTAAGAGCAGCAGTACCGGATCCCGAGTGTCGATTATCTACGCAACACAAAGCTTTGTGTTCAATACACAATTGTGGATTGGCTACCTGTATCGGATGAATGATCCAATCTTTGTGAAGAATTGGCGGCTCCACCGCTGCACATCCGAGGAATTACTTCAAGGAAATTTTGCCAATGTCAGAACATGATAAGAAAGAAAGAAGAATCGTTACCTTTAGAAACAGTCTCTTTGCGATGTAGTGTTTGAGCTGACGCTATCTCGGTTTGCACTGACGAAGAAGTGTCGCCAGATGGAGTTTGGATCTAGAAGAGGCCTCATTGCTCTTCCCGGGGACAATACCTCCTTACAAGCTGGGATCTTTGGCTATGCACACCATCTAGTGTTGTTAATGGTGTCGTTTACAAGCTTGTCCTTCTCTTTCACTGATCCTGAGCCAACCCTCGAGGTCTTCTACATCCCAGCATCGATCATGTGGTCTGTTAACACTTCCCGGATGAAAGACGAGTTCTTTCCGGAACCTCAAAAGTTTGATCCTCTCAGGTTTCAAGGCAATGGCCCAGCTCCTTACGTCTTCACACCGTTTGGAGGAGGGCCTCGGACGTGCCCTGGAAATGAATTTGCAAAGATGGAGATGCTCGTTTTCTTGCATTACCTGCTGCTAAGCCACGACTGGAAGCCTGTGATCACAAATGAAGGTATTATAGTGGAAACAGCGCCTCTGCCGGCCCATGGTTTGCCTGTGAAGCTCAGCAAGAGATGATCGTCAGAATCTATCCATGGAACTTTGAAAAGACAGTGTCCAAAATAGCTGTTTTGTGATCTGATCTTGTGAACGATGGAACTAATTGCGACTGGTCCACGTGTCACCAGCCCGACATCTCGACCTGGAACCTGCGAAAGACTGCTAAGGCACGGCTGTCAAACTCACTCTTAGATACTCACAGGGCCACTGGATTTCCCCAGCTGGCCGCAAGAACCACAAGAAACCACATGGCCACCATCAATTGATACCATTTGTAAACTTTTCACATCTTGGCTGCTTGTAGCAAAAAACGCTTTAAGGGTAAACAAAAACTTTGTCACGTATTCAGAACAAATGTCACAAAAAACTAAAGAAGACAAGAGGAAGTAGTCTCCTCGGGAAAGGCTCAAGGCCGGGAATGAAGTCGATCAAAGTTTGATGGTCAGGGTTGCATGAAAGAGAGGAAAGAACGCACAGAGGTATGCCTCCTTTCTTTTCAAACTTTTGTTCTTACCACTGCGGGAGCTCTGGGATATCATTTGGCGGGCTTTGTTTTGGAGAGAATGGCGATCCCGGCGTGGGCGTCGGTGTCCCCGGAGGAGCAGCAGCACCATCGGCGCCTCACCTTGCTGCTGCGCAGCAAGCAGAGGGTCCTGAAGGCGCCCCTGGCCGCCATGGATGAGCAGGAGCGGCAGCTTCAGTCGCGGCTGGAGGGACTCCAGAGAATGCCGCCACCCCAGCACCGGCTGCTGCAGAAGATCGTCCACACGGCAATCGTGGCCGAGGTCGCGCGGGCCTCTCCGGCGGAGAAGCCAGAGGGCGTTCGGCAAAGGAGCCACGACTATGTTAAAATGGGTATGGTTTTTTGCTTCGCTCTTAACCACGAAGTTATGG
The DNA here is from genome assembly GCF_000143415.4 of Selaginella moellendorffii. Lineage (NCBI taxonomy): Eukaryota > Viridiplantae > Streptophyta > Lycopodiopsida > Selaginellales > Selaginellaceae > Selaginella > Selaginella moellendorffii. The sequence continues at coordinate 109,733 of NW_003314278.1, forward strand.
TCTCGCGGGCTAGAGGCAAGTTCCTAAGAGCAAACGCGACGTGCGACGTGCGACGTGCGGCGTGCGGCGTCCTTGCTTTGAAAATGTCGCCCTTGCAAAAAAACCCTCGTCTAATGTTAAGATCGGTCGCTCCTGATCAAGAGCAACACCACCATGGCCTACACTTACACCCCACAAGGCCATCCAACGCAACAGCATCAAGGGCAGCAGCAAGGATTCACCAGCGAAGGCCATCCCGTTGCCCCTCCTGCTGCTTATCCCCAGCCTCCGCCTGGTAGTTACTATGGACCCGGAGTGGCAACCTTGGCACCCCCGAATTCTGGCCTCTGGACAACGGGCCTCTGTGGATGCACCGAGGACTGCCCCTCTTGTAAGGTTTTTTCTTTCGAGAAAAAGAGCTCTTTTTGTGCAGCTTGGATGCAGCTTGGATGATTGACTGAGTGATCTCTTTAAAATTGCTTTCTGTTCTTTGATCCTAGATCTGGTTTGTAGCAAACTTCCAGATAGATAAGATATCCGTCCGACGTTTCTTAAGATTTATTTGATCAATCCTCTCCATCTGGTGTAACCACAGGCTGGTGTGCGTGGTGCTGCCCCTGCGTTCTTGTTGGGCGCATGGCCAACATTCTGGATCAAGGCATGACCTGTGAGTATTCAACTTTGAGTTTTTTTGATGTTCCGCTCACGATTTTTTCCTTTTCTGCTTGGATTTGTGATCCAATGTTGTAGCTGTCTTCACCGGAGCCGCCATCTTTTGCATCGTGCAGTGGTTCACCGGCTGTGGCTGCCTCTACAGCTGCCTGTACCGTGCAAAGCTGCGCCACAAGTACGGACTCCCCGAGGAGCCCTGCAACGACATCTGCACCGAGTGCTGGTGCAACTGCTGCTCCATTGCCCAGGCTTACAGGGAGCTCAGGAACCGCAACATCAACCCGGCTCTGGGTATGATTTCTGGGGCCTTGGTGATCTTTGTTTCCTGATTTCTGAAAATGGTGATTTTTCAGGGTACGAGTTTGCGAGGGCGGTGTACGAGCAGCCACCTCAAGTGCAGGAGATGCGCAAAATGTGAGCTACGGAAATTAGTTTTTAAAATCTTCAACTTGAAAATGCTTCTTCGGGGCTTTCCAACAATGCCATGTTGCATTCGTGATCGGAAGGATTTCTTCCTCGTGACATTGGAAAATAATAGAAGCCCAAGTTTGTATAAATTTCTAAACATCTCATCTAGAATTATTTAATGTCCTAAAAAGAACATATACTGGAATATATTCTGGAAGAGCTATCCTCTTATGGCGGACGAGCAGCGCCTTCACGTAGCGGTGCTCCCAACCACCGGCTCCGGCCACATCAATCCCATGCTCGAGCTCTGCCGCCGCCTCGTCCCACTAGGATTCCAGGTAAGCTTCGTCTATCCCAGCAATCTATGCCCCAAGCTGGAGTCGAGCCTTCAGCACGATGATCTTCACTTCCAAGTGGTGCCAAGCCCAGCCTCGGACAAGCATTTGCTCATGGATCCCGCGTTGCAAGAGGACGTGAGACCGGTTCTAGAGGCCCTCCGTCCACCAGTAAAGTGCCTTATCGCTGATATGTTCTTAGGCTGGTCACAGGATGTGGCCGAGAGCCTGGGGATTCCACGAGTTGCCTTCATTCCCAGTGACTCAGTCATCGAAGCGATGTGCTACCATATTCCAGAGCTTGTCTCCAGGGGTTTCATTCCTGGCCATGTTCCTGCCAATGGTGAGAAGAAGAAGAAACTTTACATTGCTTCATACCGATCGACAAATATGTGTTGTTGTCTCAGCCGATCCAAATCCGGACGCTTTGATCGACTTCATCCCCGGTCTTGAGCCTTTTACAAGAGAGTTGCTCCCTCTTGCCTTCCAGCACGGGGGACCCATTGTGACCACTGTGGGAGTTGCAGCCAGACGAACAAAGGATGCGGTTTGTATTGTCGTCAACACGATTGAGGAGTTGGATCAGGATGTCGTGAATGGACGGAGGTTGCTGTTCTCCAGTTATTTACCAGTCGGACCTCTGGTACCTGCGGAGCTCCTGCAAGAACAGCACCCGATCACTCTCAGTTCTCCAAATGACACTAGCATGATCTGGCTGGACAAACAAGCTTACGGCTCGGTTCTCTATATCGCTTTTGGCAGTGTTGTTACTCTGCCAGCCGACCAAGTGGAGAAGATTGCAAGAGCTGTAAAAGCCACTCGTCAGCCAGTCTTGTGGGCGATCAGGAGGAACTTTGCAAAAGACGTACCTGAGAACTTTTATGAAAGCTTGCAAGAGATAGTTGGGGCGCAAGCCTGCCTGGTGGTGGAATGGGCTCCGCAAGTAAACGTCTTGCGCCACTCCGCGGTTGGAGCCTTCTTAATGCACGGTGGATGGAACTCAGCTCTAGAAGCCCTGTGCTGTGGAGTACCAATGCTTTGCTGGCCCTGCGGTAACGATCAGAACTTGAATGCTCTCACGATAGTGAAGAAGTGGAGAATTGGGATAATGGTGGCTCATGGACCCAAAGACGATGTGAGAAGCGAAGACTTGGGAAACGTTATAGATGCTGTGATGAACGGCGAGGAAGGGAGGAGGATGAGGAGCAGAGCTCAAGAACTTAAAAAGATTGTGAGGGCAGGTACTTGCCTGGAGAGAAATCTTCGACAGCTCAAGGATGTGATCATAGCCGCGTCTCAATAGGGGCCTGCAATACCATCTGGATTCATACTTGATCAAAGAGACAAAGTTCACGAGAAGAACTAAAATGATGGAGAACTTGAAAACAATTGTGCGAGAGAAGGTATTTGCCTCGATAATCTTTACCTCGAGACCCTGGGCTATTGTCCCCGGAGTTCGAATCGTTCACGAGCTTTGGCCGCTTCGTTAACTCGTCGACTTCCACCTTGAGATCATCTAGAACGTCGACAGCCTTTTTGATCTCGAGGTTTGCGAGCTCCTGTACGTTTCGTTCGTTCCCTTCTGTAAGATTCCTGATGGCCCACTCCCTGAGATAAGGATTGTCTTCATCAACCACGCACTGCTGGAGAACTAAGAGCAAGCCTCCGTTCTCTTGAACTCGGTCTTGGACACGGGGCCGAGAGGGACACAAGAGGGATACATTCCAGGGGAATTTACATCGAAGACGCGCGCAGGGTTTTGGATAGAGTCCGGCTGCGCAACGTCTTCTCTAGCAACATCATGATCGCGGCATTTGCCGAGGATGGCGCCAAAAGCCTGTTCGATCGATCGACTGCCAAGAATACCGGCGATGATCCATGAAAGAAAGTTAAAATTCAAAATCTAAAGCCATTCATTTAGCTGGAAACTGGACGCTGGAGCAAGAGCATCCACGAAAGCCGCTGGCACTACCATCACCAACGAGGATGCCAATGGAAGAGCTTGAGGCATTACCTACACTTGGAGCTCTACTAGCATTGATGATCATCTCCGGACTGGTCATTGGTGATGTCGAGGGAATCCAAGGTTGGGCCATTCCATAGCAAAAGCAAACCAAAACCAACACAAATCCAGAGAAATGCTCGTCTTCCTTTGACGCTGCAAATACCATTCTAGAAACTCTCATGGAATTCTCTTCTTTTGTGAGCCGTTTTGCAGGACATACACCACCTCGTAGTTTCCCAAAGAGATCACAAGAGTTTGCTATGGGAGAAAAGGCTAGAAGGGATTCCAAGTAGGTACTTTTATCATAGTTTATAAGAACGCCTGTTCCTCCTTTCTTCTCTAGCATCAATGACCTTTTTGTCAACGTTGAGTTCTCTTCCGGGACCAAAACTTAGCATCCTTTGGTTCACTGTGCGTGACTCGAAATCCTTGACGTCCTCGAAGCCGAGTGCTGGAACTGCGGAAGAACACAAAGGTATGATAGCGATGAAAACGTTTCCCAGAACTTTTCTCCTTCACCACTGGCGGGAATGTATGCAGTATGGTAGATAAAGCGTCGTGCCATTCCCAGGCCCACCAACATAGCAGAATAGTTTCTAGAATAGTTTTAGAAGGCTGACCAGATTGAGATGAAGGAATCTTTGACACATAGATAACTCCATGTTTTCGTCAATCCGTCCTCCCAGAAACGATCCCATCACTTTCAACAACAAAAATGTCGCAATTTCCTTTCTCGGCATTTGCATCACAAGTTGTGCTCCAAAACACCAAGTCTCTTTTGTGCTTTATCTTTCACAATGTTTCAGCTATACTTATGGACCATGCTGCTCGCGTATGCAGTGATTATTGCGTTTCATGTCACTGTGGTTTTATCTGCTGATCATCAAAGGAAATTTAAACTTAGCAAGATCCCCATTCCTGACAAATGCCACCAAGAAATTCCCTTCCTCTCTCTTTGTTTTTTTAGGGTTCTAATGGAGGAGGCGGTAGCAGCGTTGCGCGAGAAGGATGGCGAGGTATCGGCGGCTCTGCGTGCCGTGGTCGATGGCGCGCGATCCGACCACGGCAGATCCTGCCTGGCGAAGCTCGGCGCCGTCCCCGCCTTGGTTTCGCGTTCTCGGGTACGTATCGACGACAATCTCCTCCTGCCGCTCCTGCGCGCTCTTCGCAATCTCTGTGCCGGCGAAGTCATGAACCAGGATTCATTTCTCGCCGAGCAAGGGATGGATCTGGCAGTAGCACTGGCATCCAGATTCCAGAAGCGCTTATGTTCTCTTCGCGAGGAGGATCTGGAGGAAGAGGATGGGAAGTTCTGGCTGGATTGCGCAAAGGCGCTGTTCCAGATGCTCGGGAATGTGGCCGGGCGTGGAGAGCAGGCACAGGATTCCATCTGGAAGGCATTCTTTCCAGAGATTTTGCTCGACTTGGCGTGCGTCTCCACGAAAGAGGTGCTCGAGCCGCTGAGCATGGTGGTCTACACATGCTCTAGAGCGAGCCCCGAGCGCCGCCTCCAGCTTGCTCGAGGGAAAGGGAGTCGTCTCTTGGCCATCCTTCTCAGGGATTCTCCAAGCTCTGGTACGTGGAATTCTTCTCTACTCGATCGATCACTTGTATCGTGCATTGTTCTTGTGTAGAGTGGCTAAGCTTGCTCGTGGAAGCGGTGTGCCTCAAAGACGAACACCTCCCACTGGTGTTTGCAAGCCTCGGACCTTCTTCTACGTCGGCTTTCTCGTCCGAGCAGGCCATCCTTCTCGGTGTGTTATACTCCGTCTTGGATGAGAACCAGGGGGCTGTCGCTGCCATGCCATGGAAGTCGATGGAGTTTCTGGCGGACACCATTGAGCAGTCGGCAATGCTCGTGGCTGCCACGTTTATGGACAAAGCGTTGCCTTGGCCTACAGGGTTTCCAATCGCCGACGTCCTCGGATTCAGTCTGTTGCTCACGAGACTCGCCACTACACATGACGACGTCCAGCTCGACGAAGCCAGAGTTGGTCCTTTGGTTGGATTGCTGCTGGAGATGTTACGGGCGCTTGGACCTCCAGAGATGGTGAGGAAAGCTGCCGGCAGTGCATCAACGTCTCCACCGTGCGAAGAAGAGCAGGCTGCTACAATGCCAACACGGCTTCCAGTGCACAACGTCTACAAAGGCTACCGACGTGACATAGTGTCCGTGATCGCAAACATGTCGTTTCATCGGCCCCGTGTCCAAGACCGAGTTCGAGAGGACGGAGGCTTGCTCTTAGTTCTCCAGCAGTGCGTGGTTGATGAAGACAATCCTTATCTCAGGGAATGGGGTCTATGGGCCATCAGGAATCTTACAGAAGGGAACGAACGAAACGTACAGGAGCTCGCAAACCTCGAGATCAAGAAGGCTGTCAACGTTCTGGATGGTCTCAAGGTGGAAGTCGACGAGTTAACGAAGCGGCCAAAGCTCGTGAACGATTCGACCTCCGGGGACAATAGACCATAGCTACGAGGTAAAGATTATCGAGGCAAGTACCTTCTCTCGCACAATTGTTTTCAAGTTGTCCATCATTCTAGTTCTTCTCGTGAACTTTGTCTCTTTGATCAAGTATGAATCCAGATGGTATTGCAGGCCCCTATTGAGACGCGGCTATGATCACATCCTTGAACTGTCGAAGATTTCTCTCCAGGCAAGTACCTGCTCTCACAATCTTTTTAAGTTCTTGAGCTCTGCTCCTCATCCTCCTCCCTTCCTCGCCGTTCATCACAGCATCTATAACGTTTCCCAAGTCTTCGCTTCTCACATCGTCTTTGGGTCCATGAGCCACCATTATCCCAGTTCTCCACTTCTTCACTATCGTGAGAGCATTCAAGTTCTGATCGTTATCGCAGGGCCAGCAAAGCATTGGTACTCCACAGCACAGGGCTTCTAGAGCTGAGTTCCATCCACCGTGCATTAAGAAGGCTCCAACCGCGGAGTGGCGCAAGACGTTTACTTGCGGAGCCCATTCCACCACCAGGCAGGCTTGCTCCCCAACTATCTCTTGCAAGCTTTCATAAAAGTTCTCAGGTACGTCTTTTGCAAAGTTCCTCCTGATCGCCCACAAGACTGGCTGACGGGTGGCTTTTACAGCTCTTGCAATCTTCTCCACTTGGTCGGCTGGCAGAGTAACAACACTGCCAAAAGCGATATAGAGAACCGAGCCGTAAGCTTGTTTGTCCAGCCAGATCATGCTAGTGTCATTTGGAGAACTGAGAGTGATCGGGTGCTGTTCTTGCAGAAGCTCCGCAGGTACCAGAGGTCCGACTGGTAAATAACTGGAGAACAGCAACCTCCGTCCATTCACGACTTCCTGATCCAACTCCTCAATCGTGTTGACGACAATGCAAACCGCATCCTTTGTTCGTCTGGCTGCAACTCCCAGAGTGGTCACAATGGGTCCCCAGTGCTGGAAGGCAAGAGGGAGCAACTCTCGTGTAAAAGGCTCGAGACCGGGGATGAAGTCGATCAAAGCTTCCGGATTTGGATCGGCTGAGACAACACATATTCGTCGATCGGTATGAAGCAATTGTAAAGTTTCTTCTTCTTCTCACCATTGGCAGGAACATGGCCAGGAATGAAACCCATGGAGACAAGCTCTGGAATATGGTAGCACATCGCTTCGCTGACTGAGTCACTGGGAATGAAGGCAACTCGTGGAATCCCCAGGCTCTCGGCCACGTCCTGTGACCAGCCTAAGAACATATCAGCGATAAGGCACTTTACTGGTGGACGGAGGGCCTCTAGAACCGGTGTCACGTCCTCTTGCAACGCGGGATCCATGAGCAAAAGCTTGTCCGAGGCTGGGCTTGGCACCACTTGGAAGTGAAGATCATCGTGCCGAAGGCTCGACTCCAGCTTGGGGCATAGATTGCTGGGATAGACGAAGGTTACCTGGAATCCTAGCGGGACGAGGCGGCGGCAGAGCTCGAGCATGGGATTGATGTGGCCGGAGCCGGCGGTTGGGAGCACCGCTACGTGAAGGCGCTGCTCGTCCGCCATAAGAGGATAGCTCTTCCAGAATATATTCCAGTATATGTTCTTTTTAGGACATTAAATAATTCTAGATGAGATGTTTAGAAATTTATACAAACTTGGGCTTCTATTATTTTCCAATGTCACAAGGAAGAAATCCTTCCGATCACGAATGCAACATGGCATTCTTGGAAAGCCCCGAAGAAGCATTTTCAAGTTGAAGATTTTAAAAACTAATTTCCGTAGCTCACATTTTGCGCATCTCCTGCACTTGAGGTGGTTGCTCGTACACCGCCCTCGCAAACTCGTACCCTGAAAAATCAGAAATCAGGAAACAAAGATCACCAAGGCCCCAGAAATCATACCCAGAGCCGGGTTGATGTTGCGGTTCCTGAGCTCCCTGTAAGCCTGGGCAATGGAGCAGCAGTTGCACCAGCACTCGGTGCAGATGTCGTTGCAGGGCTCCTCGGGGAGTCCGTACTTGTGGCGCAGCTTTGCACGGTACAGGCAGCTGTAGAGGCAGCCACAGCCGGTGAACCACTGCACGATGCAAAAGATGGCGGCTCCGGTGAAGACAGCTATCACATACAACATTGGATCACAAATCCAAGCAGAAAAGGAAAGAATCGTGAGCGGAACATCAAAAAAACTCAAAGTTGAATACTCACAGGTCATGCCTTGATCCAGAATGTTGGCCATGCGCCCAACAAGAACGCAGGGGCAGCACCACGCACACCAGCCTGTGGTTACACCAGATGGAGAGGATTGATCAAATAAATTTTAAGAAATGTCGACCGGATATCTCATCTATCTGGAAGTCTGCTACAAACCAGATCTAGGATCAAAGAACAGAAAGCAAATTTAAAGAGATCACTCAATCAATCATCCAAGCTGCACGAAAAGAACTCTTTTTCTCGAAAAAAAAATAAAAACAGCCTTACAAGAGGGGCAGTCCTCGGTGCATCCACAGAGGCCCGTTGTCCAGAGGCCAGAATTCGGGGGTGCCAAGGTTGCCACTCCGGGTCCATAGTAACTACCAGGCGGAGGCTGGGGATAAGCAGCAGGAGGGGCAATAGGATGGCCTTCGCTGGTGAATCCTTGCTGCTGTCCTTGATACTGCTGCGTTGGATGGCCTTGCGGGGTGTAAGTGTAGGCCATGGTGGTGTTGCTCTTTATCAGAAGTGAACGATCTTTTGAGAAGAGGAAGAGGAGACTTTGTAAGGGTTGTATTGGCCAATAGCGTCATGGTCAACGCAAGGAAACAGTCAGCCGCTGTCCGCGTCGCAAGCCGCGTTTGATTTGTTCCGAACGTTTTGGACACGGCTGGTAACTTTTCGGGCATTTGCAGAGGCTAAAACACTATTCATAACGTGGTAATTTTCACAAATGTTTCTGAATCAATTGGACACGGCGGCCTGTGTCTTTTCCTCGTGTTTTCTTTCACGTTTGTCCATTAGCAGGCCAAGTTTGAATCACTACGAGTCAAACAAGAAAGGTATGGTCACTCGAATGTTTTCCCGGAAGGCAGTCTTGGGATCGATGCTGGGATGTAGTAGACCTCGAGGAGCTGCTTGAGGTTGTCTGAGGAACCGTGAGATCAGTGAAAGAGAAGGACAAGCTTGTAAAACGACACCATTGACAACGCTAGCACTGGTGTTAGTGAGAAGTGCGATGCCAGATCCAGTAGAATACTCTCCACCATAGCCAAAGATCCCAGGTTGCAAGCAGGTGTTGTCCCCACAAGAGCAATGAGGCTTGAGAAGTATGCAACCACGAAGTTATGGTCTTGTGGGCATCCAGAGGAGTTGAGGCAGTTCTTAAGGTACTAAGTTCCTAAGAGCTGTTTGTGAAAAAAAGTAGCTGGTGCGTTTGGAAAAATAAATAAAATTATTCTCCAACAAGGATCAAGAAATCTTGTATGCTTTGACCTTGTGCAACCCAGGCAGGGGCGAACTATCGAACTCATTGAGACTGATCCAACCGCTCGACTTGGAAATTGCAGAAGTGTCATCCAGTCAGGCCTTGAGCATTGATCTTGCCCGCATGCAGGGGCGCAGGCACAACCTGCAGAAGCCTTGGGCAAGAGAGCCAAGCGGGAAAGGACATCTTGTTGCTGTTAAACTCACTCTCAGATACTCACAAAACCTTTGGGGCCATTGAATTTCCCAGCTGGCCACAAGAACCACAAGAAACCCCATAGCAAGGGTGTCGGGGAACATGTTGTAGCCTTATATGCCTCACAAGGGGATTCCCCACATGCCAAGGACAGTAATAAACTCGAGAAATAAAGATCACTATTAAACGCTTTTAAACACAAAAGCCTCTTCATCACAGGCTTCTGGAATAATCTCGAAAACTTTTTCTCCATGAGCCCCTGCAAAATCGGCCTTTCAAGGAAATCTATTGGGAAGAAGAAAACATGATGGACAAGGATCTATGACAGTCGAAGACATACAGTGAGGTACTGCCGCCTGGGCTCATGTCATAGAGAGCGTATATCTCAACACAACGTACACACTTGAGCCCAATGGGTTTCGAAAACAGCGATCTTGCCTGGACCACCTTCTCACTTTGTGCATCCTTATGGAACGCACAAGGTTGGGATGAAACAAGACATTGCTACTTGGATTTGTGGAACATTTGATATGATCCCTTGCCAATTGTTGATCAAGTAACTCTTAGAGCTAGGAGCGCCTCACCCCTGGTGGCAGTGATTGTTAAGCTATACCGCTCGGTCAAACTATAAATCTTTGGAGCCTCAAAGATTGGAGCCCAACAATGCTATATTGGGGCGCTGGACAAGGGGAGGACCTATCTTTATACAAGCTCTTGGGAATGTATCTCTTTCTTCTTCTATTTGCTATTGCCAGCTCAAATACCACCACCGTGCGATCACAGTTTGACACTCTTGGCACAGTTTTGTGCATTGGCAACATGGTTTTTGGAAACCCAACCCCAAGAATCTGTTCCAAAAACATGTACAAGTACTTAAGCTATAGGCACATGGAAAAAAGGGAGTGAAAGACCGCATAGAGGCAGCACAATTGGCTTATTAAAACTTCCAATCTCACTGACCCATTGATTGATTCTAATCGTCGCCTCCAAGAGATCACAGATCTCTCAGAGCTTGGGCGAAGGCCTTGAGGTTCCTGTCCGAGGATCCTCCCTCGGCTATGGCAGCCGCAGTAACCTTGCGGAATTCCCGAGCCCGGGCTCGCATCTCGTGACCCTCGTCGCCTCTCATCAGCCTCGCCACTAGATCCGCTAGCCTCTCGCTGGAGACCGAGATCACGGAGCTTTTATCCCGATCATCCTGGACCGGGATCGCCAGCTTCCAGTGCTCCACAAGCTCCTTGCAGTTGATGTTTTGCTCCGCCATGCAAGGCCAGGCGAGCATCGGCACGCCCGCGCAGATCCCCTCCACCGTCGAGTTCCATCCGCAGTGCGTCAGGAATCCTCCCACCGCCGGGTGGAGCAAGACGTGCATTTGCGGCGCCCACGAGATCACGATCCCGCGCTCGCCGATCCGCTGCTTCAATCCCTCGAAGAAATCGTGCACCGAGGGATCCGCGACCAGGGTCTTGCGCAGCACCAGCACGAAGGGCTGGTTGCTGCGCTCCAGGCCCCTGGCGAGCTCCTGGAATTGCTCCACGGACATGGTGGCCACGCTGCCGAAGGAGACGTAGATCACGGAGGATTCCTTCTGTGTGTCAAGCCACTCCAGGCACGCCAGATCCTCGGGAGACAGGTGCTCGCTGGATCGCTCCACCGCGGTGGATTCCCCCGCGAAGAATGCGGGGGACAGGCACGGGCCGATGGGGAAGTAGCTGGATTTGACCTCGCTGCGCAGCGTCGCCACTGCGTGGGGCTCCAGCTCCTCGTAGCTGTTGCACAGCGCGAATCTCGCCTCCGCGAACCGCGACGCGCCGTCGCAGATCACGCCCAGGATTGGGTGGTCGTAGTAGAAGGCGAGCGGCAGATCCGTGGCGGGCATCGGCGGGCATCCGGGGAGGAATGCGATGAGCTCGTCCGTTTTCCTGGCTGGAAGAAGAAGAGTTTCCTTAGAACCCTAAAAACAGGGGAGGGAGAACTTACTCGTGACTGGCACGAATCCTTTGGACATGAGCTCCGGCAGGAAGAGGTGATAGATGTCGCTGATCGCATTGGAGGTCCAGAACACCGCCCTGGGGATGCCAAATTCGTCCGCCAGATCCTGGGTGAATCCGTTGAAGGTGTCTGTGATCATGCAACAAACGGGATTCCCTTCCTCCTGGAACTTCCGGATAAGCTCTCGCACAGAGGCTGCCATGGCCCGCACTGCCAGGCGGATCTTCTCCACGAGCGCGCTGGGATCCCCCTTGGCGAGATCGTTGCTGCTGTTACCTGGATCGTCCGAGACCTCGACGATGCGGACGTTGCTCTTGGCGTGGGGGTCTGCAATCAGATCGCGCGTCTGGTGCATGAGCTTCATGTTGCTCGGATTGGAGGCGTAGGTGATGGTGACATCGCAGGCCGCGAGGCGACGGCAGAAGTGCATGAGCGAATTCGTGTGGCCCGGGATTGGGAATGGGAACGCTAGAACATGAGGCTTCTTGCTAGCACCCGCCATTCGCAGCGCTTTGACCTTGGATTGGAAGCCAGGTAAGATATAGGCCGCTGGGGAGTACCGAAGTAGTGATTTGGGAATTATGCTTGAAGAAGTACCCAATTAGAACACCACAGAAAGGAATGCTCCTCGTGAGAGGCACGAAAGTACAAGAAAGTAGCCCGGAATTGACCAGGCAATCTGACTTTGCTCTACAGCACGAAATAAAAGTTGGTGCTCGCCATTCCGGAGCTGCTGGATTCGTTGATGGGCGCTTTACTGCAGCAGGTGACAAGCGAAAAGAGGAAGGAAAGGCTACTTGAAGTGTTCTTGCAGAAAGATCAGTGCTCTTAACAGTGACTTCTTAGCTTGCTCGCCCTGTAAAGCTGCTCGAGCGGAATGGAGGCGGAAATAACTTGTAGAGATCTTCACAAACTGCAAGACATGGCCGCTGCGCATGCGGGTTTTGCTCCTCAAGTGCCGATCATAAGATGCTGAAAGACAGATGGTTTTGGAATTCCGAGAGCGTGATTTACCAGGTTTTGCGAGGTGGTCATGGCTTCAAACGACTTTGAAATCGACGACATGGATCAGAAGCCTTGCTACTGGTCGATGAACCCAAGCTTATAAATTCTTTCATCAAAGGCGATGTGGCGACCAAAGCGCTCCTTCGTGTGGATGGAAACAAATAGACGCTACGGAGGGTTAGATGGAATCCCGCGTCAAGATTCGCACATAATAGAGAAGACTCTCTACACGTTGCTCTTCATGCTATGAAGGATTTCCCGCAGCCCGGGAATCTTGGCATCCTTCAGCCAGATAACGTCCAGGCCAATCCGGGTTGGAATTGAGGAGCTCTCAACATACTAAACAAAAGGTTATATTATAATTAAAAATGTAATTTAACCAGTCAAATGTGCAGCTAAACTTTCGTCTTCTTTCCATTCAAAACTTACCAAAGCATTCTTAACCTTTGGTCGACATGGCTCCTTCAGCCTGCCTAGTTCCCAAGTGCCCAAGTTTCCTCCTTAGCTCCTCCCTCGCCATCCCTCACCACGATCTGTCCACCAGCTCCATCCCCTGCTCACGATTGGCCACCCCAGCACCTGCCTGCTCATGCTCTCCCGGATCGAATCCACCTGAAATGGCTCAGGAATCTGCTCAGGAATGCACCCATAAGTGTTGGAGAAGTTCCCGCAACAAGCCATTGCTCAAAAAAGAATTGCAAAGGCAAGAAAGACCAACTCACACGCACCCGACCACTTGGCCCTGTGCAGGATTGCGACTGGTATCACGAAGCACCATGCCGTATTGCTGCTCTCCTGCTAAATCAATGTGGAAATTGTACGTCTCCGGCAAGAGGATAGTGTCTCGCTGCTCTTGCCAAGGCAAAGGGTGTATATTGCCTGCGAGAGAAGAGGATTGAATGACAAGAAGCTTGTTAGCCCTCCCTTCCTTGGTGATTGCTAAGCACATTAAATTAAAACATATTGGCTCAAAGTTTTAGTTTAACATCAGGAAAAAACTTAGATTGGAGTGGAATATATTTGAATATTCTAGGATATTCTACCATTTAACGGTTGTTAATTATTTATATTAACTTTGTATTTATTATTTATAAACATGTTTATAATTTATAAATTTTCCTAAACACTTCTTAGTATATTTTAGTTTATTCTAATGGTTGATAAACATGTTTATAATTAAAAATTTCAATTGATTAATTATATTAATAAAATAGGAATATCACTACTATTAAGCAAAATCAAGCCTAAAAAATTATTTATTGATTATAATATAAATTTTTGTTTAATATGGCTACACTGCCATATCTTAATATTAGTGTAATGGGATTTTAGTAACCGTCGAATTGATTTTAATCTAAACCACTTGCTTCTGTATATAAGCTATGGTTTTTGGGTTAATTGATATGCACATTTTTTGTATTGCATTTCCATATTTTATACACTCATATTAGTGAAGATGAGGGGTAATTTTGATTGTCCTTGAAGAGTGTTTGGATTTAGGATTTTGTTATAAATCTAGCTTTTGCATTGTCTAGATCTCCCTTTCCTTATAGCTTTTTTAGTTTTTTTTTTTTGCTTTTTTGCTTTTTATTCATTTTATCCACTCTTATCAAGGGGTTCACTTGGCACCAGTTCATCTAGTGTTTACTTTCTAATTTTGTTTTTATAACAAGAGGTCTTTTATTATTCTCTCCGTGTTGGTTGATATAGGTTTGAGTTTATCTTCTATTGCTTGGCCTGTTGCCACATGTTTCTGTCTACATTTGCATCATGTAGCAGAGCTAGTTTTCATTCTTTATAGCAACAGCCACATATATACATATGTACGGGATACGGCAAATTTGGTTGTGCATATAGATGGTCTTTAGCTTGAGTTGCAGTTATTGTGGGTAGTGCTGAATCAAGCTTTTAACCTCATCTTTGGTATGGATTGTTTGCAGTAGAATCATGCCAAGTGTGACTTTAAGGCTTCTCCCCCTTGTCTCATATTTCTTTATATTTCTTTTATTCCTTTCACTTTTATTCTTTTTCATCCCTCTACTTTTATCACTTTTATCTATTTATTATTTCTTTCTATGTTTCTATTTTGTTCTTCTCTTCCCTTTTTCAATCCTTCCGACAGTCTTTGTGTTGCAGTGGTTGACTGGCTTATGAAGGAATATGCCAATCTCTTTGAATTTGATTTGTTGTTTGGGGCCAAGATTACAATATGTCATCCTATTCCAATTAGGGATGCTTACCTAATCAAGGTTCTTGTTTGTTATCAATTACCCAAAGAAATCAAGATTTTATATGCAAATGTTAAGAAGATATTGGAAAAGTGTGTTATTCGAAAGTTGTAAAGTCCTTGGGCATGTGAACGTCATCTTGTGATGAAATCTGACGGGAGTATTGATTTCTGCATCGACTATCATTTGTTAAACAAAGTGACGATCCTAAATGTGTATCCTTTTCCTCACTCTACTAATCTCTTGGATTGTCTAGGGAGAAGTTGTTAGTTTACTAAGTTAGATTTTACTTTTAGTTACTGGCAAATACTAATGGCCAAAGGCGATATTCCTAAGATTGCTTTTTGTACACTGTTTGGTTTGTACGAGTTTTTGGTGATGCTGTTTGGTTTGAATAATGTTTTTGCAACTTTCTAACGGATGATGGATGAGGTTCTTTGCAATACGTTGGAGGTTATAGCTGACTTCGTTAATAATATCTTAATCTATTCGGAAGAGACATGGGAAGAACACATTCGTGATGTTCGTAAGATGTTGGATGAACTTCAGGAAGTTGGTTTAAAGCTAAAGTGGTCAAAGTGCGTGTTTGGGTCCAAAGACACCATTTATCTTGGGTATTGTATTTCTGGTGAGGGTTTCCAAGTTGATCCTGACAAACTTGTGGCTGTTCTAAAATTCCATACTCCAAAGTGTGTGAATGATGTGCAATGCTTCTTAAGCAAGGTACAGTATCTCAATCGTTTTGTTGATCATTTTTTTGATCACACTGCATTATTGCAAGCGTGTAAGCGACTTCCAATCTACTTTAGTCAATTAACCACACCTTCAACCACTTGAAGGAGTCTCACTCACAACCTTCATAAGTCCTATTCTGGACTTGGGGACTTATTAGCCCCATGAATGGCATTTATGCCACTCAGCCTTTGCACTTGGTCCAAATGCTCCACGTATCCAATCCCATGATCAACACCCTAAAGGTATTACCAATATATTAGCCTATTACGCTAAGGCCATATCCATTTACCTTTGTCTCATTGGTAGTCCTAAACCACTCTTACCATAGTCCCATCTCTTAAAGACTAACTAGGCCATCTCTCCATGAATGGTTATCCAGAACCACTCCTTAGCACTTTTATAATGCCTGAAGACATGGGGAACAACTTTCCCCAACATCCCTTTTTCAGTCCCCACTAAATCCTTCTCCGTCCCTAGCCGTGTTTGCCAATACTGCCACTAGATCAAGGCTTGAAGGCCCAGCCACTACATCCCATTGACCTCTAAGACTTCCTTGCCACATGACTATATCCTTGGTCACTACACAAGAGGATTGCTCCTCTTCCTTTCCATAGTTTGGGACTTTGGGATAACATTTCGAAACACCGTGGTCCTATGCAAGCTTCGTGGGTACTCTTCCCACCTTCCACCTTTGGGTGCCCTAAC
The DNA here is from genome assembly GCF_000143415.4 of Selaginella moellendorffii. Lineage (NCBI taxonomy): Eukaryota > Viridiplantae > Streptophyta > Lycopodiopsida > Selaginellales > Selaginellaceae > Selaginella > Selaginella moellendorffii. Next base: position 125,894 of record NW_003314278.1, read on the forward strand.
TATGTGGCTAGAGCAGCCACGCCAAATATCCAAGTAGGTAGTGCTACTCACAGTTGAATTGGGAGCATCGACCATTCGATCTCCTGAAGGAGCTTAAGTTAGTTCTTGAACACTTCACCAAGTTACTCCACTTATCCATCCGCATTCACTCTAACTTTAACTTAACTAACTTTGCACTCTTTAGTGGTTATATTATCACCCATCACATGGGTATAGCCTTCCTTGGTCACATTAGCCTTTCCTGGCAAAATTGGCTCCACTAGAGTCCCCTACTATATTTTTGCAGCTCACCAAACCTCCCAAAGTCTGGGAGACGATCGCTTTGGGTTTTTACCCTTAGACTCAAACTTGGACTCAAACTCGAACTTGGACTCGAACTCAAACTCAGTCTTGGACTCGGTCTTGGGCTCGGTCTTGGTCTCGAACTCAGTCTTGGTCTCGGTCTCAATCTCGATCTTGGTCTCGGTCTTAGTCTCTTTCTCGGCCTCGACTATAGACTCCATCTCAGGTCCATCTTGGACTCGACATCAGACTCCATCTTGGGTCTATCTCAGACTCCATCTTGAGTCCATCTCGGACTCCAATGTTTTTTGGCTGCTCATATATTAAAAATCCATACATTGCAAACATTACACAACAACAAAAATGTAAGTTCTTGAATTTGGACTTCCCGGGAGGTCATCCAACCCAGTACTATTCAAACCCAAAGACACTTAACCCCAATTATCCCAAGACCCTTAACTGATTGGAAAAGGGGGTGCACTCTTATTCATGAGCCCTTTCCCTCTATATTTAAACCCCATGGACTGTTTCTGGAGTTGTTCCCTTTAGTTGCTTACAATCCACCATGCTTCCTTGCAAGTTCATGCCCGAACGGAAGCTAAGAGCTGCAGGTCTCCCGAGAGCCTTGCTCTCTTGACACCCTACCCCTCGGGTCAAGCCTAGCTGGGAGCAAACTAGACCTGCCAGGTGTTAATCAACATGTGGTGTGATTCCCTTAGCCAACCAACAGAGTCGAACCCGAGACTTCTCTGATATCAAATGTAAACTCCTAAGTTTGGACTTCTCGGGAGGTCACCCATCCCAATACTATTCAAACCGAAGGACGTTTAATTCCAAGTATCCTAAGACCCTTAACCAATTGGAAAAGAGGGTGCACTTTTATTCATGGGCCCTTTCCCTCTATATTTAAACCCCATGGACCGTCTCTCGAGTCGTTCCCTTTGGTTACTTACAAAAACTTTTCCCAAAAACACTCCATCATAGACTCCATCTTGGCTCTATCTCGGACTCCATCTCGAGTCCATCTCGGGCACCATTTCTAGTCCATCTCAGATTCCATCTGGGGTCCATCTTGGGTCTATGTTGGATCCATATCGGACTCCATCTTAGGTCAATATTGGACTCCATCTCAGACTCCATCTTAGACTCCATCTCAGGTCCATCTCGAGTCCATATCAAACTCCAACTCGGACTCCATCTCAGATTATTTCTCAGACTCTATCTCGGACTCCTTCTCAAACTCCTTTTTGGACTTGTTTTTGACACTTCCATATGTCACGACACTTGCTATCTGTTAATTCTTATTGTGTCCCTTTTTAGAGACTCATTCACTGATTGCTTTGCGCTCATTCCTTGAGCATTTTGTTCAGAGTTCCATTCCCATTCTCGACTTTCCAAATCGGAACCTTTAGTCCAAACATGTTACGTTTGTTAAACTTCCGCTTCGACCACTACCATGTGGAACCTTTTTTGCTCTACTTTGGGGCTTAGGGATTTGTGTCTCACAATTCCACCACCTATAGACAAAGTTTGATGTCCTCATCGAACAATAAACCATTTTATAAAGTAATTTTATCATGGATTACTATTTTTCATCCTTGGCACTAAGCTAATATTCATTAATGGTTCGACACCAAAGATTCACTTGCTTTGCCCATCCTCTAAGGATCATAATCTCTCCAACTTAGAGATTCATTAGACCACTTATGGTGGTCTTTCCTTTTTTGTTTGTTTAATTCGTGCTAAATTTGTTAGAGGCATTTCTCTATTTCAATTTTACTACTTATTCAAGAGTAGTTTCGGCCTTTACTAATATAACCATCGCACTCTAAAACTTTAATATTGATATCTCGAATCAATTTCCTAAGTGTGTCCAACACTTTGCATTGCACTAATTATATAAACTCTACTTCCCCATCTTAGAAAGTTTTTTATTGGAAGGCATCATCATCCTTTCTTTTATTTCATGCCACCTTTGACACTAAATTCCACTTATTCATAATTTGTGCTAGGGTTATCCATGACTTTATCACTTAGCTACTTTATCACTCTATCTCTTTTGGAACTTTTTACCTTCACCAAATTGAAGTATGTGGGAATCCATTTTTGGAAATATATTTTCTTTCCCACAATCCATTAACATCCATCATATAGGTGCTCCTTGCCTAACTTATTATATAGATTCCTTTTAATGATTTTTATGGCCCATTTTTGGCCATTAGTCTTTTGTTCCTATCTTTTATTACATTACACAACATAAAATCACTACCTCCATCCTTGAGGTATCCTTTTGGTTTTATAGCAAATACTCTACTTTGCTAAGTCCAAAAGGTGTTCATCCCTAGTAAGTCTACCCAATATTTTCTGTTGTGGGCTCTATCCACAACCCAACCTTACAACCCACTTATAAGTCCTTCCTTAGAGACTATTTTCTTGAACTCACAATATTATTACATTGTCGTAGTTCATTTCCTTAGGTGTCCTTCCCACTTAGTCACCTTGACCAAGCCATACTATTACCAATAGTTTAAATCAACATTTTGAACTAAAAACTTTATTTGTTAACCTCATAAGGACCTTGTCTTTGTTTAGCCGTAAGATCATCTAGTGATCTAACATTGACACTTTAACAGGTTTGCCAATAGTTACTAGGTTTACTAGACCTTTAAGTTGTTAACTATAACCCCAGGGGCATCCCCTACACTTGGTGGTGCACTCAAGCCAACCCTTCTGGCAAAGGGTCCATAGCAATTGAGATTAGGTGTCCCCATTTCATTCACCATGTCCTTAGTACCACTTGCACTAAAGTGTTTAATTTAGATATGCCAAGTTTTCATACTAAGCAATCTAATTGTGCATCATGACTCCAAGGCATTCTCTGCTTGGTGGTGTGCCCAAGCTAGTCTCCTTACTGAGAGTCTATGACCACCAAAAAATGAGTGTTTTTATATTCCAAACTATCACCATGCTTTAGTGAGTTAGGACTCAAACTTGTCCCCCCAATTTACCAATATCGCTTAGCAAGTCACTCGACCAGTGTAACATGGTTTTATGTATAAGCGTGAAAGTCTTTAACCATCGACTTTCATTCAAAGCCATCTCTTTGAACATTTGGGAATTAATTCCCTAACCTTGATAACCTCGCCACCTATAGGCAGGGGCATATCACACTTTTGTAAACTGGGTGACACCCAAAGTAGCAAAGGTGGCTAACTCCATTGGTCATTTCTTTATCATAGTCCATAGCAATTGAGATTAGGTGTCCCCATTTCATTCACCATGTCCTTAGTACCACTTGCACTAAAGTGTTTAATTTAGATATGCCAAGTTTTCATACTAAGCAATCTAATTGTGCATCATGACTCCAAGGCATTCTCTGCTTGGTGGTGTGCCCAAGCTAGTCTCCTTACTGAGAGTCTATGACCACCAAAAAATGAGTGTTTTTATATTCCAAACTATCACCATGCTTTAGTGAGTTAGGACTCAAACTTGTCCCCCCAATTTACCAATATCGCTTAGCAAGTCACTCGACCAGTGTAACATGGTTTTATGTATAAGCGTGAAAGTCTTTAACCATCGACTTTCATTCAAAGCCATCTCTTTGAACATTTGGGAATTAATTCCCTAACCTTGATAACCTCGCCACCTATAGGCAGGGGCATATCACACTTTTGTAAACTGGGTGACACCCAAAGTAGCAAAGGTGGCTAACTCCATTGGTCATTTCTTTATCAGCAACGGCTAGAAAATGTTTGAGTGTAGCACATTTACGTTAGACAAAGAAGTTACCTTAACTCATTTAAGTCTATATTTCTCACATAGTGTGATCACTATGAACTTTTTCTTGAGTTGTTTCTTTGGCGGTGATCTAGACTTGAGTATGCATCACCGAGGATGTCGTACTTCCCTAAAGGTTGGAGAGTGTCACAAATGTGACTATAGATATCCAAAGTTATTTGTCGGCTAATCCTTTCGAATATTCTTTCCTTACTACTACAACAGCAAAAGGTTGGTATTGCTAGATCCTTATCAATCTCCACCTAAGCTAGTTGCGAAACTAGTTAATGCTTATATACTTAAATCAGATAAACATAAGGTAGGAACTCCTATAGCCTAGTTTGAGATATAGAGTTGGGAACCCCCACAATATTAAGCTTGGTCCCTCAATATTTGCCAAATGATAACTTACTATATTTTTCAAATACCTTCGCTATCATGCACTTTGTATTAATCCCGTTCGGTCCCAATTACTAATTATAGGAAGTGTCTAGATTTGCTAATTTGGCATATCTACAGAATGTAAAAATTGTCCTAAACACAATGGTGTTGGTCCCATGTTGAAATTCACAATCTAACACCATTCTATATTTAGTAAATTTCAAGTGAATCCCAAAGATTAACTCTCGATACTAAGGGTGAATAAGGGTGAAAGCCCAAAGCGTGTGTTCCTCAAGAGAGGAGGTGCATATTGGGGGGGAGGGGGGAGGGGGGAGGGGGGAGGGTAGGCATGGCTGACCAACCTAAGGCATAGTTTAGCTCTTGTTTGTGTGTCTGTCCTTGTTCTACATTCGGCTTGGGTTTAAGCCTAAACTCTCTTTAGCTCCATTTTGCGTGTTGGTCCTGGCATTGGGATGTTATGTGCTCTAGGACTATTCCAAGTTGCTCTATACTTCTGTCCTTTCGCTTTTTGGGCTGTACACTTGGGAGTAGCTCCGTACTCCAATTCTTATGCTCTTTAGCTCCATGCTTAGAAGTTTAGCTCCATCCCTTCATTCAGTAGCCCAAGGCTCTGAAACTCGGGTTCCACTCTGTTGTCCTTAAATATATAACATGTACCACATAGCATATGACATGTGGCACATAGAGGGTTTAGATTCTGTTTCGTGGTTATCCTATGGTAAATCACCATAAAATAAAGGGTAAAAACTATATATGCTACAATGGATTTTGGAGCCTCAACGCACCTCATACCATTGAAGAGCACTTTCTACAAGTATCAACCACTGGAGAAGGAGATCTTTGTAGGAGACAAATACCCCTTGACAATGGAAGGACAAGGCACGGTCATTATAAAGTTGGAGAGTGGAGCTGAGAAGCTTGTGAACCAAGTCTACTACTTACTAGAAGCAAGACAAACAATCTTCTCAGCATAGTAATATGGCATATTTAATCACTCATTTGTTTTTCATCCCACTACGAAAAATGTATTTGGCTAGACAATACGTGCAGTCAATTGAATTTGCTGCTCCTCTTCCCAAATTCTCAGTAGGTGTAGCAGCAGATCAAGGCTTCTCAACACTCTTCAACACAGACGGATGCACCACTTTGACGAGACTGCCATCCAATAGCTTTTGGTAGACAAGCTGAGACTCTCTACAAGCTCAATACTTAGTTGATCCTCTCAAGTCACAAGGCACTCAACACAGCAGTGTATCTTAAGGACTGGCTGCCAACACATTCCACGGGACATGTGCCATTTCAAGTATGGACAGGGAAACACCTCAAATTAGGACATCTACAGGTGTTTAGCTGTGTTGCCTATGCCTACATTCCAAATGCTCAGCACCAGAATCTAGCTGATGTAGAGCCAAGAGGAGTTGCTGAAGGAGCTGAACATGGTACTTCTCTTCCTTCGACACCTCTTCTGATGACTCCATAGGCCACATCAGCTGCATCCTCAAGCACCAATGACCTAGAACATTTCCATGCTCGTGGCTGACCTATTTGTTGGTCACGAGTTCTATCAAGATGCCACCACTTTTCCCAGCATTCCCAAGCTACCACTGCCAACAACTGGCACAGCAATGGTGACACGCTCAGGTCGTGTCATGAAACCATCTCTCAAGGCCAAGAAGGCGATGGCTACAACCTACTTCTGGGTTATGATGGCTCCACCTGCCTCTCTTAGTCCCCAATGGAGATTTGTGGCATGCAGATTTTCTCAAGTTCATGGGCTGGACTACACGGAGACTTACAGCCCTATGGTGAAGCTTACAACCATTCGTATGCTACTAATCTTAGCTGCATAATTGGATCTCGAGCTCCATCAACTTGTGTTAGAGGTAGAGATGATATGGCATGTAGTTATGCCTACGTGGCAGTAGTTCCATGTATATATATACCATCCATATACAGTTGAATACATAGAGAAAGTTCTTCCTCCTCATGTGTGTCTCTCTGATATTAACATGGTATCAGAGCAATTGGCTCCTTGATCCTAAGCATGGCACTTGCTGGCTAGGAGGCCAATGATGAGGAGGAGGATGAGCCTCTTGATTGCAATCCCTTTTTGCAATGTTTGAAGCTTTTGTTAGATGTGCTAGATGCTTGAGGTGTTGCATCAAGGCACCAAACTGTGTAAAGGTGTTGAGCAGCAAGTAGTGGCAAGTAGAGCATAAAGCCAATAGGAGATTAAGAGATTTTAGCAACCCACATCAAAAATTAGATCAAGCAAAATTCAAAAACATTGCATAACATTTCTTGCAAGAATTTCTAGCAATTGGGAAGGATGCTTATGGAGATTTGAGTGTCTGGTAGCAGTAGAAGTGGGAGCTTAGTAGTTCACAACCAAGACCATGAAAAAAGTATATGAAAAACTCATCAATAAACTACCCAAAACTTGGTTCTTGGTCTTGGACTTCATTGCACAGTCTTTGCTCTTTGCTATGGCTTCAATTAGCTCTCCATACTCATCATCTCAGACGAGATAAGCACAATTCAAGTTTAGATTCATGCTTGGATTAACTGTCTAATTATTATGATTTGGCGCAAAAAGACAAAGATCTAGTCTCCCTAGACTACGTTATGCCACCTCTTGAGGTTCCTCACCACCCAACCACCCTCAAAAGCTCTATTGTGCTACCGCTCCACTATGAGCCTTAGTATAGGTTTTTGTCATACCTTAATATACCCTTAAACTTCCCTTTGACTGATGTTGACCACGTGGTCAAAGCTAGTGCCTAACAATTCTTGTCCCAAAGACAAGTTGTACTGGTAATCACCCTTTCTAAGGAACTAAGCTCCTAGTCCATTTTCCACAGCCATATACATCAAAGAGGTATTAGGCCCATCACTCTGAGATGGTACACTTTTCAATTGCTTGACATAAAATATTAGATGAATTTTCACCTCAGTTGGCAACCACACCTGATAAGCCACTTTACCAATGCGCTCTAGCACTTCATATGAAACAGCATACCAATGAGAAAGTTTATCACTCTTCCCAGTCTACAAAGGCACCAAAGTGTTCCATCACTCACTTGATGGAAAGATCACTCGCATGAAAACAAGATCACCCACCTTATATTCCTGGAATTGGCAATGCTTATTAGCAAACTTCTCCACTCTATCATAAGTTACTTGTAAGTTCCATTTGCACACCACCAGAATCTTATTAAGTTCTATGGCTAGATCAATTGCCCCGAAATCAAACTTATCTTGAACATCCTCACTCAAATGCAATCCTAACTCCATTATTATTCAGGGATGCCTTCTAAACATGGCAAAGTAAGGATTTAGCTTCATTCCACTATGTTAGCTATTTTTGTAAGCAAATTACACTAACAGAAGATATAAACCCTATTGTCCCTACCTTTGACCAATGCTATAGTGTAACATATCCTCCACCACTTGATTCACATGCTCAGTTTGCCTATCCGTATAAGGATGATCTCCACTCAAGAGTTTTGCATAACCTTAACAAAGCTCTTCCAAAATCCACTAGTGAACTTTGAATCTCAATCACTAATAATATCCATTGGCAAACCAAAATTAGGAAAAACCTTCTCTAAGTACACTATAGCCATGTTTGAGGCAGTAACAGTCTTTCGAAAAGCCAACAATTGCACATACTTCATCAACCAATCCAATATGACCTATACTTGCTCCTTTTGCCTCTATATTCGTGGCAAACAAGTGATGAAGTCCATAAAGATACTATACCAATAGCTTTGAGGAATAGGTAAAGGTTGCAAAAGTCCTCTCAGCTTCACTTGTGGCACCTTTACTCACTGATAGAGGTCACATGATTTATAATACTTGAGAATATCAACCTTCATATTCCTCCAATAAAAATTGCATTTAATCAATTGTCTTTTTCCCCCCAAAATGACTAGCCTCTATGATCACAATAGTGGAATAGAATTTGAGTAATTAACACATCCACCCATAGCAAATATACACGGCCATTGTAGTAAAGAATCCAATGAGAAAAGTGCTTCTATCTAGGCTCGCAAAGAGACCACCTCAGCATCTTAAGCTTGAGCACATTTAACCAGTTGCCCAAACTCACTGACCACCTTACTCAAATGATACCAAAATCATGTTTGTAACACTGTTACATAATGAAAATGAGATAAAGTATTCACCACCACATTTGATTTTCCCAAATGATGCTCAATAGGAAACTCTCTAAACTCCATGAGTTTGACCATCTAACAAGCTTGCCTAGTGTTTAACTCCTTTTGCGTGAAAAGATACACAAAAGGTTTGTGATCTGTCAACACCACGAACTTTGCACCATAAAGATAGTGTCGCCACATCCGCAAGGCATGAATAATATAAAATAACTCTTGTTCATATATGGAATAATGTTTCTTTACAGAATTCAAAATTCAACTCTCATATGCAATAGGTTGTCCCTCTTGCATAAGAACTCCTCCCAGTGCATAACCACTCACATCACATGTCACCTCATAACGTTTTGATGGATCAACAATGCAAAACACTAGAGCCTCGCTTCACAACCATTTCAATGCCACAAAACTCTCCTCATGTGGCTTCCCCCACTCGAATGGCTCATTTTTGTGCAACAATTGTGTCAAAGGAATAGTCACTTCTACAAACTTACATTGGAAACATCAGTAGTAACTAGCCATACCAAAGAAACTACATAATTTGGCCATTGAAGTTGGTGTAGGCCAGTTCCCCACCACAGCCACCTTCCTTAGATCCGTCTTGACACTTTTAGATATCACAATATAACCTAGATATTCTATCTCCAAATTTGCAAACTCATATTTGCTTTTGTTCGCATAAAATTTGTTGTCACATAGTAATAAAAGAACCTTGCGCAAATGCACCTTATACTTTTATATATTCTTGTTAAAAACAACAATATCATCCAAGAAAATCTCCACAAACTCATGAAGATAATGCCCAAATACCTCTATCATCAACCAAGTAAATATGGCTAGTGCATTCGTCAAACCAAATGGCATAACTATAAATTCAAAATGCCTGAAGCTCATATTGAATGTCATCTTAGAAATAAATGCATCATCCATTATAATTTGATGATACAAATTAATCTTGGTAAACATTCGTGTTTCAGTAAGCTTGTTTAATATATCATCCATACACAGCATCGGCATCTTATCCTTCACTATCTTTTTGTTTAAGGCATAGTAGTCACATCCGCATTAAACCATCCTTCTTCACAAGCAAGACCGGAGCACCAAACAGAGACTTACTTGGCTGAATAAATCTAAACTCAAGTAATTTCTTGACTTGTTGAACTTCTTGCTCCTCTACATAACTCAATTGAAATGGATGCCGGTAAATTGGCCACATCCTTGGCTCCAACGTAATCCTATACTTCACATTTTATAATGGAGGCAACTTATGAAGAAGTTCAGATGGAAAAATATCAGAAAACTTGTCAAGTACATCCCGTACTATTGCTTCTCCCCCATACATGCCTTGGTCCCCCAAGTCATGAACAAACAACAAGTAACTCAAAAGTGCTTTTCCATTATGACAAGCCCATTTCAAAGATGTAGCAGAGAGCATAATAACTGGAGGTTGAACTCTCTCTCTAAACCACACATCTTTAAAGCCACTGTACTCCAACAAGACATGCTTAATACTCCACTTTATCTTCAAATCCATCTTCACCAACTATGGCATTCCAAGACTGAGATTCACATAATGAATATGCAGAAGATAAAATGTCTCTACAAATGTAGTTTTGCCAACCAACACTTCTAACCCCCTTACACAAGCATTGAAATGTTGAGCAAAGGTAACTACATCTTCCACTGTGTATGGAAGAATTCTTCATGTCACCAAGCCATGTTCCTCAACAAACTTTGCCAAAACAAAGTTGTCATCGCTCCCACTATCTAGTAAAATTTACACTAAACCGCTACGGAACACACCCTCTAACATTAAAGTTGATTCACAAGTGCCCTTGAGCTCCATTTTGTTCCATACATAATTGAGTTAATGAGCAACAATTGAAAGCCTCTTCCTCCGATTGGAATGGTCATCCATGTCATCCTCACGTTGCAAAGTTTACAACTTTTTAGCATTTGACCTGTCAGTAGAAGAGTGGCCATTCTTTTTGCTCTACTGCTTGTTCTTCAACTATGAACAATCAACCTTTTAATGTCCAAGCTCACTATAGTGATGACAACCCTATCTATAATTCTTCACAAAGAACTTCTACTTCTTTGACCTTTTTGCATCCGAAGTAGTCACCATAAACTTTAGTTTGTGATATTTGTTTCCATCTTTGATTATCACAATAATTCTCGACAGAAGAACTCCTCGAATGCTTATGAAACTTGTGCTTGTTATTATCAAGTCAACAAGCCACATCAAAGAGCTCCTCCAAACTTTTTGTAGGTTGAGAATGACACAAGTGTTGCCACATGCTCTCACTATGAAGGCCATCAATGAAGTAAGACTTATTCTAATCTAGATCCTTCATTAGAACATAGTTAATCAAGTGAGTAAGCTTCTCAATATAGTCCCCAAGCATTATTTCCCTTGCTGGAAATGTCAAAGTTCTATGTGAGCATTCTCCATGTTATAGTGAGGAGCAAAACATAAATGGAAAACAACCTCAAACTCATCTATAGTAGACATTAATGGTTTTTTATTTGTAACACGAGACTTTTCAAGCCAATTCCACCACTGAAGATCTACATCACGCAAAACCATTGGAATAGCCACTAAAGTTTTTGCATTTGGAGTTCCCCTAGCAGCCAAAAACTTCTTCACATTGGCTAGTTAAGTTAAACATTCATCCACACTACCCTCATTGGAAAAGGTTAAAATTTTGAGTTGATCTACTAAGGAAGGCTTACTTGGAGCACCATCACATTCAACCTTGATTGCCTCAACATATTCACGTATGGTATCTATCATGCCATGCATCTTATTTTACATCTCTTGTTAATTTTGATTAAAGGCTTGTAACTCATAAACAACATTTTGAATGGTCCAAACCTCTTATACCAATATTATGATCCGGCATAAAAAGACAAAAAATTAATTTCGTTAGACTATGCTATGCCACCTCTTGAGGTTCCTCACCGCCCAACCACCCCCGAGCTACCTCAAAAGCTCCATGAACTTCCCTTTGACCAATGTTGACCATGTGGTCAAAGCTACATTGATCATGAGTGGAAGTGTTAGAGGTAGAAATGATGTGGCATATAGTTATGCCTATGTGGTAGTAGTTCCATGTATATATACTATCCATATACAGCTGAATACACAGAGAAAGTTCTTCCTCCTCGTGCACATCTCTCCATTGCTAACAACTTGATGTTTGTACTGCATTCCTCAATGGCAACATCAATGAAGAAATGTATTTAGCTCAGCCTCTTGATTTTATCAAGCCTGGAGAAGAACACCTCGTTTGTAAACTTCACAAAGCTCTCTACAGACTCAAGTAGTTGCCACGCCAATGGTACATGAAAATAGATTCTCTTCTAATTTCCTTTGGTTTCGTGTGCAGCACTGCTGATTGTAACCTCTACATATATTTTGACGCTGAGGGCTATTCGTTCCTCTATTCTTGTACGTTTGATCCACAAATAAAATGTACCTTGGAGCTAAATTTGCCATGAAAGACCTCAGTGAGTTGCATTTCTGCCTCAGTATCCAGGTGATGCGAAACAGGGAGCGAGGCACTCTGGAGCTAAGCCAGGCAAAATATATTTCCGACGTGCTCCAGAGATATGGACTTGCTCATGTTAATCCTGTTGCTACTCCCATGGACACAGGCACGAAATTATCTGCTGAGAGTAGAGAGTACCTTGATCAATCTCCCGAGGAGGAGAAAGCATCTAGAGCAGTCTATCGCTCTATGGTCGGCAACCTGATCTACCTGGTAATCTCCACTCGGCCTGACCTTGCATATGCTGTGGGAATAGTGGTGAAGTACCTGGACCGACCTAGACCGTCCCTCCACAGCACACTGGCAGGCTTTGAAACGTATTATGAGGTACGTGGCAGGGACTAACCAGCTAACTTTGAAGTACTCCAAAGGCAAGAGCGGCAACAAGCTGGCTGGTTACTCTGATGCTGATTGGGCAGGAGATCCAGACAACAGGAAGTCAACCACAGGCTACGTTTTCCTGCTAAATGGAAATGTCACAAGCTGGTGCAGCAAGCGACAGGCTATTACAGCAATGTCAAGTACCGAGGCTAAGTACATAGCTGCAGCAGCTGAAACCAAGGAAGCAGCGTGGCTGAAGGGACTTCTACAGGATCTACAGGCATGGTCAAGCTATTGTGTGACAACCAGTCTGCAATAGCCCTGACCAAGAACTCCAGATCCAGAGAGGAATGATCGAGCTGGAGTAACTCCATACTAGCAGACGTGCTGGCGAAACCACTTCCTCGTGTTAAACATGAAGTTTTCACGAAGGCTCTTGGACTGACTTTAGACGTTGGCCTTGTGTGGGAGTGAACAAGACCACGTCAGCACACAGCCACGTGATCGTCACGATAAACTCATACCTTTAACCGTCATAACAATAATAACAACACCGTTTCATAATACCACATAGACTGCAAACCTATGGCAATGGAGATTTCTTTGTTTTTTTGTCTATTGTAGATGCTTGTTGATCAGCTCCCCTAGCAATTACAGTCAGTGAGGGCTTCCTTGCTTAATTTCCTGGACAAGTTGCAATCCTGCCCTACTTGCATATTGGCATTGCAACTGTTTATGCCTCCATAATCAAATGCGTTCAAAATCATTAAAATAAATATACCAGAATTAATATATCTCACCCCTCATTCCAAGCCTTTAAAAGAAGTGTTAAAAATTTGAAAAATAGTATCTCTTGAACAAGGCCCAGCTCAAGAGTAAACGGCTCTCCCCCTGGTTCCAGCACTGCCATAGTACTTGTCAGTATCATCTCAAATGTCACCCATACTCCAAGCACTCCCACCGCAGTTCTTGCTCCCATTCTCCTACCACCACGCACTTCCTCTTGCATCTGCCACACCTTCGATTCCCCAGTCCACACACTGGATCCAGTGATGGGAGATGCTCCCAGCCTTATTCTTCAAGGCACCACTCCAACACTACATCTTGATACACAGAGCCACGCCGCTGCAGGTTAAGGTCACCACCAGCACAGTCCCAATCATCAAGGCACCAACACTCTAGCTTGCACCATCATCACCTATGCTCTCACTTGCTGCAGCCGATGGAACCTAGAGTGGAAGAGGCCCAAAAGGAGACCACCAATGCCAACACAGCGAAAGGAGGCCCATGACGCTCACCAAATAGCTTGCCCATGCAGGGGCCACAATGAGTGGAGCCAAATGGACCAAAGCTTTTGGTAGCCTGGTGCCCCAGATCCACACGTCAATCTGCTCCCAAGCCTGCCAAGTTATACTCATTCCTTCCGCTGGAGGAAACAGGAGCACTCCTGCTAAGGTTACAGATGCAGACCTAGAGGGTATCAAGCCTCCAACCTGGTTTCAGTCTCCCTCCACCTAGTTGGCAATGATGTAGCACACTTACATGCCATTTCTCTCTTCCACTCCTATCTGACTCTCTCTCTCTCACCCTCTCTTCTCTCTCTTCTCCGTCCCATGAGTAGTGATTGGAAGTAATGTTATATGGCAACACCAAAGAGAGGGTTCCTTTTTTCCTCTTTTCCTTTGTATCCAATGCCAACCAGTTCTCTCTCTCTAATGGGGCAATTGAGAGATTTCAATAACCTAAATTAAAAATTAGGTCAAGATTCAAGAACATTACATAACAATTCTTTATAGAAATTTCCAGCAATTGAGAAGGATGCTTATAGAAATTCAAGTAGCAGAAGTAAAAGTCTAATAGTTCAAGGACAAAACCACATGCTAGTGGCAAAATTGAAGTCATAGCAATGAGTAAGCAAGTCCAAGACCAAGAACTAAGTTTTGGGTGGTTGATTGATGAGTTTTTTATATGCTTTTTTCATCAACTCTCCATGTTCATCATCTCCTACTAGCTAGACACAATTCATGCTTGGATCAACTGCTTGATTGTGAATCAGAGGTAAAGATGATGTGGCATGTAATTATGTCCACATCCATATACAATTGAATATAGAGAGTTCTTTTTTCTCATGTGCACCTTTCTCCACTGCTAACATGGTATCAGGTCTGGCATGTGGTATGAACCTTGGATTTTTCCAAGTTTGTAAAATCTCTCATCCTTTTTCTTCCTTGCTATCTTTTAAAAACAATCTTCGTTACGACTTTGCAAGAGGTGCTTGCGGGTATTGCAACCTTTACAGCCAAGGATACGTCACCAACATGGCAATTTTGAGTACCGGACGTTCATTCGGGCTTGAGCTGCGACAGCCACGAACTTCTGTCCCCCAAACTACGCTCTGTCAAGACCCCTGACAAGATCAAGACTGGAAAATGCAAAAAGACAAAGAGAAAAGCTAGTGGAAACAAAGAAGAGGCCTTAGACTGGCGTTGATTCAGATTGTGGAGAAATGGAACAAGGCTAACCTATATATACTATAGGTTGATGAAGCTCCACCACTCTTGGATCGAGGACGGCCTAAATATAGTTGAGGTCGAGGAGGCGCCACATCATCATCAGGAATGTGGCTCGAGACTCAGGAATCGGGAAGTGTCTCGAGAGTCAGGAATAGGGAAGTGTCTCGAGAGTCAGGAATGTGGTCTGCAGGTCAGGAAGCCGGCGAGAGTCAGGAATGTGGCAAGAATTGGGGGATTCCTGACAGCACCCCCTCCTCAAGAACGAGTGGAACAAGGATGTGAACGAGAACGAAGAGGAGGATGAGATGAGCGGCGAGGGATGGGAGATGGAGAAAAAGAATGAAGACTAGGACGAGAAGGATAGCGGCGGTGGAAGTCCTGAACAAGGTCAGGAGAATGAATCAGGTTGTCCGCAGGTTCCCAAGTGCGTTCCTCAGGTCCGTAACCCTTCCAGTCCACCAGATAGTAGAGTTTAGACCGTGAAATCTTGGAATCAAAGATGTCCTGAACCTCGTACTCAGACCCATCCTCGAGCTGCACTGGTGGAGGCGGAGGAATGACCTGATTTGGAATAGGACTGGGAATATAAGGCTCAAGGAGAGAGGAGTGAAAAACGAGGTGAATTTGATATGAGGAGGGAAGTGCAAGGCGATAAGTGACAGGATTAATGATGGCAGTGATAGGGAAAGGACCAAGGCATTTGAAATCAAGTTTTGGACAGGGCCTGGTGGTGGAGATATTTCGCCTGAGGAGCCAGACTTTATCCCCGATATTGTAAGGAGGACAATCCTGATGATGGACATTGGCAAATGTTTTCTGAGATTCCTGAGCACGATGGAGGTGGAAGGAGATGGAGTTGTGGATTTCCTGGAGGTTGGAGATAAATGCCTCATAGTAGGGATTTGAACGAGAGGATTCAGATGGAGAAGGAAGTGAGAGATTGAATCGGGGATTTCGGCCAGAGTTCGCAAAGAAGGGGGAAACTTGAAGAGAGGAGTGAACAGAGTTGTTATAGGAGAACTCAGCAAGGGGAAAGATATCGAACCAGTTATCCTGATGATAGTTGATGAAGCACCTCAAGAATTGTTCCAACGTCTGAATCGTTCGCTCGGACTGCCCATCAGTTTGAGGATGATATGCCGAAGAGAGGTTGGCCTTCACTCCAAGCAGCTGCAAAAAACGTTGCTAGAAATGAGAGATGAACTGAGGCCCCCGATCCGAAACCACATCTGTAGGAATCCCATGAAGTCGGAAAATTTCCCTGAATACCAGTTTTGCCATGTCCTCGCCCGAAAACTCCTTGGTACATGGCAAGAAGTGCGCCATCTTTGTGAAGCGATCCACCACAACTAAAATGTTGTTGAAGCCTCCAAAACTTGGAAGATCACTCAAGAAATCCATGGAGATGGATTCCCAAGGACCTGAAGGGACTGGAAGGGAACGAAGCAAACCTGAAGGAAGGTGGCGAGGTACCTTATTCCGGGCACAAGTGTCACAGGAGGTAACAAAAGCTTTGATGTAGTTGTCCATGTGAGGCCACCAAAAGTCCCGTGCAACTAGCTCATAGGTTTTCGCAATGCCGAAGTGACCAGCAGTCGGGCTATCGTGGCACGCCATCAGGACCAACCTTCGAGCATCACCTTCAGGAACGTAAAGCTGCTCCCCACAGTACAATAAGCCATCTAAGAACTCGAACTCGTCAAATCGCCAGCAGTCGGGAGTCACTGGGTGTCCAGCCTGAAGATGGGGGAAAATGTCGCTAGCGAGATCATCGGATTGAAGATCGTTTCTGATTGCATCCATCAAGGAGGAGTCCTGAGGGGCCAGGGAAATTGCCATAACTTGAAGCCGATCAAGACCGAGGATAACTTGATCCTGTTGATCGAAGGCAGGATTACCAGGCCTGAGACTGAGATAGGAGTGCCTTGAAAGAGCATCAGGAAGGCCTTGAAACTTTCCAGGTCTGTACTTGATAACAAAGTCAAACCGACTCAGGAATTGTGCCCACCTTGCTTGACGACGGCTTAAAACTCGGGAAGTGGCAAAGTACTCGAGATTTTTGTGATCCGTCCAGACTGTTGTTTGCTCGCCCCCTCCAAGAAACGGTGCCACTCTCCAAAGGAATCCACGATGGCAAGGAGCTCCTTGTCGTGGATTTCGTAATTGATCTCCGCAGGCTGGAATTTCCAAGAATGGAAAGCGACCGGATGAAGTTCGTGATCCGCTCCAAGTTGAGACAGCACAGCACCAATGGCAAAGTCGGAGGCGTCAGCCTCGATGAAGAAAGGTTGTGAGGAATCAGTATGGATCAAGACAGGAGCAGAATTGACGGCTGCCTTGAGTGTGTCGAAGGCCTGCTGGGCAGCAGCAGACCAAGAGAAGGGAACATCCTTGCGAGTGAGATGTGTGAGAGGAAGGACAATGTCAGAGTAGTGATCAATGAATTTGCGGTAGAAGTTGGCGAAGCCAAAGAAAACCTGAACGTCCGACATTGATTGTGGAGGCTCCCATTCGAGAATAGTCTTGACTTTGGCAGGATCCATCGTGATACCCTCATGAGTGACAATGTACCCAAGGAACTCCACAGACTGCTGATCAAAGGAACATTTCTCAAGCTTCGCGTATAAGCCGTGTTCTCGCAGCTTCGCTAGCACTTTACGTACATGTTCGTCATGCTCCTCCTGAGTTTTTGAGTAGATGAGGATGTCATCGAGGTAGACAATCACCATCTGATCAAGAAACTCCCAAAAGACGTCGTTTGCCATGTGTTGGAAAACTGCTGGAGCATTTGTCAAGCCAAATGGCATGACAGTGTACTCGAAGTGGCCATAGCGGGTTCGGAACGCAGTCTTCCATTCATCACCAGGCCGGATCCGGATCAGGTTGTATGCTCCACGGAGGTCGATCTTGGTGAAGAAGCAGGCACCGTCGAGGCGTTCCAACAGGTCCGAGATCAGGGGAAGCGGATAACGGTTCCGAATAGCCACCTTGTTCAAACCTCGGTAGTCGATGACTAGCCGCAAGCTCCCATCCTTCTTCTTGACAAAGAAGACAGGCGCTCCAGCCGGGGACTGCGAATGCTAAATGTAGCCTGAGGCAAGGTTCTCATCCACGTACTCTTTGAGGGCCTTAAGCTCGGACGGGGATAACCCGTAGATAGGCCCCCACGAAGGTGACACTCCTTCCTGTAAATCAATGGGACAATCATAAGGCCGATGAACAGGCAGTACACTAGCTTTTTTCTTGTCAAACACATCCCCAAAATCATGATACTTCTCAGGAAGACTGATAGGAGAAACATGCAAAGCAAAAAGAAAAAGAGGTTCTTCATGAAGGAGTTCTTTCATAGTGATTGTGGAGATAGGAGGAGGTGTACGACTAAATGGAATGATGAGACGAGGATACGGTCCAGTGTAAGATGGAAGAGAGGAAAAAGAAGAGGGTGAAAACTTAATAGAGTCAGGAACAAAACCCCAATTTGAGTTTAGGGAACTTTTCTTGATTCGGACTCGATGAACAGCAGGGGAAGCCGTGGGAGAGATGAGCTGTAATTCCTTCCAACAGATCTGAGGCTGATGTAGTTGGAACCAAGGAAGACCGAGCACCACAGAGGAGGACTTGCTATTGATGATGTTGAAGGCGATATCGGTGATGGTGGACCCGATGTGTACTCGAACGAGCAACGTTTCCCTAAGTCCAGAAGATGGAGACACAAAATGCCCGCTGATGCCTTCAACCCTCAAATCCCGTATAGTAGGAGAAAGAGGAACATGATGTCGGGCAGCAAAGTCCGTGTCCATGAAGCAGGAAGTTGCACCCGAGTCCAGTAACGCCAGAGCCTTGAGTCCTGATTGTCCGGTGAAAGAAAGGAGACATGGGACGCGGAAGTTGCGGGAATTGGTGGTGGCTTTGATGAAAGGTGGTGAGGAGCTTGATAAAGAAGAAAAGTGATTTTTATTCGGGGAGTCCAAACAGACAGCTCCTACTCTGTTTGGACAGGGTCGTTTTCCGACTGCAATAGAGGTGGACTTTGAGGCAGAGTGAACTCAAGCAGTCGAGGAGGCTTCTTGGGACATACAGCTGCTTTGTGATTAGGATCAGCACAATAGAGGCAAAGATTATGAGATATTCGACGTTGCTTCTCAGCAGGACTCAACTTCCCTCTAATGAGTCGGGGAGTACCAGAAATATCCATCGGAACCGGAGCAGTAGGTTCAGGAGTATGCCCCAAAAACTCAAGCTGGGATTCCTGAGTCTGGGACGGAAAAACAGCGGCGCGGCGACTTTCCTGACGACGTTCAAAGAGACGATTGTCACATCGAACAGCTTTGTTGATGGCATCCGACAGGTCCTTGGGATCCTCCATGGTGAGCAACAAATCCTTGACATCGTTGTTGAGGCCGAAACGAAATTGGTCAATCAGGGCCCACTCATCCCACTGAGTGTCCAAAGCAAGGAGTTGGAACTCTACAGCGTAGATCGAGGCAGGATGAGACCCCTGAGAGAGACGTCTCATCTTTGTGGTAGCAGCCCGAACCCGATCTGTCTCGCCAAAACATGCTTCGAGCTTCTCTTTGAACAATTGAAGATCCATCAGCTCTGGAACCATGACCCCTTTCATGCTCTTCTTCAGAAGAGGAGAAAACCATGACAAAGCTGCACCTTCGAGCAACGTCCCAATCGCGTGGATTTGAGACTCGGGAGTAGGGTACTGCCGATGTTGAAGTGCGAAGATCAACTCCATCTGGTTCAGGAATCCGCGAAGCTCCGAACGCTTGCCTGAAAATTTCGCCGGGAAGCTCACCTTCGGTTCAGGAACTTTGCTGGATCCTTGAGCCGAAAGTGAAGCAAGCTCCTGCTGCATGCGAAGAAGGGTCGCCTTCAGCTCGGTATTCTCAGACTGGATTTTTGCAAGGACTTCAGCAAAGAAATCAGGATGGCCTGGAGACTCCATTGGCAAGAAGAAAGAAAAAAGGGGGAAAAAAAGGCAAAGGTAATCAAACAATCAAAACGAGCTAAATCAAAAAACGAAAAAACACAATCTGAATCAAACTGTCAAGACCCCTGACAAGATCAAGACTGGAAAATGCAAAAAGACAAAGAGAAAAGCTAATGGAAACAAAGAAGAGGCTTTAGACTGGCGTTGATTCAGATTGTGGAGAAATGGAACAAGGCTAACCTATATATACTATAGGTTGATAAAGTTCCACCACTCTTGGATCGAGGACGGCCTAAATATAGCTGAGGTCGAGGAGGCGCCACATCATCATCAGGAATGTGGCTCGAGACTCAGGAATCGGGAAGTGTCTCGAGAGTCAGGAATAGGGAAGTGTCTCGAGAGTCAAGAATGTGGTCTGCAGGTCAGGAATCCGGCGAGAGTCAGGAATGTGGCAAGAATTGGGGGATTCCTGACACACTCAGGCTAACGATAATAGCGGCTGGTGCAATCCTCCCTTGGAGCACTTCGACATGGCCCAGCCAGCATGGGAACAGATTGGCATCTACCAAGGAGGAATTGTTCCCATCCAATACAGAAGGTACTCTTCACTTCTTTCATACTTTTCTCTCTTTTCTTCTTTCTCTTTCTCACGCACTATTCTTTATTGATTTCTCTTTTCTTCTATATTGCAGGGTGAGCTAGTATGGATACAAACTGTGAAAGCATGGCCTATGAATGCTTGGCTGCCACAAGCCAGTTATCCTTGTGGTAACTTTTCTGACACCTCTAACTTCAAATTCGGAAACACTAAAGGATTGTATGGATTACCATTTTTTATCCTTGGCCCCAAACTAATATTCATCAATGGTTTGATACTGATGGCTTACCATGCCTTGCCTATCCTCTAAGGAGCATAATCTCTTCAATTACGCTCAACGGGAACAAATACTTCATGCTGGTGCTCATGAGCAACGTTGGAGGGGCTGGGGACGTGTGAGCGGTGTCGATCAAGGGGCTGAGCAGCGACTGACAGCCAATGTCAAGGAACTGGGGCCAAAACTGGCAGAGCGATAGCAGGCTCATCGGGCAGAGCCTCTCGTTCTGCGTCGTGACGAGTGACAATCGACTGGTCACGTCACTCAATGTCGCACAGGCGGGGTGGAGCTTTGGCCAGACTTTTAATGGAGAACAGTTTTGAAAGGAAACCTCTCTTTAGTTTTTGTCCTCTCCATCCATCGGGATTAAAGTACAGGAATATTGATTTGTTATTCTAAGAATATTTACAATTTCATAAACAGAAGAATTAAAGTGATGTTTATAATCTCAAAGACGAGGCGCTGCTGCTCAAGTGCACGCCATAGCGCCACCCAGCCTCGGTTTCTCCCCAAGAAGCTCTTCTGAAAAATGGATGAATAACACTAAGAAATTTTAAAGATCTTCATTTTTATGCTAGTTCTCCATCACGCACGCTAGACAGTATGTAGCAAATCAGCTGACATCTCTTTAATAATCCCAATCCCGGGAGGTTTAGGGTAACACGTCAGTCAGGGATCGTCCGCCGTCCGCATATCACAAACAATATCAACAACAACGTCGTGGTTGAATCAAGTGTCGAGGAAGCCACCACAGTCTACGGTTGTAATTGGCCCTGTGGAAGTGACTGAGCAAAAGGAAAAGAAGAGGAAGAAGTAGTACCACATTATTTGTCACGTGGGCTCACAAGAGATTTCGACCCGTTCAAGTCTCATTGTTGGACTGTGCACTTGCCAAATAATAAAACAAGTAAAGTTTCATTTCGGAGAGAAACCAGCTTTTTCAGCAATTCAAAACACCATTAAGTATTTGTTATAATGGGTGCCACAGCACACTCCCGGACGAGTATAAACTTCCTGGATTTGCTTCCCGCTGTGTTAGCAGTTTAAGCAAGCCTTCGTAGAACTTCAATCTGCTTATCTTCTCTACCTTGCATGCCATCTCGCTCCCTTTTCAACAAGTTCAAGCTAGCTTGGCTCCTCCTCCATCTAGAATGGTTGGCAATGCGCCTGTCAAGTCGTCCTTAAAGCAGAACGTCGATGAGCAACAAGGATCCGATCTATGCTGCCATTCTATTTGGCCACTATGGAATCTCATGCTGTAAATGAGGAAAATAAATAAATAACTAAATCTTTAGCAATCTTTAACAATCAACTTTTACGCCCAGGGACACACCACAAGCAGAGTGGAGAAGATCTTCCATCTAGCACTATATGAAACTGATGATCGCCAATATTAGTCGTCCGTACGGCATTCTGAACTCGAGGTTTGGAAGCTTCTTGACGTCTAAAGCGCCCTAAGATCCACCCGGATCTCACCTTGAGAAACTCGGGCACACTGTAGTAATTTTGAAGCTCGTCTTGATCAACAACAAGCATCTTTGTGCACTTCCATGTCCTGGTGCTTGGAGACAACAACCGGAACTCGAAGAATGCGGCAGACGGGGATTCTCATACTCAAGACAAAGGGGTACTTTCCCGTCTTGATTCTGCATCACGAATTATTAGCAAATAAACAGTTCATGGGACTCAACAAAGAAACGCTAAACGTCACTGTGGGCACGTATGGCGTCCCATCTTTGACGTCGCTCAATGATGGAACACGCTCCTGAAAGCTACCGAGGAAGGACATCAAGTTCTGGTCAGTTGAAACCAAAAGATTCTGTTTCTCACCTGCCGTTTCACTACACACCACTTGTTTGAACAAGAAAGATTGCAATCTGCAAAACATACGTAGTAGATCAGATGTAAAGACGTGAGGTTTGTGGACATTGCTGAAGGCGTAGTAGACAGGGAGAGTGGATCTGCAGAGCCAAAGCCTCGCGTTTGTTGTGCAGTCGAACAGTGCAAACAAGTGGGAGAGGAATGCCGACTGAGGAGGCCTTTGCGTGCAGAGACTAGCCAAAAGACCGCTCCCCTGCTCGTCGTACATGGCGGACAACAGTTTCTTGCCCTGTCCGGAGCAATTCGCGACTGATAACTGTGACCCCAGTCGAAAGTACTCGTCCCACTCTTTCTTGCCCAGAACCACACTCTCCCTCTTGTAGCAGTCCACCACTTCGTCCGCAAGGCAGCGCAACTCCAGACCCATCCTCGCGAGCCTCGATATGATTTCTTATAAAAGCCAAAGCAGTGGCACAAAAGCAATTGAAGCTTAGTCGATCGATTCAGTTATAGTTTTAGGGTTCCTCTCTGGATGATTTCTGCGTCAGTGACACTCGTGGACGGGGCCTAAAGAAAGTTAGACATCGATATGATATCGAGGAAGTTTGCAAGCTTACCTGAGTTGCATGGACTCGTATGGCGTCGTCCAAATCCTCTCCACCGTAGCAAATGCCGGAGAATCGTCCTCGAGGAAAGAAGATTCACCAAGAACCTGGCCGATCCAGACGCTGTAGATCATCGGAGCTTGTTGTATGGAGATGGGCTAGGCAGGCTTGGAACTCGGAGTGGTTGTTTGAGAGGCAGATGTAGAGCACGGCCAGGAGATTGAAGAGCTCTGCATCGTAGGCAAACGGGAGCCAGCAGTCTGATCTCCACACAGTCATGGCCTCATGAGTGCACTCGGCCTTGCAGAGGTCCTCCTCGGGTAGGCTCACGATTCTTGACATAATCTCGTTCCCCAGCGCTGGAAAACGCACTTCCTGCTGCGCCTTTTGGAGGAGATGGAACAGCGCAGCCCATTCGCCAGCTGATGTTCTACAAGCCCCGATCTCGCATCCTTGCACTCCGCCTCCATCAGCTTCTCCATACTAATTCCTTAGGGTTTCCTTCAATTCCAATTTTGAAGGTATATAATGTCTACCTAAAACATATTTGGATATTCGTGGTATATTCTTTATGCTGACAAAATTTAAGCGTCCATTTACTTGTCGTCGCTCATTTTATTTAAGCATATTCTTATTTGAAAACTGTCTATACTATAATATGTACTGAGAGCCTGTCATTACTCATTTTGAAAATCCTATAAATTTTTGCCCATACATCTTTGCGCTCCTCATCTTAATATGTGCCACCTGCTGCAATCGCCTTGACCATAGCATCGTCTATTTCACCCGCGCTAGCTTTCAAGGCCCTTTGTAGTCTGGGAGACTCTACCCACTTCTTAACAATTAGACATGTCTTGTGTCCAAATGTCTAGAGCCAAATGATCCTCAAATATTAGCTGCGCAAATCAACAAAAGAAATGAGAAACACATTCCAAAGAAAGAAAAAAACCCAAAGAGATTGGTCATGTGAACGATGTAGACGATCATGGCACCGAGCCATTGTTTCTCAGTTGTTTAGCACCGCCGTCAAAGTAATGCTCCGGAACTGTGTACTGGAAGTTGAAGATCAAAACTGCCCGCTCCATGCCAGCTCCCTTATCTCTCCCAGCTCGGATTGCGAGCAAGGTCCTTCCACTGCGCGTTCTTGGACAGCTGCGCGAAATGGCCTTTGCCGAAAACGGCAGCGGCGGCACGGTAGAGCTCGCGCTCGTCGCTGCTTCCTGCTGTTACCGACTGTCCGTGCTCCACGATCGACTTGCTCGTCGAGCACAGCGTCTGGAGCTCGGCATGGTCCGCTTCCCCTTCTTTGTGAGTGTCTAAGTGTAGAGCAGACGGCCGATTTGCAAGCTTGCATCCGTAAAGTCCATAAAGTATGAAACCTCGCGGGGCCTGTCCTGGTAAACGAGCGAGCACCTTCGAACCCAGCGCTCCAGACTCACACGAATGCTTTCGTCCCACTCCAAAGATAGGTAAGGATTCTACCTCTAACACCTGGCGGACGCCGGGGTGAGATCGATCGACTCCCACTCTACCATGAGTTCCTTGAACCACACGTTATAGAACCTCTCGATGCTCCCCGTAGAACCCTTAAGCCTGCATGTTCGCATGGCGTCTAGGAAGGAGAGCAAGAGGTTGCCCAGGTGCAGCTTTGGCTTGAGCTTCAAAGGTGTCGAGCCATTCGAGCAGCTGCTTCTTTGTTTGGATCTGGAGCTGCAGCCACCCAGCACGGTGAGTGGCTTGCCCACATCAAACAGGCGCATGGCATCCAGAAGACATGTTCGCGTCGAGAGAGTACAAGGAACTCTAGACAAGAGCGACACAAGATCTGCACAGACGGCTAGTTAGAACCTAGTGAAAAAAGAGAGAAGCCATACATGAAATTCCTTCCGGTGAGGCCATCGCTTCAGTTTCTGGCGAGTGAACCTTGAGCTGCAACCAAAAAAACAAGCTCCTCTTTACCGCTTTGCCACAAGAAATCTCGAGAACACTCACCTTTTCAAGCTTTTGTACAGCGTAGTAGCAAGGGAACACCAAGGTCAGCACTGTCACCGCAACGTTGCTCGTTGAGGCGACCTCGCTAGCGCGTGAAATAATCGGCAGCGATCAAGAGGTGCAAGAAAACCCGGAGGAGCGCTTTGGGCTGGAGCTGGATTATTCACCAGGGGCTTCGTGGTTCTACGATGGGGATGGGTCGACTGGGAAGATCTGGACTGTGGCAGTCGCCCACGTGGAATGCCCCTGCCATGGTATGCTGCTTTGGAACCAATCGCCTAAGATGACGCTCACGCGCGGATCCCATGCCACCGCGTGAGACCTTTCCTTTGTCGGAACTCCATGACAAGCGCCTTCTTCTTAATAGTACAAGAATAGTAAGTATATTCGAAATGTTATTTTATAAGATCTTATATCCAACCTTTCTAAACGAAAATCAGACAGCTTCTCTTTCCTGAAAAGTTATGCACAAAACGAATGGTTAATTTGTACAACCTACAGGCAGCGGCAAAAAATAAACAGGTCATACAAAGAAGAGAATAGAGATATCCAGAAGCTTAACAGACTTCTTAAGCTCTGCTTCCAGCTGCCACCACCACCACCACCACCACCACCGCTGCCACCACCGCTGCCACCGCCACCGCCGATCACCTGGACCTGTCCTCCACTGCCGCCGCATGTGTGTATATGTGTATATGTCAACACAACACTTGTGGCCAATGGGTTCGAAAACACCTTGTCACTTTGTGCATCTTTATGGAACGCACGAAACAAGACATTGCTACTTGGATTTGTGGAACATTTTATATGATCTCTTGCCAACTGTTGATCAAGCAACTCTTAGAGCTAGAAGTAGTCTATACCGCTCGGTCCAACTATAAATCTTTGGAGCCTCAAAGATTGGAGTGCAACAAAGATGCCCTTTGCTATATTAGGGGAGGATCTATCTTTGTACCAGCTCTTAGGAGTGTATATCTTTCTTCTTCTATAGGTTGATAATTTTCTTTTGCCAGCTCAAATACGCCTCCCGTTAAACACCATCCTGATTCACTCTCTCTCCGCTTACCTGGCGATGACGTGGCATCAGCCCTCCTTTTTGTTTTATCTCCAGCGCACTCCCTCTCCCGTCCGTTGCCGCTGCACACTCCCGCCCGCGGCTCCCGCCCGCCCGCTCACCCTCACAGCTCCCGCCCGCACTCCCACCCGCCCCCGCACATCCGCCCGCGCCCAGCGTGCGCCCTAAAATTACTTCCACGTGGCCACAGCCCCAACACTTAGCCAAATTTCAATTAGCGCGCGCGTGGATGCCTTTCTACGTGCTTTACGTGGCCAATGGATGACCATTAGGAGTGGTAAACTTATGAAATCTTCTCACTAATTTAAATATATGCAATGTAAGTATATAAAGAGTTTGTTTTTTTATTTATTCTTTGCTAAGATTGAGTTTTTCGTTTAAAGAGCTTTTCTTTCTTGTCTTCCTCTACCTAGTAAAAGGAGTTGCTTCTGGACTACTAGAAGCTTTTCTTTTACCTGTAATTCTTTCCATCAAAGGTTTTGCTCGCTTCAAGGATGTACCATAACTATCAACACGCTGTTAAAATTCTGCTGCAGGATGAATAAGATTGTTTGGCCTGGCTTTAAAAGTTGCAACCTTCTACTGTATCATTTCTAAATCGTTGTCAACCATAGATAAAAAAGCTTCTTCATCAAGAAGATCTTGTAAGATATCCATCATCTTTTGTTGTAATGTCGCTTTTGTAACTTTTGATGGAGTGATATCTTCTTGCTTAAAGTTCATATCAATATTTAAAATTTACTTAGTGTAAATTACCTCTATAGTAGTCCTCAACTGAATTTCTTGTTGATGCTGTATATTTTGATGAATATCTTCCTGCTCAATATTCATATATATTAGTATATAAAATATGTTAGTTTACCTCTAATGTAGTCTCCAACTGAATTTCTTGCTCATGATAAACATCTTGATGGATGTTTTCCTGCTCAAATTTTTATAAGTATTTCAAAATTTTAATTAATAAATGAATTACCTCTGTCATAGCTTCCAAGTCAAGTGCTTCAAAATCTTGATGACAATAAAATAAATCATCTAGCCCAGGTTCTAAGATTGCATGCAATTGTGATGGTTGAACCTCATAATTAGTTGTAGTCCAATCAGTTTTTTCTCCTTGTTTTAACATAATAACTTTTGCTTGATGCTTGCAAAAGTTTTTTTTGGTTGCCCACGGACAATTACACCAAGTCGAAAAAGCCCAATCACTGTGTCCTTCACCTCCGACAACAAGATACCATATAATTGGATTTGAAGAGGATTGTATATAGGATTTGTGAGTATTGTCCTTATCGAATTTTACTTGAGAGTCGTTAATATTTCTTGCTTTAACAATCGCACTATCGATTAGCTTTTCATATGCATGGTTTCGGATAAAACCATGATCTTTGCAATAAGTAGTAAACTAGTACCTCGCATGAACCTTAGTAGTAAGTTGATGAATTGCCCAATCCATCCTTCGATTGCGAGCATGTTTTTTTTTGGACAAGAGTATAGCTTTCATATTTGCATGGAATGCCTCAATCGAACTATTTGTCTCCTTGTTAGCATGAGGGAAATTTCGAGCAGCAACAACCCACATATCTATCAAATATAAATTAAAATAAATTATAAAAATTAAATTATTGATTCACTTACCAACTTTGTCCTTCCATTCGTCTTGAAAATACTTGATAAAGGCTACTTCATTTTGAAAATCCACCTCAAAATGTTCAATAAGTTGTTTAATCTCAGTTCGCATAATATTATCATCATGAAAAGCTGCATGAATTAAATGATACATAATATCTCCGAGACGTTTCCATATTTCCATCCTAATATCCCAAGATTTCACCTTACGAATAATATGTTTGAGCCAATTCCTCCTTACATGCCAAATACATAATAGAATTTGACAATCAAATGTAGCTCTATATAAAAGAAAAAAATTAAATTATTTCATATCAAATTAATTACCTTATAGCATTAATCTCTGCTTTAACATCATCAATCATTATCACCCGTGGTTTCCAATTTGGCATGTGTTCTAAAACTCGTTTTATAAGAGCTATCATCTAATTCTTCATATGTTCTCCTTTCTCACTAGAAGTTAAAACCCATGCAATTGGAATACCATTTCCATGATAATCAAAAGCAAGCATGGTGTATAATGGGAATTATAAATTATTAAGTATTAATCACTTAAAACTGAATGAAAATATTACCTTGTAGCGATTAGTTCCAAAAGTTGCGTCAAGACTCAATAAATTATTATTTGAAAAGTCCACCATCTTTTGTAGTTGCCAAGTTGTCTGGATCCCAATAGTAAAACAATCTTTACCTCGATCACCTTCCTGATAGAAAAATACTTTCTCGGGATTTGTGTTCTTCCAAATACGTACACTCTATGCGTCATTCTCATGTAATCGATAAGTTGAAAGCGAATACTTCCTATGCAGATTGTTGATATCCTGCATAGTTAGAAAATCATCTCGATGAGGAGGTTCACCAGCTGACTTATTCCTTTCCACAATCTGTATATGCTCATTATAAATCTGATTTGATGTGAAATCCTGCTAAATCATATGAATCACCCAATGTCGAATATCTGCTGAAAGCTTCTGAGGAAATAATGAATTTCCTCCAGTCAGATCAAGTTGACCATGATAAGGAATCCCATTCTTATCACAATGTTCTCTATGATAATATGTAATCTGCACATAATCAGGCCATTTGTAAAACTGTTTGACCAAAAAATTGCAAAGGCAACCCCGCTTATTAGAACTTCGACTGGGTCTACTTCCAAGTCCTGACTTTGGTGTAGATTCAGCAACCATAATAGAGGATGTTTCACGAGTATCTTGTTTTCCATATTCACACCAATACCTGTATCATAAAGTTAGTAATTATATTTTGTTAAAAAGATATACCTGATTAATGATAAAAAGCTTGTGTTTTTAGGTCGTTTCAAATCTCCAGGATCACGATTTTTGTTAGAAAATTGCCAAAAATCCACTCCATCACCCCTTCTCCTCTCACCATCTAGAAACTTGTTCACATCCTTCTGTAATATATACACAATAGGAGCTATAGTTTCATTTGATTTAGACAAATTCCAATCTAAATCATCTGCACAAAAATAATCCTTTTCATGGAATTCTTGCACCTCATCAAGCCATGGGGGATCCTAAATGATTTTCTTGAATCAATATGAAATTGAATTGATTGCTTACCTCTGGAAATTGATGTGCTGCTGCCATGCTTGATCATAAAAGAAACAGAAGTGTTTTTAGGTCAAGTATGGGGCAACCATCCAGCGTGAATGGGTGGACCAGGGCGCGCTGATTGAAATTTGGCTAAGTGTTGGGGCTGTGGCCACGTGGAAGTAATTTTAGGGCGCACGCTGGGCGTGGGCGGACGTGCGGGGGCGGGTGGGAGTGTGGGCGGGAGCCGTGAGGGCGAGCGGGCGGGTGGGAGCCGTGGGCAGGCGATAGCCGCGGGCGGGAGTGTGCATCGGCGACGGACGGGAGAGGGAGTGCGCTAGAGATAAAACAAAAAGGAGGGCTGATGCCACATCATCGCCAGGTAAGTGGAGAGAGAGTGAATCAGGATGGTGTTTAATGGGAGGCCTCAAATACCACCACCGTGCAACCACAGTTCGACACTCTGGCACAGTTTTGTGCATAGGCAACATGGTTTTTGGAAACCCAACCCAAAAACATGTACAAGTAAAGCTATGCTCTCTATGGCGTGCAATTCGTAAAAGGGTGAGTGTTACTGCGGTAGATTTCACTCACAATACAGTGTCCATGTGGCAGTTTTCTATTGGTTCGGCATTAAATGTCATTTGGATGCCTCATGGATGCCCCATGGATGCTGGCCGATGGCTCAATGATGTCCCCATAATATGAACAATGTGTTATACATAGATGCCACATATCATCAAGTTTGACCCCATGATATGGGGATTCATCAGGTCATAGGGTTTAGGAGACGCTTCTCTGCCTTAGCACCTTGCTTTAGTGCTTTGTTATTCGTCATGTTTCTTGGTAGTAGATGCGGAAGGTAACTTGGTTTGCTAGTGATTAGTTTCAAATGTTTTTGTGGGCAGTATTGGAAGTGGCTGTCTAAGTTGAGTCCTTCCCGATGCATAAAAAATGCCTGGTTTCGAACAGTGCC
Source organism: Selaginella moellendorffii (assembly GCF_000143415.4). Lineage (NCBI taxonomy): Eukaryota > Viridiplantae > Streptophyta > Lycopodiopsida > Selaginellales > Selaginellaceae > Selaginella > Selaginella moellendorffii. The sequence continues at coordinate 156,377 of NW_003314278.1, forward strand.
AAGAGCTTGTAAGGTAGCCAAGCACAACAAAATAGATTTAAAGAAATTGTTCTATTCTTGCTCTAAAGATTACCTCTGACAAAGTTGCACCTTCAACATTGGAGAGAAATGGTCCTGGAAGGTCTTCAATATCTTTTCCACCAACAACCAGCATAATCCTACAAAAGCACATTTTATCAGGAATTCTGTAACATTACCAAAATTCTTACCCAAGCTCTCGTTCTATCGGTTGAAATAAGTTTGCAGGAACATGAGATGGTCTGAAGTAATCACCACATCGATATGGACGGGCCTCATGGAGGTTCCAGGTTGCAACTTAGTGTGAAATATCCTTCTCGAGGTACGGAGCAAAGACACAACGTAGACTTTGGTTGTGCCATGGATTAGATACATCGAGAATTCCTATATCTTCCATGGACTCAAAAAGGTGCTTATAGCGCTCAAAGAGCTCTCTCCACAAATGCTCTATGCGCTGTAAAACAAATTTGATTTAGTCCTATGAGTCCTTATTTGGAAAAACTCTAGCGCTGTGAGTATCTGGTTACGTGTTGATGTCCCACGTATGAAGCTCCTAGCTGCAGGACCTCAATAGCGGATCATGTCCTTCTCAACCTCATTGTGCTCTGGAGCATTGTCGCTCCGGATGTGCTTGGGCCTTCCAAATTGACGAACAGCCTGCGCATATGTGTTGAATATTGCATGGGATTCTTTGGAGGTAGCTAGCTTGCAAGCTACAATATAATGAGTTGCCCCACAAATAATGGCATGTACATAGAAACTATAGCTTACAAGCTTGCAATATGCTACAATAAACATGTTACCACTTGTGCTAACAAAAAAGCAGAAATGAAAGAATACTCACAATCCATATGATAAAGTGCATAAGCCTCCTCGTTTCTATAAATCTGTTGTCGAATCCTTGTCATGTGCTTCTGTTCCAACCTACTTGGATCGTGAGTGGCTAAGGCCTCACGAATTTGGCATCGGCTAAACCAGTATCCTCTAGTTCGACAGCTAGATCGGGAATTGATAATCCCCCAATTTGTGCCACCTTGATTCATGGCATTGTTAGTTTGAACATGATGAAATACCTCTTCGGGTGGTACTCTGTAATATACACCTCTCCAATTTGGATCGGCAAGCCACATGTATTTGTACAGTGTTGGCTTGGAAATTCTAAGATAGCATGCGAGGTAAACAGCAGTCTTAGTCTCAAGGATCTTCAGGTGCATCCAAGTGCCAAATGTAGCTGAACTATCGAATCCCCTCAATTGCAAAAAATTATAGAAGGCTTAGAAACGTGCAAATCATGAATCTAGGAGGCTGGAAACTAAACAAACCTCTAGGAGAGCATCGTTATCACTATCCATACTAGAACCATAGTCTGAATCACTAAAATTGGATGGAAGGCCATCCACCTTGTCTTCCTCCACGTCTTCCAGTAAACCTGGAAGAAAAAGTTTCAGTGGCACAAATTTGAAGTAAACTAGGGAGGGAACTATACTCATGGTAGGAACTTGAAAGTCCATAGAGAACAATCGAGTAGTAAATCAAAGCAATATTTACTTCATTTGGATCTAACAATGGAGTGTGCAATGGCTGATGTTGTGGGTGTAGATCTACCACTATACATCAAGAGTGCCTTGCCTACAGCAACACCAGTGAAGTGACGAGCTTTGGGAAAATTATACTTGGCTATACTCGCAGAAAATTAAGTGTTCTTTAGTGTACATTTCAAATTTAAATTCAATTCTTGATTTGTTCAATTTTAGGGTTTCCACATTTGGGATTAGGGTTTACACCAAGTCCCACCCATATTAATTGTGCCTTGGATACGGGGCGATTTCATTTTATAACATGATTTTGTTGATGGTTTGTTCGTTAGATTTGTGTCATCTAATCGGAGGCAAGGCTTCTAGTGCACACTCCCTCGATCGCAAGACCACCGCCCAAGCAAGAGCGCCACAGCTGTGGTGGTGGGTAGCTTCTCCTCGATCAGGTTTGCATAACCAATCCTTTGTGGTTTTTAGGCTTGAAGCAAGAATGCCGCACACCTCAACAATAATAGACACTATGCAGGAAACACTTCATGAGCACGCAGCCAAGCACTCGATGTTCCACAATTGGGAGAGCCTATTTGGATCCAAGTTGAGAGACAGAGTACATCATCTATTTGATTTCCTAGGTTCTCCACATGCACACGAGAAGTTTTATTCCCTTTAACATACCTGTCATGGAGTGGACCAAACATAAGATCCACTGGGCACTCCAAAATCCAGAGAGCTTGTATGGATTGGGCTGATGTTGTGGAAGTAATATAGACACTTTCACAATAAAAATAGATAATTGTCTTGAAATATGTTTCACTTGAAAGAGACACTTTTCAGTTCATTGGCAAAGTTAAAGGTAAGAATATTCAAAATATTCCATAAATGCCCATTATAGGCACTTGCGGCCCTTGGTACCCTTTTGGCTTATGCTTGCCTCACCAAGGGTAATCACTATAGCTTCCAAAGCAGCTCCCAATTTAAGTTCTGGGTCAAAACTATCGAGCTTGGATGCTACATGATGCCCATCCTCGCTTGAGGAACTCTCAACCTGTTTCATGGTAGAACCAAAATCACCCTCTGGGTCTGTGAATTCGTCCTCACTTGCATCTCGAGCAGTAACATATCCCTCACTATCGCTTTCTTTAGTAGGACCTTTCCCCTCGGTGATTGGCATAACATTAGAAGTAGTCTTGGGCTGCCTTGTCAAAGGGATTGTCAAGCCTTGAGAGGAGGAGGCATCATATAAAATCCTCGGTCCTATCCCCTGTTGGATCTATTGTTGTGCCTCAAAGAAGTCATAGAATCCTCTCCAGTTTGCCATGTTAGGAGGAAACATAAAAACCTCAAACATTGCAAAAGGGTTAGACCATATAGGAAACTATAACAAATCTACTTTTACCAAAGTGAGCACGAACTTCCAATCCCTAAAAACTCTAGTTCTTCGGCTGTAACGCACGGCATACATTGGATAGTTTTGCCCCATGCTTGGAAACCCTTTTTACAAATTTCAAAATTTGAAACGGTTATAATTGGAAAATATTGTAAGTGTCTATTGTCATTGCTCTTCTCACCTAAATGTTACTACATGCAATTGCAACTTCCATATTCTCAAATCTCCTTTAGCATGCTCCTCTTGAGAGAACTCTAGGTCCAATTTGAAACAATTATAATTGGAAAATGTTGAAAGTGTTTAGTGTTATCCTGAATGTTACTACATGCAATTACAACTTCCACATTCTTAAATCTCCTTCAGCATGCTCTTATTGAGAGAACTCCAGGTCCAAACATCAACACTATGCACTTTTGCGTAGTACACAATTGAAGTATGAGCCCCACCAATTCATTGAATTGGTTAAACTTCAACTTACTTTTAAGTCATATACAAATCTTTTAAGCATCATGGTACAAAACTAAAGTGTTGAGAGAGTTACACTGGAAATCAATGGCAACAAAAGATAAACTCAATGGGATGCATTAAAGACATAACTCCAGATAGTATATATCCATGGCTTTGCAACGGAGATAGATGGAGTTCACTTACGCTCGCTATAAACACTATGTTAAAAGAGGTGTGCCAAAAAAGGATAATTCAGTTCTTTTGCCATGAGCAGCAAGAGCAAGATGTGGGAACATACTGCTCTAGATAAGCAATTTAGTCGATTGTCCATTTGGTTTGCAACATTAACAACTTGGTAGAATGCATGGGATGAATGGGTCTATGGGCCATGAATGGCTCCATTCCATACATAGCATGGGTCATTTTTATGGGCATGATGCCCCATCCAGGGCATAAGGATTGGATATTCATAAAATATTCTATGCCTGTGTTTTTTTCACATTCATAATACACGTGGACCAATAGCAGGCATACACGTGGTGTGAGTAAAATCCACTGTTGTAAAATCCACTTTTTTACGAATTGCACACCATACTCTCCATCTAAGAGGCACATGGAAAAGAGGGAGACTTTATACAATTGGCTTATTAAAAACTTCATACTGACCCATTGATTGATTCTAATCTTCGAAATATTGACTTTCTTTACTAGTTGTTAGCCTCCAGATCTCTCAGAGCTTGGGCGAAGGCCTTGAGGTTCCTGTCCGAGGATCCTCCCTCGGCTACGGCAGCCGCAGCAACCTTGCGGAATTCCCGAGCCCGGGCTCGCATCTCGCGACCCTCGTCGCCTCTCATCAGCCTCGCCACTAAATCCGCCAGCCTCTCGCTCGAGACCACGGAGTTTTTATCCCGATCATCCTGGACCGGGATCGCCAGCTTCCAGTGCTCCACAAGCTCCTTGCAGTTGATGTTTTGCTCCGCCATGCAAGGCCAGGCGAGCATAGGCACGCCCGCGCAGATCCCCTCCACGGTCGAGTTCCATCCGCAGTGCGTTAGGAATCCTCCCACCGCCGGGTGGAGCAAGACGTGCATTTGCGGCGCCCACGAGATCACGATCCCGCGCTCGCCGATCCGCTGCTTCAATCCCTCGAAGAAATCGTGCACCGAGGGATCCGCGACCAGGGTCTTGCGCAGCACCAGCACGAATGGCTGGTTGCTGCGCTCCAGGCCCCTGGCGAGCTCCTGCAACTGCTCCATGGACAAGGTGGCCATGCTGCCGAAGGAGACGTAGATCACGGAGGATTCCTTCTGTGTGTCGAGCCACTCCAGGCACGCCAGATCCTCGGGAGACAGGTGCTCGCTGGATCGCTCCACCGCTGTCGAGTCCCCCGCGAAGAATGCCGGGGACAGGCACGGGCCGACGGGGAAGTAGCTGGATTTCATCTCGCTGCGCAGCGTCGCCACTGCGTGTGGCTCCAGCTCCTCGTAGGTATTGCACAGCGCGAATCTCGCCTCGGCAAACCGCGACGCGCCGTCGCAGATCACGCCCAGGATTGGGTGGTCGTAGTAGAAGGCGAGCGGCAGATCCGTGGCGGGCATCGGCGGGCACCCGGGCAGGAATGTGATGAGCTCTTCCGTTTTCCTGGCTGGGAGAAGGGGGAGTTTCCTTAGAACCCTAAAAACAGGGGAGGGAGAACTTACTCGCGACTGGCACGAATCCTTTGGAGATGAGCTCCGGCAGGAAGAGGTAATAAATGTCGTTGATCGCATTGGAGGTCCAGAACACCGCCCTGGGGATGCCGAATTCGTCCGCCAGATCCTGGGTGAATCCGTTGAAGGTGTCCGTGATCATGCAGCAAACGGGGTTCCCTTCCTCCTGGAACTTCCGGATAAGCTCTCGCACAGAGGCTGCCATGGCTCGCGCTGCCAGGCGGATCTTCTCCACGATCGCGCTGGAATCCCCCTTGGCGAGATCGTTGCTGCTGCGCATGCTGTTACCTGGATTGTCCGAGACCTCGACGATGCGGACGTTGCTCTTGGCGTGGGGGTCTGCAATCAGATCGCGCGTCTGGTGCATGAGCTTCATGTTGCTCGGATTGGAATGGTGACATCGCAGGCCGCGAGACGGCGGCAGAAGTGCATCAGTGAGTTCGTGTGGCCCGGGATTGGGAATGGGAACGCTAGAACATGAGGCTTCTTGCTAGCACCCGCCATTCGCAGCGCTTTGATCTTTTGATCTTGGATTGGAAGCCAGGTAAGATATAGGCGAGTACCGAGAGCCCAATTAGAACACCACAAAAAGGAATGCTCCTTGTGAGAGGCACGAAAGTGCAAGAAAGTAGACCGGAATTGACCAGGCAATCTGATCCTTTGCTCTACAGCACGAAACAAAAGCTGGTACTCGCCATTCCGGAGCTGCTGGATTCGTTGGTGGCCGCTTTACTGCAGCAGGTGACAAGCGAAAAGAGGAAGGAAAGGCTACTTGAAGTGTTCTTGCAGAAGATCACAGTGACTTCTTAGCTTGCTCGCCCTGTAAAGCTGCTCGAGCGGAATGGAGGCGGAAAAGACTTGTAGAGATCTTCACAAACTGCAAGACATGGCGCGGGTTTTTTTCCTCAAGTGCCGATCATAAGATGCTGAAAGACAGATGGTTTTGAAGGATGGAATTCCGAGAGCGTAGGTTTTGCGAGGTGGTCATGGCTTCAAACGACTTTGAAATCGACGACATGGATCAGAAGCCTTGCTACTGGTCGATGAACCCAAGCTTATAAATTCTTTCATCAAAGGCGATGTGGCGAGCAAAGCGCTCCTTCGTGTGGATGGAAACAAATAGACGCTGCGGAGGGTTACTAAAGAGGGGCGTGATCTAGCATCACATAGTTCGTCGATAAAAGCCTTCATGCCATGAAGCTCCATAGAACTTCTTGATATTCAAGCAAGGATGCCTAGATTGACAAAGTGGAAGTTCCAAAAACGTAAAGCCCGTTCACTACTTTTGCTAAATGCGGATGACTTTCCATGCTTGTAATGTATGGAATCCCGCGTCAAGATTCGCACATAATAGAGAAGACTCTCTGCTCTTCATGCCATGAAGGATTTCTCAACAACAATATTAACTTACTAAACAAAAGGTTATATTATAATTAAAAATGTGATTTAACCAGTCAGCTTTGCAATAAAAGTTCTAGAAAAATTTGCCCCGCTAAACTTTCGTCTTCTTTCCATTCAAAACTTACCAAAGAATTCTTAACCTTTGGTCGACATGGCTCCTTCAGCCTGCCTAGTTCCCAAGTGCTCAAGTTTCCTCCTCAACTCCTCCCTCGCCATCCCTCACCACGATCTGTCCACCAGCTCCATCCCCCGCTCACGATTGGCCACCCCAGCACCTGCCTGCTCATGCTCTCCTGGATCGAATCCACCTGCAATGGCTCAGGAATCTGCTCAGGAATGCATCCATAGATGTTGGAGAAGTTCCCGCAACAAGCCATTGCTCAAAAAAGAATTGCAAAGGCAAGAAAGATCTAGAACTTACACGCACCCGACCACTTGGCCCTGTGCAGGATTGCGACTGGTATCACGAAGCACCATGCCGTGTCGCTGCTCTCCTGCTAAATCAATGTGGAAATTGTACCTAGTCTCCGGCAAGAGGATAGGGTCTCGCTGCTTTTGCCCAAGGCAAAGGGTGTATATTGCCTGCGAGAGAAGAGGATTGAATGACAAGAAGCTAGCCCTCCCTTCCTTGGTGATTGCTAAGCACATTAAATTAAAACATTGGCTAGTTTAAGAAGTTAGATAAATTATATTTTTGGAGTGGAATATATTTAAATATTCTAGGATATTTTACCATTTAACGGTTATTAATTATTTAGATTAACTTTGTATTTATAATTTATAAATTTTCCTAAACACTTCTTAGTCTATTCTAGTTTATTCTAATAATTGATAAACATGTTTATAATTAAAAAATCTAATTGATTAATTATATTAATAAAAATAAGAATATCACTATTATTAAGCAAAATCGAGCCTAACAAATTATTTATTGATTATAATATAACTTTTTGTTTAATAGTCAGTGTGAGGACATTTATCACATCTTCCTGCCGGAAAAGGATTCGTGCCTCCCCTGGTTTTAGGGTTCTAAGGAAACTCCCTTACATTCCTGCCTAGCTGCCCGCCGATGCCCGGGCGTGATCTGCGACGGCGCGTCGCGGTTCGCGGAGGCGAGATTCGCGCTGTGCAACAGCTACGAGGAGCCGGAGCCCCACGCGACGCTGGTCAAATCCAGCTACTTCCCCGGCATTCTTCGCAGGGGAATCGACAGCGGTGGAGCGATCCAGCGAGCACCTGTCTCCCAAGGATCTGGCGTGCCTGGAGTGCTCGACACACCAGAAGGAATCCTCCGTGATCTACGTCTCCTTCGCCAGCGTGGCCACCATGTCCGCGGAGCAATTCCAGGAGCTCGCCAGGGGCCTGGAGCGCAGCAACCAGCCATTCGTATGGTGCTGCGCAAGACCCTCGTCGCGGATCCATCGGTGCACGATTTCTTCGAGGGATTGAAGCAGCGGATTGGCAAGCGCGGGATCGTGATTTCGTGGGCGCCGCAAATGCACGTCTTGCTCCACCCGCAGATTCCTGACGCACTGCGGGTGGAACTCGACCGTGGAGGGGATCTGTGCGGGCGTGCCGATGCTCGCCTGGCCTTGCATGGCGGAGCAAAACGTGAACTGTAAGGAGCTTGTGGAGCACTGGAAGCTGGCGGTCCCGGTCCAGGAGGATCGGGATAAAAGCTCCGTGGTCTCGGTCTCAAGCGAGAGGCTGGCGGATCTCGTGGTGGAATTCCTGAGCCCGGGCTCCCATCTCGCGACCCTTGTCGCCGTTCAGAATCCTCCTTTGCTTAAGCTTTGAAAGATTTTTTGGAAGATAACAACCATTATGTAAAGTCAATATTTTGAAGATTAAGATGAATCAATTGGTCGTGATTCATGGGCCTACATTTCTGCAAGTCTTTACGGACAAGAGAATCTGACACTCTCCTCTCTTTTAATGAATGAATTTTTGGCTTGAGAAACTACGTTTAAAGGTAAACAAGTTTAAGATTTATAAACACAGCATTTCTAGAACCAAATATACTAGCATATTCTAGGTTCGAAAAGTCTTTCACGTTGCCGTCACCTTTTAGATTAGGGTTTAAGTTTCAAATGCACAGCTCACCGTCCTCACAAATAAGATCTAATCTTCCGCAGCCACATGAATTTTCATTCTTATCCATGGTGCTGCCCAGCATTTTTCCTCGACGTCCTGCCCAAGTGCAACAAGGAGTTAAGTATAATTTGTGGTGCCTCCAGGTTTTGTCTTGATTGATTCTCTCTGGAAAACTTGCAGGCAGCGCACAAGAAAAGAAACCACCAATTCTTGGCTGGAAGCAAGAGGTTACGTTACAACACATCCCCGAGCCACCTGATTGTGATGCTCCCGTTCACTGTCCGCCTCCGGAGCCGTGCATCAGCCATGTGAGAATGTTCTGTTAAATCCTTCTATCTCCTTGCCACTGGAGCATAAATATCATAAATTTCTTGTCTAGGACGGGATGATTCTCCAGGAAAGGATTGCAGCGAGGCGTGCTGCAATTGCCAGCTCCAAAAATGTGAAAATCCCTCTCTTCAAGAGGCATTCCATCGCCCTCTGAGCTTTGAAATGAATAAAAATCTTAATGTAGTTAGCTAAAATCATTAAATTTAAATAAAAGAAGAGTAAGAAACAAGTCATCCGTTGTAGTCTAGTCGGTCAGGATACTCGGCTCTCACCCGAGAGACCCGGGTTCAATTCCCGGCGACGGAATTGTTTTTTTTTTTGGAATAGTATAAAGAGGTATAGCTGATTAAAGTAACAAAAGAGAAAGTTTCTCCGTGATTAGAGTAACCTTCCATTCACCAAATAATTTTTAATGGCCTACCTAATTCCCAAGCGCCCAAGTTCCCTCCTCAGCTCCTTCCTTGCCATCACTCACCATGCCACTGCACGATCTGTCCACCAGCTCCATTCCCCGCTCCACCCCAGCGCTCATGCTCTCCAGCATCGAATTCCACCACCTGCAATGGCTCAGGAATCTGCTACCCATAAGTGTTGGAGAAGTTCCCGCAAGAAGCCATTGCTCAGAAGCAACAGAAAAAGAATTGCAAAGGCAACAAAGACCTAGAACTTAACCACTTGGCTGACTGGTATCACGAAGCACCATGCCATGTCGCTGCTCTCCTGCTAAATCTCCGGCAAGAGGATAGTGTCTCGCTGCTTTTGCCAAGGCAAAGGGTGTAAGTTTGCGTCTAAACACCTGCGAGAGAAGAGGTGACAGCGCATTAAATTAAAACATGTTAAGGGAGCATCCATGGAGCTCGAAGCATCGGCTTGAAGGAAGCTGGTCGCTTGGAAGACGGTGGAAGTGGCCTGAGAACTATTGTGTCCATAAGAAAGACTCAAGAGTCTTTTGTGGCGAGATTTACCAGATTGCTTCTTTTGATAAATTGGTTCTAGAATTGGCATTAACAAATCATGGTTTAAAGACAATGGTATACCTAAGTTCTTATGATTAAACAACACTGAGGCACATTGTGACAAACGTACTTGGATAAGGATTGAGCGAGTGGAGTGGCTAGAGTGGAGGGAGCAGCAAGGGAGCAGGACCGGGGAGGTGACACCGCAAGATAGATAGATAGATAGATAGAATATCCCCCTCTTAACCAGTTCATAACTGTCGCCGTGCCAGCTGGCTGTGCCCAACACTATTCTATTCTCCACGTCCAGGCGTCGACAATGGCGACCATTGCGACGTCCAGCCATCCTTGGCTATCATGATTTCCTATGATCAAGCCGGATTCAACCTAGTTTGTGATCGCCTGAATCATTGCGAACTTGGATAAAGTATTCCAGGCATATCCAGTAACACTAAATTTTCAATCCTAATTTGTAAGGAAAAAAAAAAAAAAAAAAGACTTTGACCATTTCCCCATTGGCTTCCCTCTCTCTCATGTCAGCTCTTCCTTCCGACTCTCAACAGATTGATCGATCGATCATTCCTTATCAAGCACAACAACACCATGGCCTTCACTTATACACTTACACGCAGCAAGCAGCAGAAAGAATTCACCAACGAAGGCCGTCCCGCTGCTTATCCCAATCTCAACCAGGTAATTACGGACCCGGAGCTCCCCTGAATTCTGGCCTCCTGCACAGAGGATAGCCCCTCTTGTAAGTTTTTTAGTTGATCGAGCCATATTTATTTTCTTCTCACAATCACAGTTGGTGTATGCTTTGTTGGCGCATGGCCAACATTGTGGACCAAGGCAGGTAATTTTTTGCTGCCAGATCTTTAAATCAATAGCTCATGGCCTGCAAAGGAGCTGCATACCATCGACTGCTTATGTTTTCACCAGTGGCACCATCTTTTGCATCTTGGAGTGGTTTGTTGCAAAGCTGCGCACAAGTACGGACTCCCCGAGGGGCCTTGCAATGACATCTGTGTGCAATTGCTGCTCCATCACACAGGTTTCAAGAACCGGAAGCATTAGGTTGTTTTAGGGTTGTGAAAAGTTTGAGCAAAAGAAATCTTCACTTCATTACTGACCTTTATGCACCCTCATCCATTGGTAACATTTGACCGATGACTGTCATGCTATACCTTTTTTGAATGGAAAAAATAATTTCGTTGCCACGAGAGCCTGACTGAACTGATGACTTTGATTGGAATTTAATAAATTTAGCTACTGCATTAAGATTTTATTCATTTTAAAGCTCAGAGGGTGCGTGGTGGCAGTGCAATCCCTCTTGAAGAGAGGGATTTTCACATTCTTGGAGTTGGCAATTGCGGCATGCCTTTCTGAGATCCTTTCCCGGAGAATCATCCCGTCCCAGATAAACAGAATTAACAGATCATTCTCACATGGAGGCGGACAGTGACGGGAGCATCACAATCAGGTGGCTTGGGGACGTGTTGTAACGCGACCTCTTGCTTCCACAAGAATCGGTGGTTCCTTTTGTTGTGCGCTGCTTGCAAGGTTTCCAGACAGAATCAATCAAAATTATACTAAACTCTTTGTTGCGCTTGGGCAGGAAGTCGAGGAAAAATGCTAGGCAGCACCATGGATAAGAATGAAAAAACATGTGGCTGGGGAAGATTAGGTGAGGACGGTGAGCGGTGCATTTGAAACTTGAAGAAAGCTAAACCCTAATAAGAAAAGGTGACGGCAACGTGAAAGACTTTTTGAGCTTAGAATATGCTAGTATATTTGGTTCTAGAAATGTTGATTCTTAATCTTTTTTACTTTTAAACCTAGTTTCTCAAACCAAAAGTTAATGAGTGGAGTGTGTCAGATTCTCTTGTCTGTAAGGACTTGCAGAAATGTAGGCCCATGAATCACGACCCATTGATTGATTCTAATCTTCGAAATATTGACTTTACATAATAGTTGTTAGCCTCCAAGAGATCACACGAAATCTCTCAGAGCTTGGGCAAAGGCCTTGAGGTTCCTGTCCGAGGATCCTCCCTCGGCTATGGCAGCCGCGGTAGCCTCGCGGAATTCCCGAGCCCGGGCTCGCATCTCGCGACCCTCGTCGCCTCTCATCAGCCTCACCACTAGATCTGCGATCCTCTCGCTCGAGACCGAGACCGTGGAGCTTTTATCCCGATCATCCTGGACCGGGATCGCCAGCTTCCAGTGCTCCACAAGCTCCTTGCAGTTCACGTTCTGCTCCGCCATGCAAGGCCAGGCGAGCATCGGCACGCCCGCGCAGATCCCCTCCACGGTCGAGTTCCATCCGCAGTGCGTCAGGAATCCTCCCACCGCCGGGTGGAGCAAGACGTGCATTTGCGGCGCCCACGAGATCACGATCCCGCGCTTGCCAATCCGCTGCTTCAATCCCTCGAAGAAATCGTGAACCGATGGATCCGCGACGAGGGTCTTGCGCAGCACCAGTACGAATGGCTGGTTGCTGCGCTCCAGGCCCCTGGCGAGCTCCTGGAATTGCTCCACGGACATGGTGGCCACGCTGCCGAAGGAGACGTAGATCACGGAGGATTCCTTCTGTGTGTCGAGCCACTCCAGGCACGCCAGATCCTCGGGAGACAGGAGCTCGCTGGATCGCCCCACCGCGGTGGATTCCCCCGCGAAGAATGCCGGGGACAGGCACGGGCCGACGGGGAAGTAGCTGGATTTCATCTCGCTGCGCAGCGTCGCCACGGCGTGTGGCTCCAGCTCCTCGTAGGTGTTGCACAGCGCGAATCTCGCCTCCGCGAACCGCGACGCGCCGTCGCAGACCATGCCCAAGATTGGGTGATCGTAGTAGAAGGAGAGCGGCAGATCCGTGGCGGGCATTGGCGGGCAGCCAGGCAGGAATGTGATGAGCTCGTCCGTTTTCCTGGCTGGAAGAAGAAGAGTTTCCTTAGAACCCTAAAAACAGGGGAGGGAGAACTTACTCGCGACTGGCACGAATCCTTTGGACATGAGCTCCGGCAGGAAGAGGTGATAGATGTCGCTGATCGCATTGGAGGTCCAGAACACCGCCCTGGGGATGCCGAATTCGTCCGCCAGATCCTGGGTGAATCCGTTGAAGGTGTCGGTGATCATGCAGCAAACGGGGTTCCCGTCCTCCTGGAGCTTCCGGATAAGCTCTCGCACAGAGGCTGCCATGGCGCGTACCGCCACGATTGGCTTCTCGAGGTTCTCGCTGGGATCCCCCTTGGCGAGATCGTTGCTGCTGCGCATGCTGTTACCTGGATTGTCCGAGACCTCGACGATGCGGACGTTGCTCTTGGCGTGGGGGTCTGCAATCAGATCGCGCGTCTGGTGCATGAGCTTCATGTTGCTCGGATTGGAGGCGTAGGTGATGGTGACATCGCAGGCCGCGAGACGGCGGCAGAAGTGCATCAGTGAGTTCGTGTGGCCCGGGATTGGGAATGGGAACGCTAGAACATGAGGCTTCTTGCTAGCACCCGCCATTCGCAGCGCTTTGATCTCGGAGGAGGCGAGGAGATTTGTGATCTGGATTGGAACCCAGGTGAGATCTAGACGGCTGGGGAGTACCCAAGTGGTGATTTGGGCTTGGTAGCGCTGGAACAAGCGCTCAAATAGGACACCACAGGAAGGAATGCTCCTCGTGAGAGGCACGAAGGTGGACTAAAGGCCAAGAAAGAAACCAAGACAGACCGGAATTGACCAGGCAATCTGGAGCTTTGCCCGCGTCATGATCGCATCATCATTTGCTAAGCCCTAATTGCCCGTGATTTCTCGTGATTGGAACTCAGCACTACCATAGACACTAAGATAAAGCTGTGATTCCATGCATGATGTTATTATAAACCACCTTTAAGGTAAACCTAATATTCTTTTTAGGGTTATAGATTTAGGGTTCTTGAGCAGCGATGGCGCAGAGAAGGGCGCCAGGGATTCCACCGCAGCAGCACCAGCAAGTCCCCTTTGTCCCCCAGCAGCAGCCGCAAGCGCCAATGCGGCCGATGCCTCCGACGCCAGGTTTGCCCTTCCTCTCCTTCGACATCGGCAACTCAGGGTATGGCGGATCGGCGCCTCTCCAGCAGCCGGGATACTCCTCCTCCTCCTCCGCCTCCACAGGCTTTGGCGCCGCGTTTGAGGACGAGCCTCCTCTCCTGGAGGAGCTGGGGATCAATCCGTCGCAGATCTTGCAGAAGACCAAGTCGGTGCTCATTCCTTTCAGGAGGAACCTCAACCTCCACGAGGATGCCGATCTGTCGGGGCCGTTTTTGTTCTGCATTCTCTTTGGGCTTTGCCAGCTCCTGGCTGGGAAGCTCCACTTTGGAGTGATCCTCGGGTGGGGATCTCTGGCTTCTGGGTTTCTCTACACTGTCGCTAATCTTCTATCGGGAACTCGTGGGACGCTAGATCTCTATCGAAGCTTTAGCCTCGTCGGGTATAGTTTGCTCCCGATGATCCTCTTCTCGGCTCTTTCTCTTCTAGTTCCTCGACAGGGTGCTCCCATCTACGTCATGGCCGGGTTGATAGTTCTTTGGTGTACGTGGTCGTGTACGAGCTTGCTCGTGGTTTTGGCTCCTCACTCGGAGGAGCAGAAGCGTCTCATTGCGTATGCTTGTTTGATCATCTATATGGCCTTCGCGCTCCTCATCATCTTCTAACTAAGCATTCGTGAGTGGAAATAACTTGGAAAGCTTTGTATAGTACTTGTTTTTCTCCATCAAGTTTTGTATCTTTCTCGTCCATCTGTGTTAGTTTCTTTGCGATGTTCTTCGCTCAAAACAACGTTTGATTCTCTCTTGGATGGAGTTACTACGCGGCAAGGTTGGTCCTGTTTTTCCTTTTCATCCTGTGTTTCTGATTTTGAGCTCTTTCCAGGATGGAATTACATCGTAAGAACCGTGGTGGTCATGAAGTTGTTCGAACAGCGATTGGGCTTCTCACTACGTGCATCCCGTCGCTCCATTGGTACGTTCCAAACACGTAGTCGCCTTTGGACCTCTTCGTCGGGGTCAGAGTGATGTTGAAGCTCTTCTTCTCGCCTAGCGACTGGAACGTAAGCTTGTTGGGAGTGATCACGATGTCGATGCCGTCCGGGGCCTGGAAGGAAGCTATGTAGACGGCCGTGTCTTGGGACCCGACGTTCGTGACAGTTCTTTGGATGGTCTTGGCTGCGGTGAGGTTGGCTACTGCTACCGACGGATAGTTCATGTCAGCGATGGACGAGAGAGTGTTCGGGCACGTAAAGTTGGCCGTGTCCGTTACGTTTTGGATGGTGGAGCTGTTGTATCCGACGCTGCACAGGAACAGGAGATAGTCCCGTGGAGATGTGTCGTAGACGAGGCCAGGATCCGCCGCTGCTTCCGGATTCATCTCGCCACCGCCAAAGTTGAAAGGATTCGCAGTGGCACCGGAGCCGTTCAAGATTGGCTGCTGCAAGTTGTTGACAATCGAAGCTGTAGGAAAAAAATGGACAGCGGCACGCGGTTGGCAAGGCTTTAATGGCGAAGGTGCTGCTTACCGGTGGTCATGAGGGCGGATTTGATAGCCGCGGGGCTCCAGGAAGGATAGATCGCTCTCAGAAGAGCTGCGGTTCCTGCGACGTGGGGGCATGACATGGAAGTTCCCGAGATGATGTTGTACTTGACTATCCGGTTGTCGATGGGCAATTTGGTGGGAGAGTTTGCTTCGGTCCAGGCTGCTAGAATGTTCAGTCCTGGCGCTGATATGTCCGGCTGACGAAAGAAGAAAAGGTCTCGTTGTCAAGAAACCGAGTCTATCAAGGCGACGACTTACTTTCAAGATGTCGGGATTAAGAGAGTTCGGTCCTTGGGACGAAAACGCTGCCATGGAAGGGGCCGGCTTGAAGTCGAGCACTGTCCTTGCCGGGACAATCTTCACCAGGGGGAAGCTGCCATTTTGTCGAAGATAAGGTGAGTCTGGTTTGTCTTGCAGAGAGAAACTCTTCACTTACTTCGTGGAGTTTATGTAGGTAAGGACAGCGTTGGCATTGTCCGCGTTGATGGCAGTCCCCGGCAGCATGTATGCGTCGACCGAGACTTCATTAGCCTGAGCAGCAGAGTTTCCGAGGATAAATCCCGCGGCGCCGGCTCGAATGGCCTCTTGACTCTTCCCGACGCGGGTCCCGAGTCCTCTCAAGCAGATCACCACCTTTCCGGCAACCTTGGATGCGTCCAAAGTATCCGGAAGGCACTGGCTGGAACAAGTAAGGAACTTTAGTCGTGTGCTGGTGGGAGAGAAGCTTTACCTGGCATTCGCGACAGGTACGCTCGAGTTGCCAGCTCTTCCACCATCGATGAGCTCGTACCAGTTCGATTCCGACAGTGACTTTGGAGCAATACTCTTCCCCTGCAAAAATGGATACCCCGCTGTAAGGATGGCGACAGACGAGCTAATCGCGACGAGACGACGAGCCGGGAAAAATCCAGCAACCACACCTGCAGCGTTGTTCCGTCCCCGAGTACGACGTTGGACGGGAAATCCCTGTCCAAACTGCTGGCCGCGACAGTGAGTATCCAGGGGGAGACGTTGGCAACAGTGGCGCTAGTAGGCCCGCTGTTTCCAGCGGAACATGAGACGAGGATGTTGCGCTTGATGGCGTGGAAAGCTCCGATGGCGATGGAGTCCTCCAAGTAAGCCGGCTGGGGATTTCCGGAGCCGATGGAGATGGAGAAGATATCGACGCCGTCCTTGATACCTTGGTCGAGAGCTGCCAGCATGTCCTCGTCGAAGCAACTGTCCTGACCGCTCAGGCTCCCGGATGGAATCGGCCAGCAGACTTTGTACATGGCGATTCTGGCGAGAGGCGCGCCACCTTTGGCAGTCCCGTTTGCGAATCCGAAGACGTTGGCTCCCGGGACAAAGCTGCCTCCGGCGGTGGAAGCGGTGTGAGTCCCGTGACCATCTTTGTCGCGAGCCGACCGGAAGTCTTCAGTAGCAGTGAGGTTGAGCTTGCCGTAGAAGTTCTCGTATCCTTTGAGGTAAAAGCGAGCTCCGATCAACTTTCTGGTGGGAGATCACAGGAGACAACGGGATCAACAGTGTCAGATGGAGATGACAACGTAGTCAAAGGCAGCATCAATAAACTCGAAGAGGGATAAGAGAATGAGGATTATGGAGAACAGTGGAACAGATAAAGGTAGCAGATCACGGCAGGTATCGGGGAACTTACTTATTGCAGCTGGAAGCGTTGAAGTGATCGCCATCTTCGCATTCTCCCTTCCACTTGCTCGGGATTTCGGACAAGAGATCGTCATCGAAGCTCTGAGACTCCGGCCAGATTCCTGCAAGACAAGGAAGAAAACAAGAAAAAAAAAAAAACAAAAAAAAGCGAGGTATTAATTGCCGTGCTTCTCCTCCTCTTGGTTCTAAGACTTTGGCGTTTCTATCATTTATGAACAGGAATGCCTGGACTGGACGAATGCTGGCTGTTTGAGTTCCAGAAGTGGTACTACTACTGACCGGTGTCGAGGAGGCCAATGATGATGTCCCTGCCAAATTTCGCGCGCTGCCATATATTCTCTCCGGAGGTAGCGGGCGACCCAGTGGCAGCGTCGGCCGAGTCTCCCGTGAGGCCCAGGAACTCCCAGGACCGCGTCGTGTGAAGCCGCCTCCTCGAGCTCGGGAAGACAGAGATGACTCCGGGCATGTCTGCGCAGCAAAGACAGAGCATTGGTTTCGTCACAAAAGTTGAGATTTGCAACCGAGGAGGGAGTTTACTCGAGATTTGCTCGGCTTGGCGCTTGGACAGTGGCGCAGCAAAGCCGTTGAATCCATGCCTGTAGCTGTAGAGGATGGTTTCCTTGGCAATGTCAACACTGCAAAAGGAAGGGAAAAGGATTTGGCCAGAGGAAGGAAGGAAAAGCTTGTGTGCTTTGCAAAAGAGAGAAGAAAAGAAGAGAAGAGAAGCTTTGTCTTGATTTAAGCTTTGCAGCTACCTTCCCATTGCAGAGGCTAGCATGTCATGGTGTGTGGAAACGAGCACGTCTGGATGAATGCCCCCTGTTTCTCCCATGTAGACAATGTGAACCTTGAAACAAATCAGAGCTGTCAAGATGGATCTGGTGTGGGAATTGAGAGCTACCTGCTTGGCTCCAGCCACTCCAATTGCCAGGAGCAGCTGAATTGCAGCAAAGATTTGGAAAAGAGCCATGAATTTCCTCATCTTCTTCATCTGGAGCAGCAATGCTGGAGAGAAAAAAATCAAATGAGAACCAATCCAAGCAATCATCAGCAGTGTGATATGTGTACTAGAGTAGTGAAGAGAAGAGTGTGTGTTTTGCTACTCAACCTTTCTTCTTTCTCCTCCTCCCAGCACAGGCTGTTTTTGGGGAGGCAAGACAATGTGAGGTGAAAATACTAAACATAAAAACAAAAAGCAATAAACAAAGAAAAAATCAAGAACAAACAAAACAAGAGATTTTTTATTTTTCCATTTTATTTTCTACAATGTGACATTCCAAGAACGACAGTTTGTAATGGTGCTGTGGACCAAAAGCACATCCACTGTAAGAAACATCCATCGCCAATTCAAGCATAAAGGAGAAGCTATGAAGAACTTTGGCCAAATATCTCCACTCCACTTTTCTCCACTCCACCCGGAAGACCAATTAATCGAGTGAGTGAATAATCTTCCCAAAACGCGCTTGGATGAATCTTCACTGTGCCAGGGCACAGCATACTGTGGAGGATCGACCCTGTTGTCACGGTCACCGAGGGAAGCTGGATCGCTGGGACGCTGGAATCGAATGAGATATCATTTCCCCCGTCCACCTGGTTCTCTATCGCCTGGCAAAAGCGCGCATGCCACCCGTGAAAGTCCCAGAGATGGAGCTTGCACTGCCAAGGACTCTGCTCCTTCCGTGACCGCATCGAGCAAAAAAGAGCACGCTTACCTCTCTTTCTCTCCTTTCGGGAGCTGCGAACAGGATATGGAACCGGCCAGCTAGCGCCATGACACCCAACCGAGTGGAACAAGTTACATCTTTTCTCCTTCACTGTGCTTGTAAAAAGAGAAGATACATCAGAGAGGATGATGCGGGGTCCAGAATTTCAAACATACCTCTTCAAGAGTGTAGAGTCAAACCGGGAATTTAGGCCGAGCTTGCGGGCGCCTCCTGCTAATCTAATCGGGAGCGGCACGATCAAATAGCTTGTCCCCTCCCTTGTTTGATTCGAGCTTCGTCTTGGAAGCCGCGAAATAAAAGACAGACATGGACACACTGAAAGGTACCTCATATACGCTCAAAGTCTCTTTAACTTAGCGGCTTGGCTTGTACATTACTTTGAATCTGAAAATGAAACCATGGTCAGCGGGTCTCAAGGGGCCCCCATTCTTTTCATTGGACTCCGAAAAAGCAACTGCTGAAGACTAGAGATTAAAAAGAAGAAAAGAAAAGGCCGAACCTGCGGTGGGGCTTGTCTTTGTCCGCGCACGAAGGGCTCCGAAAAATTCCAACTCAATTTTTCTTTCTTGTTGCTCTTGGACGGCAACGTTTGAAACAGCAACTTCTCCTGCTTTTTTTCTAGAAGAGCTCTATCCTGTCCGTCTCCAAGAGCCGCTTGATTGGCTTGTAGTTGAAGATGTACAAGTCCCCATTCTCCATATCCACTATACTTTCGCCCCTGGAGCATTTCACTCATTAAACCCGACACGCGAATGTAAATGATGAAACCCGGAACTTACTTGTCATCTAGTTGAAACGCACTTATAGGTCTCCGGCATTTGCAGAATACGAAACTGTCGAGAGGAGGCTCAACAACTATGTAAAGTCGCCGTTAGCTTCAAGATAAGAATGAAAAGCACACAGCTTACTCATATCATTTTCGTTACTCGAGTTTGCCTGTTTTAGCATCGACTTGTATCCTTCCGGGAGCTTATTCAGGACAGAAGAATCAAAATGAGCTTGCAGCGTGTCGGCGAACCTGGAGATAATTATCGAGTCGTCACAAATAGTAAGGGTTTTCTCGCGTACCTCTGAGCATAGTCTTGTTCTTGGCTCGACAACCTCTCCCAAATCTCCGGTACAGTCAGTATATGGAGAGCAAACTTCTCAATCTGGTAACAAACGATTCCAACAGCAGATGAAAAGAAAAAAAAAACACCAACTAAACTAATCCGAGGGAACGATTCTATGGAAACAAAGAAAAGGTAAAGCAGAAATGCGAACCTTGAGTAGCCGTGCTCGCAAATAAGATCGCAGCATAAAGAGCGTCCGGTCCAAATCCATCCGGTAGAGCGACACAGTAAGCTCGTCACAAGATTCTTCGACAAAAGCCGCGAGGTTTTCCTCCTAGCGAAGATTCAAATGCTGGAGATCGAGAATGTAGTACCAAAAGATGATACCTCGAGAAGAATCTGCTCCTTGACGCGCTCCACGAGCTCGCCCTGGAATGGCAGAAGCTCAGGCGAGAGCTTCTCGTTGCGCCAGGCGCGCTGCAGCAGTCCGGCATCGCTGACCTCCGCGGAAGACGCGATCGAGGGATCGGTCCAGTCCTCGAGCCCGGCGCCTTCCTCCCCGTCCGCCATAGCCAAAATATTTTCCCCTCACAAAGAAACCCTAAACCCTAAAATTTCTATCAGCTGAAAGGGGAAAAGCAAGGCATTTATTCCAGGAATCAAAGAGATCCTTCGTGCTCCTCAAGAACACGAAGAACACGAAGGATGGATACCACCAAGAACAAAGCGAGACCAACGACTTGTAGACAAGAAATCTTCCAATACCTTCTTCGATACGATCACGCGCCTGGGGCGACGTCCTGGGATTTCTGCTGGAGGTAGCCTGTGACATTGGATCCATACTCGCGCGCCTTCTCGGTCATCTGTGTGGCGGTGTCCATGAGGCGATGCCGCGCGGCTTCGATCTGATCGGTGCCCACCGGATGCCGCCCTTTCGCGTACTTGTAGATCCAGGTGACGGCCGCGACGCAAGAGGCGACGAAGGCGATGGTGGAGAGGATCCCGCCGGTGACGACGATGGCGAGAATTCCCAGCGGCACGAGGATGGGGCTGAAGAGCAGGAAGATTGGAGTGCCGATGACGAGGAAGACGATGGTGGCCAGGATCATGGCGCCGCCCATGGCCGCCAGCGTGAGGCCGCCAAGAGCCAGCGTGGCGATCCCGATGAGCTGCTGGGAGCTGGGCGCGTGCTCCTTGACGCGCTCCACCAGGCCGCGCGAGTGTTCTTGGATGCGCCCGGCCTGATCCTTGGCTTGATCCTTGGTCTTGTCCACGGCTCTCGAGGCCTGGTGGTGATCGCCCATGGTGACAATCGCGATCCGAGAGGAAGAGGAATGAAGAGAAAGACTTGTTCTTGCGATGCTCTCTCGCGCTCGCTCTCTCTCGCGCTCTCGCCAAGAACAAGAAGCTCTCAAAACTTAAAAAAGATTTGTTTGGAGATTTTCTTGGGCCATTTGGCTCATTCTCGCGTTTAGAAACTGCCACATTTTGACAAAAATGGCAAAAAAGAAATAAAAGGGGAGCGATTTCCTTGCATGGTTTTTTGGCCCCTGGCATTATCCACCCACCACTCCAGTTCTCCAAACATTTCATTCTCCATTTTTTTTACCTTACCCGGTCGGTTTTTACCCGGGCGGTGGGTTGAAAACGAAGAACTGACGTTGATTCCTGACAGGATCGAGCGCGAATCTGGAGCATAACGCTCGAATCACTCGCCCGTTGACTGTCGCTGACTGACAGTCAACTAAAGTCAAACCCCCGCATGGCGCGGACCAAGTGTCGCCGCGCCCCTCGCACTGCATGCATGCAAGGCTCGTATTTAAGAAATAGAGCAAAGTTTCTTTTCTTGGAGCTCCGGTTGGATCGTCGAGTCGATCGATCGGTTTCGTTTTTCACGCCCGCGAGGAGAAATAACTTGGGCTGCCATGGCGGAGCGAGCGACGGATCGAGCTCGCGAGCACGCTGGCCGCGCGCAAGAGCAGGCCCGGGGCATGATGCAGAAGATCCAGGAGCGATCGCCCAATTCCAAGCAGGTGTTGGGGCTCTTGACAATCATCACTGGAGTGGTGGTGGCGCTCGTCATCGGCGGCGTCACGCTGGGAGGAACTGTCTTAACTCTGCTCCTCGCATCGCCGGTTTTTCTCCTCCTTAGCCCGGTTCTCGTCCCCATTGGCATCGTCATCGCGCTTGCTACTGGCGGATTTCTCTCGGCCAGCGCCGTGTTTGTGGGATTTTGCTCCGTGGTATCTTGGCTCTACAACTACGCTCGCGGCCGGCATCCCGTGGGAGCCGATCAAATCGACGCTGCCAAGCACAGGATTGCCGACACTGCTAGCCATGTAACCGAGAAGGCTCGCGAGGTGACGGGGTATTTGCAATCTAGAGTTCCAGAGGCTGCTCCAGGTGCTTGATCATCTTGAAAAAAGGAGTGAGAATGAGATCGTTCTGTATCGATGGTTTTTGTTCATCGTCCCCCTTTTGTTGTTGATAAGAAAGTTGAAGAATAAAATTCTTTTGCTTGTACTACATTCCCAACGATTCATCCAGATCATACGATCAAGATGATACAGGGAGTTTCTGCAAACCCATACGGCGCCCTTGATCAGAGCAAACGTTTGCAAGCAAAAGATATGGCGATTCTTCCTTCGTCTCCATCCTAAACACGCTTTCAGCGATCCGGCGAGCTCTCTCGCCATCGCCATGAAGCTTGCAAGCAGCAAGCAGTGCCACCCAAGCCACCATCTCCGACTCCAAACCCACAGCTCTAACCATCTCCTCGGCGTCGTCCAGCCTTCCAGATCGCCCTAGCATATCAACCAAGCAAACGAAGTGATCCACCGTGTGGATCAAGCCAAAGTCCTGCTCGATCGAGGAAAAGTAAGCCTTGCTCTCCTCCAGCTTTCCAGAGTGACAACACGCATACAAAACCCCCGCTAGCGTTACTTCGTTTGGTCCGACACCATCGTTACACATCGCCCAGAAGAGCTCCAGTGGTTCTTTGGTATGCCCGGCTTGGGCATACGCAAGCATGAGAGACGTCCAGCATATAACGTCGGGCTTGGAAACTCTGGCAAAGGCCTTGCGAGCACCCGCTAAGCTCCCGCATCGTTTATACATATCGATCAAACTGGTCCCAATGGTAGCATTCGACTCAAACCCACAGCCCAACACCACCTCGTCAAGAGCTTTTCCGAGTTTCAGATCTGGAATGCTAGCACAGGCATCAAGAACGATCACGAAGGTAACTTCGTTGCAAGAAATTCCCTCAAGTACCATAAGCTTGAAAAGCCCAATTGCAGATTCTGCATGCCCGGCTTGGGCATATGCAGAAAGAAGAGAGTTCCAGGCTATTAAGTTCTCCTTCGGCATTTGCGAAAAGATCTCAAAAGCCTCTAATAAGAGCAAGATCTTGGTGTAAGTTGTGAGCATTAGAAACCAAGTTGTGCTATCTCGAAAAGTCATTTGATCAAAAAGTTGTCTTGCTTGAACAAGATACCCGTTCTGGGCATATGCTGTTACTAGAGCGTTCCATGACACTACATTCTTTACGAGCATCTTATCAAAGATTTGCTTGGCTCTGTGTAGGTCGCCCTCGTCACCATACGCGGTGATCATACACGTCCAAGCAACAACATCGGGCTTCTTGATCTTTGAGAACAAATTCTTGGCTTCGTCAATATGCCCGGATTGGGCATAAGCTACAACCATGGAAGTCATGGCCACCAAATTCACGTCCTCCATTCTCCAAAACACTGCCTCTGCGTGATACAAATTACCAAACTCCCCATACATCCTGATAAGAGCGCTAGCCACCACCACATTCCTCGCGGCAAATCCACTCGCGATGGCTTCCTCGTGGATCAATCCTCCAAGCTTTGGATCCCCAAGAGCTGTGCAAGCCTCTAGCAGGCTCACAAAGCATCGCCCACTCGGCCTAAATCCCTCCACGTCCATCCGAAGGAACCAATCCACTGCCTCTGGGAATCGCCTGTTCTTGACGAGCATCGAGACGATCGAGGCCCACGAGACCGCGTTGCGCTGTGGAGCTCGCTCGAAGATCTGCCAGCATTGATCCAAGAGCCCCTCTCGGGCATACGCTGCGAGAAGGGAATTCCACGAGACGACGTCCCTCTGGGGCATTCGATCGAAGAAGAGCTGGGCGTTCTTCACATCCCCGGCCTGGGCATAAGCGCCGAGCATCAGATTCCACGAGAAGATGTTGGGCTGATCGATCCGGCTGAAGACGCGCTGCGCGTCCTCGATGCTGCCGCACCGCCCAAACATCTCGATCAGGAGATTAGAGAGGTAGCGATCACGAGGAATCGCTCCTCCGGCCGCTACCACCGACGAGTGAATCCCCCAGGCCTGTTCTAAATCCTTGCACTCCCTCGCGAGAGAGGCGTAGTGATCTACTCTTGCTAGATTCCTCATTCGCGCTGCTCTTCAATGGCGATGATCGCAGCGTTATCTTCCATAGCCATTTTGTTTGAGTGTTCTTCCCGCCCTAGGGTTTAGGAAATTTGGAGAGAGAACTTTTTGGCGATGGCGGTGTTTGAGGCGCCAGCGCCGATGCAAGCGGTAAGCTCATCGCGCCTGCGCATATCGATCGATCGCGTCTTTCTTGCAAATGTAGGTGATCGGGAGCGCTATTTCTCGATGCCGGAGTGCGAGCAATCCTGGAGCTTTGATTTCGGTCACTCTTTCTTGCATCGATGCTTGCGATGGCGTGGATCGCTCCAAATTCAGCTTCTCTGGTTCTTAATTCCTCTTTTTTTCTTCTTCTTGTTTTCGCTGTATTGAGCGATGATCTTGCAGTCTCGGATACCGGTCTCAGCGTTACTGGCAAAGCGATGGATGATTTTTGCCACCTCGTTGTTGCGAATCCTCCTATCTTGGATCATGCTGAAATTCTCTGGGGTAAGAACGTTGGTGCTCTAATTGTCACTATTTTCATTATTTTTGTTTTGTTCCAGATAGAGTGCTCGAGGTTTCCACCCCGGGTATGATCTATAGTCATTCAAGTGATCTATAGCATTGGATTTTTTTTCTTGCCAGATCCCATCGAGAAGAAAATGCGTAACTACCAATTGCGATTCACCGACGCTAGCGGCCTCCAGATTCTAGAACTCCGACCGCAATGGAGAGAAAAGCGGTAAGTACTCACAGAAAATGATTCGACGCCTTTAGCATTGGAAATTTCAGAACGCTAGTGTCAATGGACATTGAAGGCCCGACGCTGGAAACGGTGTCATCCTTCAGGAATTTGCTGGAGAAGGTCAGTAAAACTATCGATGATATACTTTTCTTGAGCTTACCAGGTTTCTCTTCAGTTTTCCCTTCCAATTATCGAAGTGTCCCTGGAATGGCACTACGTTAATTGTCGAGGCGAGCGCGACACTTACCAGAGTCGAGAGGTCCTGACAAGAGAACCATCGGAGCTTGATGAGCTTGCGACAGGCTTTGCACACTATTTGCACAATAGTCGCCTTTCGGAAGCGGATCGTGTAGCTGGTATACATGTCAACATTGGAAGGGGTGGCTCGGACAACATTGGTTCTAGTCTACATGCATGTGTAGCTATTACTGAACCACTGACGACGGTGTCTTCAAAAACGAAGGTTTGTAAAATCTAAAATGAAACGCTTATAAACTCGGTCTTGTGTTGCAGATTATGTACTTCGAAGATTTTGCGTACACTCCAGTGCCTTCGGCGATGCAGCAGTTTTTGTCGAAGGTTGACTGGATGAAGTTTAATCTCCCAGTACAGTCTGTCGACACAGAGACGGCTACTATCACTTGGGAGTGTTCCAGACACGAGTCGATTGATCTTGTTCTCCACAAGGTCACGAAAAATATCCTGTTGAAAGACATCTTGATTTTGGTATATCGTCCTTGACTGCTTTCTTAACCTGGACGGAGATTGAACGCTAGATGTGAAGCGAAACAGGTGAAACGGGCTATTGAAGGAGCTCTTCATGACTTGAAACTAAAACTGCCTCATCGTTTGGCGAGCCCCCAAGCAATCAAGGTAGCTTCCAAATTATTTTTTCTTTCTTCGTTTCTCGTTTCTTAGCCACATCGTCTGTGCAGATGATGTCGTGCGTTCCAGACCTCTCTAGATGCATTGCAGGACTGATCAAGTCCTCCACAGACGCATCGTTCCAAGCCCAGTGCGCATCACTGTTGGGACTGCTACCGTCAGAGACTCACAAACTAGAAGGCCAGATCAGTGACAAGCTGAGTTCAATCGTTATAGACACTGACAATTCAAACTCCGGAAAACTAATCGCCTACGACAACTTAGCAAAAGAAGCCGGCAGTGACACTGACAACTCAAACACGGGAAAACTAATCACCTACGAAAACTTAGCAATCGAAGCCAGCAGTGACACCGACAAGTCTGATGCTGAAGACTTCTTTACAATTCCATAAGAGAGGTAAGTCACATGGTTTTGATACACTTCTCTAACTGATCTGTGTAGTGGCTTTGATCTTCGGAGATCGGATGGGATGGCTCTGGTATTGACAGTTCAAGTGGGTCTAGCCGACAACGACAAGGATCTCGGACAGGAGAGGTTCTGCAGTAATACCGAAGCTTACGCGGCTCTTCTCCGACGCTGTGCGAACGAGAGAAACTTGGTCGATGGGAAACGTGTACACGAACATCTCCGACGCTACGGTTACGAGAATGAGACCTTTCTCGGCAATCTTCTCGTCCAGATGTACGGGAAGTGTAGCAGCATCGACGACGCCGCCCTCGCCTTTGACAGCATCCGCAAGAAAGATCTCTTCTCTTGGAACATCATGATCGCTGCATTCGCCGAGAATGGCTGCTTGGATCGGGCCGTGGGTGTTTTCAAGGCGATGCCGGACAGAGACGTGGTCTCCTGGAATGCCGTGATAGCAGCGTACGCAAACAACGGTCAGCTCGACGGGGCGTTTCAGATTTTTGCAAAGGTGCCGCAGAAAAACGCAGTGTCATGGAACGTCTTGATCGCGGCGTATGCCCAGAACGGGTACCACAGAATGGCGTTCATCCTGTTCTGGACAATGAGCTTCGATGGCACCAGGCCAAACGAGATCAGCTTCATCAACATCCTCGAGTTGTGCTCGATCGGCCAAGGCAGGATCATTCACTCGGTCCTGGTGAGCACCGGATTGCTGGTAGCGTCTGCCAAAGTCGCCAACGCAGTGATCACCATGTTTGGGGAGTGTGGAAGCGTGGAAGAAGCCGAGCTCGTGTTCCAGGGAGTGGAAGATCGCGACGTTGTCACTTGGACCGCGATGGTGGCGGCGTATGCTCAGAACGGACAGATGGACGAAGCGAGAAGTCTGTTCGATCGAATGCCGGTGAAGAACGTCGTGTCGTGGAACGCGATGATCTCCGCGTATGCGCAAGCCGGGCATACTGACGAAGCTCTGGAGGTTTTCGAGCTCATGGAGCCGGCCAGGATCAAGCGCAACAGGGGGACTTTTGTGGCTGTTCTTGCCGCTGGCCTCGACTTGGAGCAAGGGAAGAAGATCCACGACAGCGTTCACTCGAGTGGATTGGAAAGGAACGAGATGGTCGCGACAGCGCTGCTGAGCATGTATGGAGCTTGTGGAAGCACCGATGACGCCAGGCAGGTGTTCGAGCAGGTCCCGAAGCTCGATTTGGTTTGCTGGAACGCGATGATCACAGCCTACGTCCAGAACGATCGAGGCCGGGAGGCGCTCGAGATCTTCCACCGGCTGGAAATGGAAGGCGTCAAATGCAACGAAGTCACTTACCTTGCGGCTCTCGACGCCTGCGCCTGCCTCGCGGTCCAGTCCGAAGGAAGATCGCTCCACAAGAGAGTCTCCGAGGCCGGGTTGCTGCTCACGAGCTTCAAGGTGGCGAACTCTCTCATCAACATGTATGGGAAGTCCGGGAACCTTGAAGCCGCGGAGGAGATCTTCGAGAGCATGCCGAGCCGGGACATCTCCTCGTGGAACGTTTTGCTGACGGTCTATGGACACAACGGGCTGGGGGACTTGGCGGTGGACCGTTTCACGGAGTCGTGCTTGGAAGGCTTTGAGCCGGACTCCATCACTTTCCTGGCGGTGCTCCAAGCTTGCAGCCATGCCGGACTGCTCGACACCGGCGTGGAGCTGCTGGTCTCGATCCAGGAGGACTGGGGCATTGATCCGACGCAGTACCACTACCTCTGCGTCGTGGATCTGCTGGGACGATCCGGAGAGCTTGTCAGGGCCGAGGCTTTGATCAACAGCATGCCTTTCGAGCCGGAGGAGGGAGCGTGGAGATCGCTCCTCGGGGGGTGCCGGGTGAACAGCGACGTTGGTCGAGGCGAGCGAGCGACGCAGAGGTTGCTGGTGATGTCGGAGGATTCGTCGCCTTACGTGCTCATGGCCAACATCTACGCGAGCATCAGGAACTTCGATCTGGCCGAGAGGCTGAGGAGCGTCATGGCGGATCGAAACGTGAAGAAGCAGCCGGGGCTCAGCTGGATCGAAGTGAGGGGGCGGATCCACACTTTCGCCGCGAATGACAAGCTCCATGCCAGGAAGGAAGAGATCTACGCTGGACTGGATCGGCTCTTTGTGGAGCTCCAGCGAGAAGGATATCGGCCGGACACGAGAGTGGCGCTCTACGATGTGGAGGAGGAGAAGAAAGTGAGGATGCTGCTCCATCACAGCGAGAAGCTGGCCATCATGTTTGGATTGATGAGCACACCGGATGGAAGTCCTCTGTTCGTGCTCAAGAACTTGAGAGTTTGCGCGGATTGTCACGCCGCCACCAAGATCATCGCCAAGATCACCAAGAGGAAGATCGTGATGAGGGACGCGAGTCGATTCCACCACTTTGAGAATGGTAAATGCTCGTGCTGTGACTATTGGTAGCCCTCATTTTTAAATAGGTTTGCGCGCGAAGTTTAAATTCAAAAGCCTTAAATCGCGGGAAAAGTCAAATGTATTTAATCTCAAGAACCCTAAAAAAAGGAGAACAAGCGGAGGTACGTACGTCACAGGCATTTAATTTAGCGCTTAGATCCGCGAAAGAAGCTACGCTGCTCGATCCAGCTTGAGAGATTCCACAAACTCTTCCAGGGATTTGTGAGATGTTCCTCCGGGCGCCACGGCGCGTTGACCGGCGATTCTCATTCTTGCGACACTTCTTCTCGCCCATTTGCCCTCTTTTCCCTGCATCAGCTTGACCACGGCGCTGGAAATCGCTGTAGCGTCCATGGCGGCGTCGAATGGCACGCCGATCTTCCAGATGTCCGTGATGAATTTCTGGTTGAGATTCTGCTCGGCCATGCAAGGCCATCCCAGCATTGGAACTCCGCTCCAGATGCTCTCCAGGACGGAATTCCAGCCGCAGTGCGTGAGAAATCCTCCCACCGCGTCGTGCTGGAGCACTTGGAGCTGTGGTGCCCATGGAACAACTAGTCCTTTCTCCAGAGCTTTCGCTCTCTCCTGGAACTTTTCCATGAAGTCCTCGTCTTTGTCTTCCACCAAGTTGGTTCTAAACACCCAAACAAAATCTATGCCGCTGGCCTCCAAGCCTCTCGCGAGCTCCTTGATCGAGCGCATGGAATCTATCCCCGCCACCGTTCCAAACGAGACATAGAGCACCGAAGCTTTCTTCTTGTTGTTCAGCCACTTAAGTATCGCTCCTGTGTCTTTGGCTGTTTCCAGGGAGGAGGACGAGCTTGGCAGCATCGGACCGAGCACCACTAACTCATGCTCGACGAACTGGCGGAGAGCAGCGATGGCTTCCACCTCTATCTCGTTAAAGGTATTCGTGACAACCCAGGAAGCCTTGAGATTGTTCCTAATGGAGCTCTGGCTTAGTTTGAAACCAGGATCTGCTGGACTTTCCTCATGGAGTGCGAATGGGAGCTCCCTCGCTCGCAGCCGTGGAACTCCTTCGAGATATGGAATGAACTCGTCCTTTGTTTCCTCTGGTAAGTTCACAAGACTTAGTACGTTCTATAGGTACTCTCTTACACTTACCTCGCAGAGGGACGCATCCGCTGGAAACTAAATCTGGCGCATGGATCATTAACAGCAAGAATGCCGCATTCGAAGTCCAAAAGGCAGCTCTCGGAAGATGGAGTTTTGCCGCGACTTCGCCCGTCCAGTCCAGGAGGAAATCAGAGACTAGACAAGCAACTCGCTGCTCTTGATTGAGTATTTCCTCCAGCAGCCTTTCAAACGTTCCTCGCAAACTGTGCATGAGAGTTATCGCCTCCCAGATGGCTTCTATGCCGGTTTTCTTGGTATCTCCTTGCCCTTCCAACTGATCATCTGGAATGCTAACGAACTTGAGTGTGCTTGCAGAGTCGGGCATAGTCTCGCTGATTGCTCGGAGAACTCTCGATTGTGTTCTTCTGGTGGTGACGAACGTGACTTTGAGGCCCTGCGAGACAAGACGAGCAGCAAAGTGAAGCATGGGAGTTATGTGCCCCATTACAGGTAATGGAAACACGACGACCGTACTGCTCTCCATTGGAGTTCTCTACACTCTTCTACTGCAGAATGCCTACACAGATCCACAAATCTACTGGCGAGCAGAGTGGATAAATACTAGAGGCGAGCTGGCTCAGCGACAAATCGCATTGCCGCGGCATCTACAGAAGCGTCTACTGTGGGTGATCCTGTTTTAATCTTCATCTTCGGCAGGGAATTGACAACTAGCCATTCGTATTTTTGTGTACTCAAATCGGATTTCCTCCAACACGCTATGAAGAGTAAGTCAACGATTCCCCAACGTCCGATGTTATCTTGATATGATACTGGTTTTCGTTTTTCCAGTGTTCGTATGGCTTTAGAACTTCACAAAGACTTGGCTTAGTAAATTTCATGGTGGGGACAAGTGGAACGAACCAGCAAAAGTGGCATGTTTTCACAGCAGACAATTCAACGTGTCAAGAGTCTATATAAAATGGTAAGAGCTCCTTTGTTTTCATTTGAGAACTTGGGATCGAAAATAAAGAGTTTCTTTTGTTGTGTATTGTCCAGGTACAAACGAACAGGAGAAAAGAACAAAAAGAAAATCGCGCTACCGCATTTATTTCTGCTACAACTCTAGAAGAAGAAGAATCCGTCCCATGCAAGCAAAAACCAGAAAAGAACCTCCTCTACCGGCACAGAAGATCAAAAAAGGAGAGCTTTCTACGCTCCTGGAGCAACCTCCTGCGTCCTGGATTGCAAGTAGCCAGTCACTTCCCGGGCCTTCTCCGTGACATGCGAGGCAGTATCAGCGATGCGGTGCTTGGCAGCGTCGATCTTGTCTGCTCCAACAGGCTTTTGGCCGCGGACATAGTTGTAGATCCAGGAGACGAAAGAGCAGAAGCCAACGAAGACGGTGCTAGCCAGCAAGAAGCCTCCAATCCCGAGAGCCACCATGATGCCGAGAGGGACGAGCACGGGGCTCAAGAGGAGGAAGACAGGGGTGGCGAGCAAGAGCGTGATCCCCACGCCTCCGATGGTCACACCGCCCAGGACGAGCGTCACGATCGCTCCCGTGATGAGCGTCACGAAGCCCAGCATCCGGTTGGAAGACGGAGATTTGTGGTGGAGGCCTTGGATCACTCCGCGGGGATCTTGCTGCTGGAGAGCGCGGGAGGCTTGATCGCGAGCTGCCATCGCTTATACAAGGAAAGGAGAAGAGAAAAAGAGAAGAAAAAAGACTCGCGAGAGCTAGAGGACTTGGAACCTCTAGATTGAATGTTTGGAGGGATGATTGTGGTATGGTTTTATACGAGATTGTTTGCGTCCATGCATGCAAATTGGGTGGTGGACTGTGGCGACAGTGCGGAAACTTTTAACTTTGGAAAATGCGTGTCAAATGCGTGGTTTTTCACTCGCCAACAAAAGAGAGCGGCGTCCACCGGATTTAACTAGAAAAAGCATTGGTTTTATATCCAAAAGATCGGCTGATTTATTGATCATAATGATCAAAGCCATGATTTTCTATGTTCTACTATGGTTTTTCTTGAGCGTGGGGATTGCTGTAAATCAAGAAGTGAGAACATTATTTACTAGTGATTATTTGATTTGTGTCTAAACTGGCAGATTTATATTGTGTATTTGGGAGGAACCCAAGGGATTGATGCTCAGAGGTTAAGCGAGAGCCACCATGAGATTCTCTCCAGAGCCACTGGGAGGTAATTAATCACGGTGAATCTGAAAGTTCTTACCTTATATTGCAGTTTGGATTCTGCCAAAGAGTCAATGATTCACAGCTATAGGTACTCGTTTAGCGGCTTCTCTGCAAGATTAGACGAAGAACAAGCGGAGTTACTGTCCAGTTAAGTCTCTAGAACTTGTGGAAAGGATCGAGAGTTTTGATATTCGTGAGCAGGATCACAAGAAGTTCTTAGCATCTATCCCAGCAAAACTTATCAAATCCAGACCACGCGATCATGGGACTTTCTTGGGTTGACAGACTCCATGGTTGTAGCGGACAAAGAAAACCATGAAGCTGCGGGTTCCTACAACGTGATTGTGGGACTCCTTGACACAGGTAAGAAAGAAAGTGAAAAGACCAAAACTCACCATATTGATTTACCTTGTAGGAATCTGGCCGGAATCTCAAAGCTTTAGAGACGATGACATGACACCAGTTCCAAGTCGCTGGAGAGGAGAGTGCGTGAATCCACCCGGAATAAACTCTTCCTTTATCATCCTTTGCAACAGGTAAGAAAAACAAATATCAAAGTTTGGACAAAGAAAAAACCGCTGTGGACCTTGTAACAGGAAACTTATTGGAGCGAAGTTTTTCAACTCTAGAGTGAAATCGCCAGAGTATGGAAATGCCCGGGACGACAATGGCCACGGCACACACACGGCCTCCACAGCCACCGGAAGGCTCGTGAGCAACGCAAGCATGCAAGGCCTGGCTCGAGGAACCGCCCGGGGTGGCGTGCCTCTCGCACGCCTCGCCATCTACAAGGTTTGCTGGGGGATTGGCTGCGAAGAATCGGACATCCTCGCGGGGTATGACGCCGCGGTGGGCGATGGAGTGGACGTGATATCCGTCTCCATCGGAGGACCCGCGGTGAAGTATAGCTTGGATGGGTTGGCGATCGGAGCTTACCACGCGGTGGAGAAGGGCGTCGCGGTAGCGGCCGGGGCTGGAAACTTTGGTATCTGGACGATGCAGGTGATCAATGCCGCGCCGTGGATTTTCACCATCGCTGCTAGCACCATTGACAGGAGCATTGACAAAGCCAAGGTAACTCTAAACGAAAGTTGGTGATTTGTCTAACTTGTTTGATCGATCGAAGAGAAACGAGAGTGATAACTTCAAGCCAGCACCCGAGATGGGATACTTTTCACTGGGAGGGCCAAACCCGATTAGTCCGGATATAATCAAGGCAAGTCGTCTTTGTATTCTTATTCTTTTGTTCTTCATGTTGTTGTTATTACTATTGTTATTTGTATATTGTTATCAGCCGGACGTGACTGCTCCTGGTGTTGATATCTTGGCAGCTTGGCCAAGTGGTATCGCAGTTCCAGGATTCAATGGCGGTACCATTTACAGCGACTATGCCCTTCTCTCCGGAACTTCCATGTCCACGCCTCACGCTGGGGGAGCTCTGGCATTCGTAAAGTCGGTCCATCCATCTTGGAGCCCCGCTGCTCTAAAATCTGCGCTCATGACAACAGGTAAACTATCCAATCTCGAAAGCTTACAAATCAAATAATGGATATGAAACAAGAAAGGATCATGTTCTTTGCAGCCACAACTCTTGACAATACAAACCAAACAATCAAAACATCCTACGGCGAGCCAGCGACACTCTTCAGCTATGGCTCCGGGCAAATCCAGCCAGCAAAAGCGCTCGATCCGGGGCTGGTCTACGACATAGAACCCACGGACTACATCTCATACCTTTGCAGCACGGGCTACTCCTCGGCCCAAGTTCGCAACATCACTGGGGACAAGTCCACTGCGTGCTCCACAAACTCCACCTTCGATCTAAACTATCCCTCCATTGGAATCGCGCGGCTTGATCCTGGAGAGAGCAACGCAGTGACCGTCGCCAGGACGCTGACGAGCGTGGGATCGTCGCCATCGGATTACCGCGCGAGCGTGGACAAGCCAAGCGATGCCAGGCTCTCGGTTGTGGTGGAACCCGAGACGCTGCGTTTCGGTAGCTCCGGAGCCAAGCTTTCTTTCAAGGTGGCGGTCACCTTGGCGAGTTCTTCAGGGCACACCAACGCAACCTGGATCTACTCGGCATTGATCTGGAGCGATGGAGTTCATCGTGTTCGCAGCCCGATTGCTGTTCTTGCCTCGTCGTCTTGATTGGCTCTTTCCAGAGATCTCATCGCATATGTACTTGACGAACTCCATGAAAGTTACGCAAAGCTTTCGTATTTCCTGTAACTTCCATGCCTTGCACCAAGTTCTCTACGAGTTCCAGCTTTCCAGCTCGTCCTAGAAGATCCACAAGGCAAGCATAGTGATCGTCAATCGGTGTCAAATGGAAGTCTCCAGTGATCGATAGAAAATAGTGCAACCCATCGTGAAGCAAGCCTCCATGGCTGCATCCAGCGAGAATGCTGATCAGGCTCACCGTGTCGGGCTCCATTCCTTCCAAAACCATCGTTTGGAATGAAACCATGGCTTGTTTGCCACAGCCATTCCGAGCAAAGCACTCGCTCATTGACGTCCAAGAATGGACGTTCTTGCAAGAGGCACTGCCGAAGATCTTCATGGCTTCTTCGACTCTCCCGCATTTGCCATAGAGATCGACCAGTGCTGTGACAACCATCGCGTTGCTCGACGCAAAGTCTATGCTGGAGTGGATCAAAGAACCCTCATACAGAGAAGGTCGATCGGCACAGGCTTGGATCATGATGCTGGCAGTGACTTTGTTTGGAGTAATACCGTTCAGATCCATGAGCTTGAAAAAGAGCAACGCCATCTCAAAATGCCCATTCGCGGCATACACTGTGAGCATTGCTGTCCAAGAGACAACACTGTGATCGACAATACTATGAAAGATTCTCTCGGCGTCTTCTACACACTCAAACTTCCCATACATGGTAACAAGCGCAGTACCGATAGAAACCTTACTCACTAGATTCCCATCCTGCTCGTCAATGCAGCGATGGAGTGATCTTCCATCCTGAAGCACCAAGCAAGCTTCAAGCACGCAAAGATACGTTACTTCATTGGGTCGAGTGCCATCGATGAGCATAAGCTTCGACATTAGAAGAGCTTCTTCCAAATGCCCATTTTGAGCATACGCATTGATCATAGCAGTCCACGAGATCACGTCCTTCTGCTGGATCATAGCAAACGCTCCAAGAGCAGACTCAACACTGCCACACTTCCCATACATCGCGACGATGGCATTAGCCACTGCTACGATCGAATCAAACCCGATCTCACGAGCAGTGGCGTGGATGATTCGACCCTCTCGCAGAGCTCCTAACTGCGCGATGGCGTCAAGAGCCACCAAGAAAGTGCCTTCGTTCGCCCTCTCCCCCTCGAGAGCCATAGCTCTAAACAAAACTAGCGCCTCTAGCGAATGCCCATTCTGCGCATATGCCGCGATCATAGCGTTCCAAGCAACGCAGTCTCTTCGCGGCATTCTTCCAAAGATTTCATAAGCTTCGAGAATATGCCCTCGTTGGGCATATGCGGTCAACATGGACGTCCACGCCACCACGTTTCTCTCCGGCATCTCGTCAAAAAGGTGACGCGCTTCCTCTAGATTCCCTACCCGGGCATATGCTCTTAGCATGGCATTCCAGGACACCGCGTTCTTCACGGGTGCGTGAGAGAAGACCGCTTTCGCAATATCCATATGCCCATTCAGGGCATATGCTTCCACGAGGATATTCCATGAATAGGCATCGGGCTCTTTTATTCTTTCGAACGCCGCCCTCGCGTCCTCCGGGCTCCCGCATTTTCCATACATCTGGACGAGGAGATTCCCAGCTAGGGTTTCTCGATCGCGTCCCGCCTTGGCGAGGGAAAGGTGGACGCGCTTGCCGCTCTCGAGCGCCCTGGAATCGCCACATTTCTTGAGAAGCGCAACTAGATCGGGTGAGGTTCCCAGGCGATCGTGCCTGTCCAGAATCTCCAAGATTTCGCTGTTCTTGCTCTTCCACATACATTAGGGTATGATGCCGTGCGTCAAGGCGCTGATCGATCGCCCTGCTCGCTGCCACTGCGCAAGAATCTCTGCGATCGAGCAGCAAAAGCAGCCGCAGCCAGTTTTGATTCACCGGCTCATCGATGATGCATTCAAGGAGCTGGATCTCGAGCTCTTGAGAACCAAGGCAAGATCGTTGGATCTGGAAGTCCTCTCTTGATCGCTTGCTCGTTTCCAGGTGAAGGGCGCGAGGAGGAGGCAACACTGCAATCCCATGAAGGCTTCTTTGATGGTATGAAGTTTTGTTTCAGCATTTGCCCGGAACGGGCATTTGTTTCTAATGAGGTACCTTTTTCTTTTCTTTTTTCTAGGAGCCTCTTACTCTGCCTGACTGGAAGGATGTTTTCGCCGATCCTGCATTGCCTCTAACGGTCGACATTGGCTGTGGTATAGCTACTTCTCCATATTTTTCTTCTATAGCACTTCTAATTCTCGTACTCTCGTAATGCCAGGACAGGGCAAATTTTCTCTGCTGTTAGCAAAGAAAAATGCCGGTTTTAAAAACTACCTGGGCCTTGACGTTCGCCGGATGGTAGGCTGTTCTTGTTTACGCTTTTTTTCTTTCAATTTTAATCTCTTGTTGTGCAGCTGGTCGAGAAGGCTAATGTTTGGGCCAAGGAGCTGAATCTCGTCAATGCGTAAGCTGTCCGATTCCATTGTAATAGCTTTTTGACACCTTCCATTCTTGACAGACACTTCCTGACTGCAAACGCAACAGTGTCTTTTGGCTCGTTGCTACCAACTTATTCGGGAAGACTCGAGCTTGTATGCATTTTGGTACGATTCTTTCCAGCTTCTTGTTTGTCGTTTGTTTCTCATGTAGCTTCTCTCAGTGCCCGGATCCGCATTTTAAGCTACGACATCGCAAGAGACGAATCGTCCAGCCAGCTCTAGTGAATGATATTATCAGATACACTGCTGTAGGTGGAAAAGTACGTGAATACTAATTTATTTAAGCGTGAAACTGAGGTTGTTTGCGCAGATTTTTCTTGAGTCGGACGTAGAGGAGGTTGCGGTGGACATGAGAAACCAGTTTGAGACACACCTTGGCGTTATTACAAAGCTTGACGAGCCTTCTCTGCAAGACACAGAAGATGGCTGGCTGCTGGACAATCCCCTGGGAGTTTGCAGTGAACGAGAGATTGCCGTGCTCGCCCAAGGTGGAAAGATGTACCGAGCTATTTACCAACGGAGATAATCTAACAGTATAGCTGAAGAGTCAGGTAAAGTTCCATGGATAGATTCTGACGATCATCTCTTGCTGAGCTTCACAGGCAAACCATGGGCCGGCAGAGGCGCTGTTTCCACTATAATACCTTCATTTGTGATCACAGGCTTCCAGTCGTGGCTTAGCAGCAGGTAATGCAAGAAAACGAGCATCTCCATCTTTGCAAATTCATTTCCAGGGCACGTCCGAGGCCCTCCTCCAAACGGTGTGAAGACGTAAGGAGCTGGGCCATTGCCTTGAAACCTGAGAGGATCAAACTTTTGAGGTTCCGGAAAGAACTCGTCTTTCATCCGGGAAGTGTTAACAGACCACATGAGCTTCAACCAAAGAGAAGAAAAGTGGTGAGCAAAGTTTCTACAAGATTAACTGATGTCTTACTTTATATCCCTCTGGAATACGATATCCAGCGTACTCAAATTCTTGTGTGGCTTTTCTTGTAGCACCTGGAGACGGCGGATACAACCTCATGGACTCCTGTACCGAGCACCATGTCAACTTCATTTTCCTCAGGTCATTCCATTCCAGTACGTAATCGGGTTTGCTTTTAGATGCTCTGATCTCCAAATGCTCTGTATCCAGAAAAAGAGAAACTTGTCGTAGCCTCGAAAGTGAACAACACAAGTTGTACCTTGATAGAGCTCCTCTTTCCAGTGTGGGTTGTCAGTTAGCATCTTCATGGTGATCGTGAGAGCGCGAAAGACCGTCTCATGTCCGGCAAACAGCATCAATAGTACGTTGTCTTCTATCTCGTTCTCTGATATAAGTTTCCCATCTTCGTCACAGGTTGTGAGGAGAACCGATAGCATGTCCCGGTCGTCTGTGGGATTCGCAAGCAGCTCTTTCTTTCTGGCGGAAATGACCGGATCCAGTAGCCGAAGTATTGCCTCCCGGCTTTTCAACGCCTCGTAGTAACGGGTCCCTGGGAAATGCACTGGCAGAGACATCATTCCTTTCACAAACTTGTAGAACGGAACCAGGAGGAGCTCTTGGTCTGACTCCTTGTCCATGCTCAGGAACAGATTACAGGCAGCCGAGAATACGAAGCTCTGGACCAGCGGTGCTACAGTGACGACGGCCTCTTCATTCCACTTCGACTGGAGGAAACTCTGTGCAAGCAAGCAGAGCTTTGGAAGATATCTTCCGAGGGCTTGGCTGCTGAGGAACGTCATGAACACTTCCCGTAGTCGCCGGTGTTCTTGGCCAGTCTGGACTGCTAGCGAGCGCGGGCCGAGCAAGCTAGCAGTGGAAGGAGGCCAGCATCCTACAACGAGCTTGTTCTCTTGGGAGAAGAGGAACTTATTCCCATCTGGGCCGGGCATGACGATGGTGGGGGAGCCGAGCAGGCTCGTCTTGAACACTCCCCCATGCTTGGCCATGCGCTCGTGGAAGAAGCTGTATGCCTTGTTCTTTCTAAACAAGGCCAGGAACTGGAGGGTCTCCCCGACAATCGGCCATCCGAGATTGCCTGGAGGAAGATTGGAGCTGGGAGAGAAGCGAATTGCGAAGATGGTGGTGATGAGAAGAAGGAAGCAAGCACCTAGCAAAAGGATCATCTCCAAGGAATGAGCCCCTCGAAACAAGACAACTAGCGCAACTCGTCTGAACAGAGTTGAAACGAACAGTAAGTCTGCGGTATCACAAATTAGAGAATCTTCTTCTCACCTAAAACAAAATGCGCGCTTTTATTTTGCCACCATTGTTTCTTCTTGAGTCGGACGTTGGGTTGCGGAGAGACACCTTGGTGTCATTACAAAGCTTCTCTGCAAGACACAGAAGATAGCTGGCTGCTGAACAATCCTCACTGGGAGTTGAGAAATTGCCGTGCTCGCCAAGGTGGAAACGTGTACGGAGATAATATCAGGTAAAGTTTCATAGATTCTGACATTTGATCATAGTGTTAATCTAATTATCATTACACACAATGCTTCATATCATTCTCTCCTTGGCCGGAATTTATATCCAAACTTTGAATCCCTCCTCACGGTGCCACTCCACAAATTTCTCCAAACCATGGATGAGAGGCACGAGCTTGTCAAGCTTAATCAAACAGCTTAGCTCCACGTATGGAGCCTCATATACGTGGGGTAATGGAATTCCCCCCACAACTTTCAGATGTACAAATTCCGTCTTCATCTTAGGCAGTTTGCAACATCAACCTGATGAGAACTCTCAAGCATGCCAATTCTTGCACACTGCAAGGGATTGGATCAGCATTATCCACCCCAATTACGTCAAACTGCCCCATGAATAAAAGAATCTTAAAAGGGATTGATTAACAAGAAATGCTTTAGGCGAGATCAAGTTTTTGAAAACGCTATTGAGTCGCAATCTTGAATATAAGAATTGCCAGTCACATTGGTCCACTCCTTGTACCAGCATGAAACCCCATGATCACTGGATTTTTATACCCACAAAACATCCTATCCTGTCGATTCCATTACTACAGCTCCGAAGTTCTTTGCGATCAAATCTTTCGCAAATGGGTGCTTTCCACTCACACTCGCACTCCCAGCTACCCTCTCCACGCCTAAGCACTTGAAGCACTGGCTTGTCACGAAGCCAGCAACCATATAAACTTCACCCTTGCACATGAAAACTCCACAACACTCCAGTTCCGTACGTCTTTCTTTCAATGTGACTGATCTCCTTACCCAGCACGACTCTAGGTCATCATACTGGTGATCTGCAAAGTCAATCACAACGTAGAGTGGCAGCGCTGCGGCATTAAATGTTTGGATGTTTTCAACCCAGCTATGCGCTGACCAGCTTGGCTTTTTCTCCCCGCCCTCCAAACTAGGTACACCCCAGAATTTCCAAGGATCCTCAGTTGTACAGGGAGGTTCTATAGCCTTGTAAATTTGCCCTGTGATGCGATTGCAAAGAAATACCTTGAAAAGGCTGTCACCCTCAAAGAGACCCATACACCATACTCCCATGCAACACGTTAAGAATTTGTAGGCAAACAAAGATCTGCCCCAAGGCCGTGGTAGCTTGAAGATGACCTTCACCCATATCTTGTGTTGCATGCTCCAAATCAAGTGGCCACTTTTCTGATTAACCACAAGCAATTCCTCTTCTGGCCTGGTCTCACATAGATCATACTCTTCGTGTGCTTAACATGGCATGCCATTCCTTGCATACACGCTGAGCTTGATGGATGTAGATGTCAGCTTGCAGAAAATCAAGACCTGAAGATCACAGAAACACGCCCCACTTCGAACAGCCAGACTTCAATGAAAACTTCTGGCAGTGGCTGATTCTTTTCTTCAGCTGCGAGTGCGAGAGCGCTAGCTACAGCAACAAACGTTAGAGTATTTGGCTCGCAGCCTTCCGTTTGTTTGCAAACGCAAGCTTCCTGCCCGAGCTGAGCTATGAAGATCAAGGCTCTGTCCCAAGGCGCGAGACTTCACTCTGAGGCTGCGAACCGGGGCTACGACTCGGACGTTTTCGTCTCGAATGCTCTGGTGGACAAATGCGCGAGCATGGCAGACGCTTGCCGGGTTTTTGACAGGATGCCTGGGAGCACTTGCGTTTCTTGGACTTCCATGATCTTACTGAGCAGCCTCCGAGGAGCATCGCGGAGAAAAGCAGTAAGGCCGTGTCGCCTTCGTCGTTCTGCACGTAGCCGAGAATGATCCCAGTCCACGCCACCACCGCACGGTTTGGCATCCGATCGAAAATCTCTCGCGTATCTCATACCAACTGTAAGTTTCACGGGGGGCTGCCGCCTACGGCGTCTCCCCCAAGGTGGTTATTCGTGTCATAGCTCCTTTGGCTGGCTGCCTGGTAAGAAGTATAAGTTCTCTCTTGATTTGGTTGTTCCAGCCCGAGATTGACGAGGAACACAAGCGGTGACTCCATCTAATCCGGCCACCGCAATGGCCTCACCGCAAGCTACCCAAGCCCCCCAGTCGCTGTACTCTAGCTCATAGAGCTGCGACAAAGCGCGCGACGCTGTGGTGGTGACCGCTCAGAAGAATGCGGTACTCGAGCTCCTCAAACCATTGCTCAATTTGTATTACTATAGTATGCAGGAAAAAAAAAAGAGATTTTTAGACCGATACATCCTCTTTCTCCACTGCTTGGATCAAGCTTTCTCCACAGTCAAGCACAGCAAGCCGCCACAGTAGAGAAGCTAGGCCGTGGACGCGGCCCCCTTTCCTCACGTCCTCCACGTCCTACTTCTTGTAGTAGTGCGGCGCGATCTCCACAAGCCAGTCCTTCACCTCGATCGCATTCCTCATGTACTCCTTGGTGATGAGCACCAGCTCGTTGTACACCACCCACCGCGGCAGCACCTGCGAGAGGCCCGAGCCGGGAGGAATGTGCACCACCTGCGGGTTCCTGGTCCCGGATGTCGCGAGCCTGCTTCATGCTGCGCACCTGGATCGTAGCACCAGTTGGAGCTGTAGTTGGTCTCCTTCCACGAGTCGTAGACGCGCAAGCGCGATTCCGGAGTGGACGTTCATGCGGGCCGTGTCGGCGTGGACCTGATTGTAGAAGATGGAGCATCGCGGCGATAGAGATGATCTCCTTGCAGCACTTAAGTTGAACATGCACACAACTAGGGCAGGTAGTTTAGTGGTAGAGCACTTGGCACCGGTGTAAGAGGTCTTGGGTTTAATCCAGATCCATTTTCCAACATGGTGTGGTATAGCTTAGGTCTTGGGTTCAATCCCTAGTCTGTCCAGATCCATTTTCCAACAACTTGAACTTGTCCGGCGAAGCCACGATCATCTTGGACAGCATCAGGTCCAGTGGGAACTGGGCCATCCTCCTCCCCAGCTGGATCATTCAGCGAGCCCAGCGCATACAGCTGCTCCAGGGCCCTCACCAGCGTCTCGGCCAGTGGAAGTTGAAGTTCATGAGGTCGTTGATGCCCAGGCTCTTGAGCATGAGCACGATGTTGCCTAGGTTGGTCCGCTGGATCTCCGGCACCGTGTTGTCCTTCATCTCGTTGTTGAACAACCACTGCGTGAACGTGGGGGAACGTCCGCCCCACTCGTCCGGCTCTCTGTATCGCCGCCGCTTTGGAGATTGGAGCTATGATGAGCGAGCACCACCTTTCGTGCTCCAGGAGGAGTCTGCTCGAAGATCTTTGCTTGCAAGTCCGATGGAAGGTTGGCATAGATGGGACAGATGATCAGCTCCGCTATCCTGGAACCGCTGCCTCGAGCTCCGTCAGAAACACGCCGGGGGGCTGCATGATGTGGATTTGCAGCACCGTCACAACGGCAGCGTCCAAGTACGACCTCCGGAGCCTTTGGTGAACATGGGATGTCGCCTTCCCGGAATGGTAAAGATCGGGGCGTCATCAAAGTACATGGAGAACTTCTCGGCGTCTAAAGTCGCACTGGAGGTCAGCACCTTGAGATCTTGCCGGAAGCGAGCTTGATGTCCTTCATCAGCCCGAACAGGAGGTCCGTCGAGATAAGCCTCGTCGACGATCATCACACTGTAGCTCTTGAGATCCGGCTTGCCGAGACAGCAGCTGTCATGTCCTTGAGCTTAGTCTTTTCCGAGGTGCAATCTTCAAACTGAATCGAATACGAGCTTCGCATTCATCTCTTGGGCCACTCAAGCCGCCACACTCCGGGGTTGAGTGCACCCGATCCTTCCACCCTTGGTGTAGCCAGCTTCGTGAAGATACTCTCTCCCACTATCACAAGAACCTGGTACTGCTCTATAGTATCCGCCGGTATGGATAGATTGACAGCTTCTTTCTCTCCTCGAGAATGTGCTCGTGCTCTGTTTGCGCCAGCTTTCCTGCTCTCCTTCTCATCCTCGGGCTCGTTCTCGTCGGACATGATATCGGCTTGCACGAACGGACTTCACAAACTCGTAGTCGTCCTTGAGCTCCTCCAGCTTCTTGTCTTGCCTCTTCTTGAGGTAGGAATGGCGAAAGATCTTCCTCACCACTCTCCTGTAATTGCAAGCACCGCGAGAGATCACCGAAAATTTCTGATGTTGGCCTCGTCCCTCTCCTTCAGCCTGGCCTCCAGCTCTTCTCGCGCTGACGTCGCGGATCCCGGCGGCGTCGCAGCACGACTCGATCATCACCGCCATCACAGCCTCGCCCGGCCGCCACTCCTCGATATTCTTTGAATTCTGACCATTAATGTGGACTTGGCTTAAAATTGATAATTATTCTACTTTTCATGGAAACGTCATATAAGAATATCCCTTCAACAATATTCTCATTCACGGACTGGATAGGGAGGTCTGTTGCACCGATAAGATAGGTAGCGATCATAGTTCCAAAATGCAAGGAGGTCTGTTGCAGCTACCCACGCTCTCCAGGTGGGTTCGTCCTTTATGACAAAGTGAACCTACAATT
Organism: Selaginella moellendorffii; assembly: GCF_000143415.4. Lineage (NCBI taxonomy): Eukaryota > Viridiplantae > Streptophyta > Lycopodiopsida > Selaginellales > Selaginellaceae > Selaginella > Selaginella moellendorffii. The sequence continues at coordinate 199,967 of NW_003314278.1, forward strand.
TCGAACACAGAATAACAAAGGCATGTCTAATCCAGGGCAGCTTACCTCAATGGACGGTTTAGCACTTCTGAGTGCCTTTTGTACGCTTTCCACAGCAATCCGTGCCGCTTTATCCAGAGGAAACCTGAAACACAATGCCAACTCAGTATACAAGAGGTAAGGTGTGAGTACAAACCCGCCACATCCGCACGAGATAGCTGGGAGCGCTATGTGCTTAACGCCTTTCTTGCGAGCAAATGTTATAGCGTTCCTGTAGTAGCAAAAGCACAATGTATCAAATTTGCTACACACTCCGACATACTCATAAGTGAGACCAAGTTGCTTGGCAGCTTCCGTCTCCATGTCTTTGAAGTATTTTGGGCCTCTAGTAATAATGATTTTAGGTGCTGGTAGTCCTCCTGAAGGGCTGAGAAACGAGTCAGTTAAAAGGTGGAAAACGAAATAAGGAAAGACACTTACATGATATCCAAGCCAGTAAAGCTCGACCCAGTGGCAAAACCTATTTCTGAAGAGAAAAGAAAAGACAGAAGCTCATGTCAAAATGCCAAACACCCCTTTGCGTTACCTCTGTGTATCTGACCTCCAACAGGAACTACAATAGCGTCCTTCCTTCCGTCCACAAACCACTCTTTTATGTCCCCGCTTTTAATCACAAACTTGCAAGAGCCGACTTTACAAACAAGCTTGAGGTCCTTTCCCTGATCAAAAGCCACTAAATCTCAAACCACGACCTCTGGAAAAAAAAAAAAAACAAGAGGGAAATTTGAAGTATTATTACCTTGAGGTCCATCACCTTTATGCAGGGGTCCCTAGGAGGTCCGGGATTGCAACAGATATAGGGTTCGGGTACTTGAGCGTTCCCATTGACTGAAAACAGTAATATGGTCATATAGCTATAATTGATGTCCTGTACGTACCTAGGGGGCGGAAACCACAGGGTGTAACATCATATAACTCTATCATCGCTGTTTCGTCTTCGAACTCATCTTCATCTTCAGATTCAGATTCAGATTCAGATTCAGATTCGTCCACAGGCTCGGGATTCATATCGATTGGGTCTTCCTCTCCATTGGCCACTTTCTGTCGCAGCAGCTCTCCAACAGGAACTAGTGCGAACGTCCTGCATTCATCGGTCCCTGCAGCAATCTGGCGGCAAGCTTCCTCGAGGCCCTGTACTAGTTCGCACATTACAAGCTCGTTTGAGGATCAAAAGTATAAAATACTCACCATTGCGTCAATCCGAGTGGTGAAAACGCTAGTATAATCGCCATCCATGTGACAACTCAGGTGCGCCAATGCAACGAGAAGATAGGTGTCTGCTGTAGTCACCCGCTCCTGCGTCCACCAAGCTTCCAGAATAACAAATTTCAACAAAAGAGTGAGTACCTTGTGGTAATAAAAAGGTTCACTGCTACTTTGCGGCGGGCTAGCATTTTTGAGACGGTAGAGAGAACTTGGACGGGTCAGCATCTCGTCCTTCCCATTTCGGCACAGCATCACCGACGCAAAGGCCTCGCCAAACACATACACATGCGCATCTCCAAGCACCACCACCAAGGACCTGTTTTGCGCACACCAATCCTATAACCAGAACCAAAGCAAACATTTACAGCAACAGCAGTAATCACCACCACATACCCAGCAATCTGATGTTCCTACCACAGCCCGCAGCTCTTCATTCATCCTGCAAAAGAACCACCGATGTTTTGGAAAAGGTACAATGCACATACTCTTACTTTGTGAATGCGAGCTCCAGAGCTCGTGGAGTACCGAAAGTTGACAGCTCCAGAGATGCTCGAATGTGATCCATGAGGCGAGATCGGCGTAACTTGAGAAGTTCGATATGTAGAGAATAGAGGTGAATATCTCTTACGCTCGGATAAGCTGCATGGAAAATTAACACAGCTCGCTCCTGCACTCTCCCCAGCTCCGGCAAGCACACGACATGCACAGTCGCATCCTGCGGCGGCTCGACTATCACTGCCTCCATCGCCCAAGCCCTAGGGTAATTTAAATAGCTAGGGAATATTCTATATTAACAAATGTTAAGCTTGTGTTGCCCTAATGGCTGTCGGTATGGCGCCTTTGTTGCCTCTCACGCTGGATGAAGCGTCCAAGGTCCTGGAATGGCCGATCGGCGTTTCTATGGCGCTCTCGGAGCTCGCGCAGGGCCCGGCGATCAGCCGCGTCTCGTCCGGAGAGGCCCTGCTGGATTACATCGTGGAGATGCGTCGTCTGGGCGGGATGAGAGATGCCAGGCTTCCGGCTAGGGCTGTGCAAGGAATGGGCTTGTTCTTCCGCGAGGTAAGCCAAATTCTTGATCCGGTTGCGCAAAAAATCTGGCTTCCAGCTCGTACCAGAAGATTTCTCTCGCGGATTCTTTGGCTCGTTGCTGCCAGCGATGGCTCAGCTCGCCTTGAGGCTGTCGGCGCTTGTCAAGGATCACATTGATGGCAGCGTGAGCGATCGTTTTCCATCACAACTGGATTTTTTGCAGCTGCGTGCTCTTCCCGCCGGACAAAGTGGCATGGTTTTGCTGAGCCAGGTAAAAGATTTCATCCATTTTCTTCTTTGAGTTCTTCATTCTCTTATGCCAGCAGATCACCACCAGGAGCTTGTGGCATCGATTCTAGCGTGCGGGTTTTTCTGCTTGTATCCTTCGGCAGAGAGGAACAAATTGGATCTTCCCGACTTAAACTTCTATAAACTCTTCATGTAAGTTGCACTGGGCTTTGTTTTTTTCCCTTTCTGTTTATCTGTTGCTTTTTGCAGGGCACTGGTTGATGAGAATCGAGAAGAGAGTGCCAAGCACAAGATCATATGCTTGTTGCATTACTTTCAGATTGTTTGTGAAAGCGTACCGCAAGGAATGATTTCTTACGAGCGCAAGGTGTTGTCTTTGGAACAAGAGATGGAGGATCCTTTCTCTTTCTGGAGCAGTTCCTCGAGACCGCTGTGTCAAATACTGGTATTAGTCACAAGCCTTGTCAGCTCATTAACTTGTTCTCTTCTTTTCAGGTAATGGAAGATGGCACTATAGAAGGTAGTGATACTCCCGTTTTGGAGGTGGATTTCGCCAACAGGGTCTTAGGTGGTGGTGTACTCGGCGCCGGATGCTTGCAGGTAGACTTCTCTACGTTTAAAACCTATGTGAACAATTGTGACAGGAGGAGATTAGATGCGTAATCAATCCCGAACTGATCGCTGGAAGGCTTTTCTTACCGGCAATGCAAGACAATGAAGCAATAGAAATAGTCGGGACGCAGTGCTACAATCGATATGAGGGGTATGCCGAGTTTATCTTACCACGGAAGCGTTCTAACTTCTTTTTCCCGATAGATATGCCTCGAGCTTTCGTTTTGCTGGAAAGTTCTTCGACAACAAAGCCAGAGATGCATGGGGTCGAAAGGAAACGCACATTGTGGCCATTGACGCTCTCCCGTTTCCGGGAGAAGCACAATTCGACGCTGCGCTAATGCTGCGGTAGGCTCTCGTTTTCGATACTTTTTCGTTGTGACTTTTCTCTTTTTTTTTCTTGAACTTTTTACTGTACCAGGGAACTTAACAAGGCATATTGTGGCTTTCTCGTCCATCAGTCGATTCAATGCGGTGGCTCGAGTGAAAGCACTCGTGGAGTAGCCACCGGCAACTGGGGATGTGGGGTCTTTGGCGGGGACCATGAAGTTAAGAGCATGCTCCAGTGGCTGGCTGCCTCGGAGGTAAGCATCTCTCTGTCGCAAAAATTCATGCTTTGGGACGATGAGAAACCTTTGCAGGCTGGCCGGCCCTTCTTGTTGTACTACACATTCAAAGATCCACGTACCACGAAGCTCCAGAGAATAGCCGACTGGATTTTAGAACAAAAGTGGAGCGTCCTGGAACTCTGGAGCGTTTTGATCGAGTATGGAAAAGGAAGGAAGTATACCAAGGTGGGATTTTTTGACTGGCTTCTTCCAGATTAATCGCAAGTGAAGACGCTGAGCTCCTCGCATCGATTTTTCCGTGAAGAACTGGGAAGAACTCGATGATTTGTCAATACGGAAGAAGCTCATGGTTAGAACAAAGAGTTCTTGGAATTTTTCTATATCCGGAGTACGTGGAGCAAAGTGAGATCCGTTCATTAACACTGTCGTAAGAGAGCATCCATTGAATATACTTTCTCTCGAGCCAGTAGTTTTTTTTTTCTTCGCATATATAAGGTGTGCCTTGGAGGACCGGTAGGGTTTTAGAGATCACGGCGCCATGGGAGAGGCATTGCTCGACGCTGGGGGCGAATCGATGCTCCCGCCACAGGCGTTCCTGGAGCGGCTCAAGGATTTCGGGCAGGAGCACACGCTGGGGCGCTGGAAGGAGCTGAACGAGGTGGAGCGCGACGAGCTGATCTGCGAATTGGAGGTGGGAAATGTGCCAATTTATGGCTTGATCTGGAGAAATCTCTGCTTGCAGGCGGTAGATCTTCCTCGCGTCTCGCGGATTGCGAGGAAGACACTACAGCGCGGTGAGATTTCTAGCAGGGAATTTTTTCTTTCTTTCTGTGCGGTCTCGCTTTTGGTCCAAGCTTAAACGCTTTGTTTTGTCAGGAGATTCTCTGAGAAATCCAGTGCCGCTAGCAGAAGCGTCGGTGTCTTGTATTGAAGAAAGGACTGCCCAGGAAAGGGAAAGATGGTGGGGATTGGGCTTGAAGGCGATCTCCGAAGGAAAACTGGCGGTGCTGCTCTTGTCAGGAGGCCAGGTATCCTCAAATTCTTGTCTTGTTGCCTGGAAACCTTGGCCATTTTCTTGCAGGGCACACGCTTGGGTAGTAATGATCCAAAGGGATGCATTAGTAAGTTATCGCTCGATTCCCTGGCTTTTTCTTACGAGTTTCCATTTCCACTTCGAACAGATATCGGTTTGCCTTCGGGAAAGTCACTGTTTCAGCTCCAGGCAGAGAGAATTTTGAGAATACAAAAACTAGCCTCGAATCGGGCTGGCTCAGGTATGCAAGAGTTCTTGAGAACTGTTCTAGTGGGCTAACCAAATCAAATACACAGGAAGGCTAGTCATGATCCCATGGTACATTATGACGAGTCCATTTACAGACACCGCTACTCGGCAATTCTTTGAAGCCAAAAAGTACTTTGGTCTTGAAGCACAACAGGTTTGATCCGACTTTCCTGTGCTAAAGGGAAGATGCTTACCTTGTATCATTTTCAGGTAATCTTCTTTCAACAAGGGACGCTTCCTTGCGTGACGAAGGAAGGGAAAATTATCATGGAATCTGCCTGTAAGGTGTTGATAAGCTGTTGAAAGCCTAAGTGTTTCATCACATAGCTGGCATTGCAGATTTCAAGGGCCCCAGACGGAAATGGTGGAGTCTACGCAGGTACGCGTGATGACTTCTATCTTACTACTGAAGTTAATGGGTATACTTTTACAGCTTTGAAGTCCTCGGGCCATTTGGAAGATATGGCCAAGAGAGGCATTCATTACGTGGATTGTTTCAGTGTAGACAATGCTCTGGTACGATTTCGTTTAAAAAAAATCAGTAAACTTCGTTAGATTCATAGACTTTCTTTACAGGTTCGGGTAGCAGATCCACTCTTTCTAGGCTACTGCATCGATAGAAACGTCAGCTGTGCTGCCAAAGCTGTGAAGAAGGTATATATTTGATTTTTTTAATTTCCCCCTTTCTTCCAAAGTCACCTATGCGTGTTTTCATAGTTGTATCCTCAAGAAAGAGTTGGAGTCTTCGTGAGACGTGCAAAGAACGGACCTGTGGCCGTCTTGGAATACAGTGAGCTGGATCCTGCTCTCGCTTCCTCGGTCAACCAAGAGACAGGACGATTGAACTTTAAATGGAGCAATGTAAGACGTGCTTTTTTCTTTCGCATGCTTCCAACTCTTCTATTTTTTCAGATTTGTATGCAAATGTACTCCTTAGAGTTTTTGGCTGCAGTGACGGATGAATTGGAGCAAGACAGCATGTAAGTAGCTCCTGGAACTTAAGTTTCTTCTTTTATGATTGGATCTCACTCCTGACGTTGCAGATATCATGTTGCTGAGAAGACAATACCTTCCGCGGACGGGCCTGTCCAAGGCATCAAATTAGAGCAGTATATATTCGATGCGTTTCCATATGCTCCATCGGTGGCGATTTTCGAGGTATGCTGGATTGGTTGCTAGCTAGTTTTCAGTTTCTTGTTTTAGCAGGTTGTAAGAGAGGAAGAGTTTGCTCCGGTGAAGAATGTGAGTGGAGTGGACTCGCCAGAATCGGCTCGATTGTTACTTCTTCGCCTCCACATGCGCTGGGTGGTAGCAGCGGGAGGTTTCATTCTACACTCGGTGCCATTACATTTAACTGGTATGGATGGATTAACTGGTATTTAGTTTGTCTCTTGAACTTGAATATCCTGTAGGAGTGGAGGTCAGTCCTTTGATCTCGTATGCAGGCGAAAATCTCGAAGAGATATGTCATGGGCGGAGCTTTCATGTCCCTTGTGAAATACGCTAGAGGAAATTTTTTTTTTAAAAAAACGAAGGTCAGTTTCTTGTGGAGTGAATAATGCGTTCGTGGTATTCTGCGATGGGGGCAGAAATTTTGTCATCTAGAAACTCAACTTTGCAATAAAAAAAACTGTTGATATAGTTGGAATCGAGCCGATTCTGACGAGTCCACTCCACTTGGATTTCTTCCTCTCTTACAACCTGCAAAAAGAAATTGAAAACTAGCTAGCAACCACTCGAGCATACCTCGGAAATTGCCACCGATGGAGCATATGGAAACGCATCGAATATATGCTGCTCTAATTATTGTCTTCTCAGCAACATGGTACCTGCAACCTCAGGAGAAAGACACATTCATAATGAAAAAATTGAGCCTACTGACATGATGCTGTCTTGCTCCAATTCATCCGTCACTGCAGTTAAAACATTTAAGGAGTAGAAGAGTTGGAAGCATGGGAAAGAGAAAGCACATCTTACATTGCTCCATTCAAAGACTCCCAACTTTTTCTCATATTAGGTGACTTTGGATAGTAGGAAATCAAATATATATACCTTCTTCACAGCAGCTGGCGCTTCTATCGATGCAGTAGCGTGCCCGAATCTGTAAAGAAAGAAAGTCTATGAATCTAAGGAAGTATTGCCGATTTAAACAAAATCTCACCAGAGCGTTGGCGACGCTAAAACAATCCACGTAGTGACTGCCTCTCTTGGCCATATCATCCTTACAGGCAGATTCCCAGCTATAGCACAGGAAAGTCGGATCAGCTTCAAAGAACTGCCGGATAGCGGTGGACTCCTATGGGATCATGACTAGCCTTCCTGTGTACTTGATTTGGTTAGCTCAATCTCAAGAACTCTTGCCACGATCAGCAGCTCGCGCAGCACCGGCCATGGACGCTCTTCACCTCCTCGAAGCACTGGCCATGGCGAAGATAGTCTATTGCGTTGGCCTCGCTTTGCAATCGCTCTTCATCTCCTCGAACAGTATTCTGGAACGTGGAAGAGAGCAATCAAGATGAAGAGAAAAAGAAGAAAGTTTTTGCTTTACCAGTGTTCCTTTGACTGGGTCCTTTCCCAGACCGAAGTGAGCAACCTTGGCTTCGAGATTCTCGCCAGACTTGATGTCTCTGTTCGTGAAGGTGGCTGAGAATCAAGAGCAATCTCAACGCGTTTATTCCAGCTGAGGTGCCTTGAATTCGCTGCAAACCAGAGAAACAAAACCGATCAAAGGAGGATTTGATGTATTTATGTATTCATAAACGAGAGGATAGATCTTCGCTCGTTGAGGCGTCGGCCCGGATAAGCGAGCTCCACAGGTACTTCCCTCGCGATCTCCGCGAAGACCCTCCTCGCGCGACTCACCTTCTTGCATCGCGCGTACATTCTCATCAGCGCTTGAGCCTACGAGGCTCCCGGTCGCCGCCGGCGAATGGATCGTCCGCCGATCGCACCGCGATAGCATCCACACGAAGTTCCTGGCGATGAAGAGCAGAGATCCATCCAGGACAAGTAGGAAATAGGCAAGAATGGCTGTGCTAAGCCATGCAATATACCCGCTACTGCTTTCATCGCATTGAAACTAGAAAAAGTTTTCTTAAGAAAACCAGTGCTTTTAAAATCGAATTAGGTCAGAGCAGATGTTTTCTGGCGGGAATGAAGCCATTCCTCCGGGCAAGGCGCGTGCGCGCTCTCCGCGAGCGCGAGCGCTTTGCGCGCGAGAATGCGCGTGTGCGGCGCCATCCCTGCGAGGAGCGCGACCGCGTGACGCTCTTCCGGGAGCTCCACAGGATGAAATCGAGGGGGCGGGACGATCCCTTCCACCCCCACGAGTACGCCACCATCCTGGGCCTCGCGGGCCGCCTGGGCGCCGCTAGGGAGGGCAACCAGATCCACCGCCATCTCATCCACTGCCGGCTGGAGCGCGAGTCCAAGATCACTGCCCATGTCATCCGGATGTATGGCCGCTGTGGATTCCCCCACCGCGCCATCCGCTGCTTCGACAATCTCTTCTCCAAGCCCGCGCCGCTGTGGGCCGCCGTGATCTCGGCGCTCGCGCAGAACGATCGACTCGATCACGCGAGGTACTTCTTCCGGAAGATGCTGCTCCGCCCGTGCCGCCCCGACGAGGATTGCTACATCGCTGTTCTTGGCGCCTGCGCTGGATCGCGGTGCCTGGAGTTTGGGCGAGACATCCACGCCAAGCTCGGGCTTGCGGGGCTGGACGCTGATTCTAACGTGTGCAATGCGGTGATCGCAATGTATGGGCGCTGCGAGGCGCCCCAACTGGCGTTGGAGTTCTTCGAGAGGATGGATCGCGCTGGGCAGAGGAACGCGAGCTCGTGGATCGCACTGATTGCCGCATTTGCCGAGAGTGGGCAAATGCAAGAGGCCGCGCAATTTGCCCGGCTGCTTCTCCTAGATGGATCCCTGCTCTTCATCGCCAGGAACTTCGTGTGGATGCTCTCCCGGTGCGATCGGCGGAGCGATCTGTGGCGCGGCGAGGCGATCCACTCGCTGGCGGCCATCGGAGGCTTCGCGGGCGAGCCTCGCGTGGCGCAAGCGCTGATGCGAATGTATGGGCGATGCAAGAAGGTGAGCCGCGCGAGGAGGGTCTTTGAGGAGATGGCGAGGCCGCGAGGGAAGTACCTGTGGAGCTCGCTCATCCGGGCCTACGCCTTCGATCGGACGCAGCGAGCGAAGATCTTCCCGCTGTTCGAGGAGATGAAGGGCGATTGCAAGGCAAGGCCGACGCAAGAGACCGTCTTCACCATGGCCAGCGCCGCGAGGAGCTTTGAGGAGGTGAAGAGCGTCCATGGATGGATCGTGGAGAGGAAATGCAAGCTGGGGCCGGTGCTGCGCGAGGTGCTGATCGAGAGGTACGAGAGCTGCGAGAGCGTGGCCGATGGGTGGGAGAAATTCCGGCAAATGCACGCGCGATTCAAGCAGGGATACTTCGCCTAGCCTAGCTCGCGCTAGAAGAGATTTTCTTGGAGAAAGAAATTAGGGTTCTTGGCGAAACCAAGGAGATCATGAATATCTTCAAGCGCTGGATCACGCTTAAGATCCACGCGCGCTTCGACCGCAGCCTCTACAACAGCAACCGCGACCGCGCGCAGCTGGCGGCGCTGGTCCACGAGATGAACTCGTGGAACAAGCGCCTCGAGGACGAGGACTACGCCAACATCCTCGACCTGTGCGGCAAGCTCCGCGCGCTCCAGGAGGGCCAGGACGTCCACGCCCACATCCATCTCAATCGCCTCGAGCGCAACCGCGTCCCCGGGATCAAGCTCACGCAGATGTATGGCAAATGCGGCCGCCCGGACGAGGCGCGCCGCGCCTTCGCCGAGATCCTCTCTAAGGAGATCATCGCGTGGACGAGCGTGGTCGAGGCGCACGCCAAGAACTCCCAGCACAAGACCGCGCGCGAGCTCTTCCTCAAGATGAAGCTCGTGCCCATCTTCCCCGACGAGGGCGCCTACCTCGCGGTTCTTCGCGCTTGCGTCGGCCCCGCCGCGCTCAAGGAGGGCAAGGCCATCCACGCCGCGATCGTGCGCAGCGCGCTGGAGAAGCGACCCAGCGTCGCGGCCGCGCTCATCAACATGTACGCCAAGTGCGAGAGCCTCGCCGATTCCAGCGCCTGCTTCGCCAAGGTGGAGCGCCAGGGATTCGTGCCGCCGTGGATCGCGATGATCGCAGCAAATGCCGAGTTTGGGCATTTGCGGGAGGCCGCGGTGCTGTTCCAGAGGCTGCTGCTCGAGGGGATCCTGGTGCTGAGCAAGAACGAATTCACGGAGCTCATGGACCGGTACGAGTGCCCGGCCGATCTGGAGCAAGCCCGCGTCGTCCAGACGATCGTGGCGATGGCCAATCTCGAGGACAACAGCTTTCTCCAGGTCCAGCTCATGGCGATGTTCTCGCGCTGCGGCGATCTCAAGGCCGCGAGGGCGATCTTCGATGGCGCTGGCGAGGAGAACCACAACGTGAACATGTACCGCGCGCTGATCGAGGCCTACGTCGCAGCGTTCGCGTTCAAGGACGCGATCCTCGTCTTCCGCGAGATGCTGCGCAAGAACGTCACCCCCGATCGGTGCATCTACCTCGCGGCGCTGGCGGCGTGCACGGGATTCGAGGACTGCAAGATCGTCCACTCGACGATGCGCAGCCATGGCGTGCGCAGCGACGAGATCTACAAGTCCTACCTGATAAGAAACTATCGGAGGTGCCCGGAGGTGGACGACGCCGAGAGGATGTTCGCGGAGGTCGAGGGGCTGGATCTCGAGGACGCGGACGTGAGGAAGAAGTGCCGGGACGAGACGGAATGGGTGAAGCTCACCACTGGGGACTACACTCGCGTCAATCACCGCGTCGCGAAGCCGTTCAGCTCGATCGAGAAGGGGCTGCGATCGTGATGGGTGTGCTTGGATCTATCCAGGAAATCGCTTTGCTTTGCTCGAGATGAGAGATCATGAGATGGGCAGCGCAGGAATCCGTGGAGCTCATCGAATCTTGCACGAGTGTGGGGGATTTGCGGCGTGTCTCGGTCCAGATTGCTGCTGCCAAGCAAGGATTTGACTCCGTGTATGAGGCGAATTTGCTCATTCGCAAGTTTGGGAGCTATGGCAGTGCCGAGGATGCGCGATGGGTGTTCGATCGCATGGTGGAGAGGGACGAGATTACGTGGGGCTCGATGCTGGCGGTGTATACGCAGAACAGGAGATTCAAGGACGCCGAGGCGATGTTTGATTTGCGTGCCGAGAGAGGTGTGGCGTCGTGGAATGTCATGCTGGCCGCATATGCCCAAAGAGGGCATTTGGAGAAAGCCAAGTTTGTGTTTGAAAGGATGCCAGAGAGGAGCCTTGTTTCTTGGAACTCAATCCTCACTGCCTACTTACAAAACGGAAGCGTTGACGAGGCGAAGGTGGTGTTTGATCGGATGCCGGAGAAAGACGTGGTGTCATGGAATGCGCTCCTTGCTGGATATGCCCAGAACGGGCATTTTGGAAGAGCGAAAGAAGTTTTCGAGACTATGCCTGGCCGGAGACTGAGCTCTTGGAACGCGATCCTCGCTGCGTCTTCAGAGGAAGGGATGCTAGTTCTTGCGAAGTCTGTATTTGAATCGATGCCGGAGTGGAATCTCGTGTCTGCGACTGCCATGCTCACTGCATATGCCCAGAACAAGCATCTTGACCAGGCCAAGTTTATGTTTGATCGGATGCCGGAGAAGAACATCGTGTCGTGGACGGCCATGGTTTCTGGCTATGCCCAAAACGGCAGCCTTCGGTTGGCGAAGAGCCTCTTCGATGTGATGCCGGAGAGGAACTTGGTGTCTTGGACGGCCATGCTCGCTGCATTCGCTCAGAGCAAACGATACGACAAGGCCAAGGCGTTGTTTGATTCCATGCCCGATCGAAATGCCATCTCCTGGAACGTGATGCTCAACGTCTACTCTTGCAGCGGGATGCTTGTCGAGGCAAAGTCGCTCTTCTCCGCGATGGAGGAGAGCAATCTCATATCGTGGAACTTGATGCTGGCTGCGTACTCGGAGAATGGAGACCTTGATCAGGCAAAAGGACTGTTTGAGAGAATGCCGTGCTGGGACGTGGGATCCTGGAACTGCTTGCTCGCGGCTTACTCCCACCGCGGCCAGATCGAGCAGGCAAAGTTTGTGTTTGACACGATGAAGGCCCGGAACGCTATATCGTGGTGCTCGCTTCTGGCTGGCTATGCCCAGTCTGGGCATATCGAAGAGGCCGAGCGCGTGTTTCTAGCGATGCCCGAGTGGGACATAGCGGCTTGCAACGCGATGGTGGCTGCTTGGATCCACTCAGGAGACTTGGAAGAGGCGATCTGTTTGCTCCACAGCGTTCCAGCTCGGGATGTCATGTCGTGGAACTCGGTGCTCGCGGGGCTTGTGCAGCGCGGAAGCCTCGGAAAGGTGGCGGAGATGTTTGCGAGAATGCCCGAGGTGGACTGCGTTTCGCGCAGCACGGTGCTGTCGATGTGTTGCCAGGCCGGGTATCTGGAGGAGGGACTTGGATTGTTTGCGAGAATGGTGGCGGATGGGTTTGATCCGGACGAAGTTGGCGTCATGAACATCCTCTCCGGGTGTAGCCATGCGGGCGATGTTGCAACCGGCCACAGCTTCTTCGTGTCAATGATCCGGGACCATGAATTGAAGCCCAGCAAGCAGCACTACAGCTGCGTGATCGATCTCCTGGGACGTGCTGGATACCTGGGCGATGCAAGGGAGGTGATTGCAAACATGCCGTATGCTCCCGAAGCTCGAGACTGGAGTTGCTTGCTTGGAGCTTGCCGGAACCACAAGCAGGCCGTGATTGGAGCTTCCGCAGCCATGAATGTGTTGAAGCTCAATCCAGCGAGATCGTCATCGTATGAATTGCTAGCAGGTGTAGTAACGTGAAGGAAGAATCACTTCCTCCTGGAAACTCTTCCTGAAGATCATGGGATTGTGTAAAAATATACAGTGAGTTTTCTCTTGCATGGAAGTGGAGCCATTGACGTTTGAGTCGCCTTTCTCTCTCAAGCATCTCGTTGCAAAGGTTAAATCTTGTGGCAAAGCCAAGAATCCAACTCTTGCAAAGCAAGTCCATGGCTGCATTCTCCAATCACAGCATGCAGCAAACCAGCGTCTCGGCAATCTGCTCGTACAAATGTATTGCCAGTGTGGGTGCACCGATGAAGCGTACGATGTCTACAAACAACTCCACCATCCCAGCGCCCACTCCCTCAATTTCATTCTTACTTTACACAGCAAGCGTAGGAACGTGGAGAGAATCAAAGTTCTTTTTGATCAAGCAGCCGCGAGGGATGTTGTGTCGTGGAACATACTCATTGCAGCATATGCCCAAGCCGGGCACATGCTTGAAGCAAAAGCTGCGTTTGATCGCATGGGGGATCGTAGCGTTGTGTCGTGGAATTCAATGATCAGTGGGTATGCAAGGAAAGGAATGATTCGGGAAGCATGGATCATGTTTGATCGCATGCCGGAGTGGAGCGTCGTTTCCTGGACTGCCATGCTAGACGCATTTGCCGGGGCACGGGACCTAGCTAGCGCTAGAGCCATTTTTGATTCGATGCTCGAGAGGAACTTGGTATCCTGGAGCTGCATTCTCAGCGCTTACATTGCAAATGGAGATTGTGACACTGCTAAGATTCTTTTTGATTCTATGCCCGAGCACGACCAAGCTTCTTGGAACACTGTAATTTCAGCATATGCCCTCAAGGGGCAAATGTGTACAGCCAAGAACTTGTTTGATGCAGCGCCTTTTCGAGGCACAGCCGCTTGGAACTCGATGATCGCTGGGCACGGACAAAGAGGTGAGATTGAGGAGGCTGAGTTATTCTTTCGATCGACTCCTGATCCCGACATCATCACCTGGACGAGTCTCATATCGGCATATATCTCGAAAGGGCATCTCAAAGACGCCATGATCGCCTTAAAAAATATGCCTCTGAGGAACGTTGTAGTGTTCACGGCCATGCTACAGGGACTTTCAGACAGTGGAAAGATGGTAGAGTTTGCAAGTGTTTTCAGCATGCTACCTGAGGTGGACATGGTGGCGTGCAACATGGGCATCGTAGCGTATGCTCAAAACGGGCATCTCGACGCTGCCAAGGAGATGTTCGATAGGATGGAGGAGCGCGACTCAATCTCCTGGAATGCGCTCCTCCACGCGTTCGTGCTGAACCGGCGAGCGGAGGAAGCCAAGATGGCCTTCGATCGGATGCCAGAGCGCGACATTTTCTCGTGGAATTCGTGGCTGCTGCTGCTGCTGGTAACCGGGGACGCGATCTCTGCAAGACAAGCGTTTGATTCAATGCCGGTGTGGGATCTGGCATCGTGGAGCCTGATGCTCCAGTTCTTCGGCCAAGAGGGCGATTTGCAATCGGCAATGGAGCTCTTTTGCTCGATGCCCGAGCGGGACGCGGTCTCGTGGGGATGCTTGGCCGCGGCATTTGCTCGCAATGGTCACCTCGAGCGAGCCAAGCTCACGTTCCACTCCATGCCCGAGCACGACTTGGCCTCGGTGAACGCCATGATCTCCACGTACGCCCAGTGCGGGCGAGGACGAGAAGCTCTCGAGATCTTCGCGACCAAGTTGCTCCTCGAAGGCCGAGCACCCGACGAGATCTCCTTCCTCAACTCGCTCGTTTCTTGCAGCCACCGCGGCCTCCTCCGAGAGGCTCTCGCCCTCTTCGCCTCGATGCTGGGCGATCACAACTTAACTCCGTGGTGCCACCACTACTGCTGCATTGTCGATCTCTTGGGACGATCCGGGCGCCTGGCACAGGCCCGGGAGCTCGCCGCCGCCGCGAGTAGCAAATGGAGCTCGTCCAGCGACATCGTCCCCTATAATACACTGCTCGGAACTTCATTCATGCATGGCGACGTCAAAGGTGGCGAGCAAGCAGCAAATCTCGTGTTATCCTCGAACCCAAGCATTGCATCGCCCAGAATAACGCTTGCCAACTTGTACGTAGTAGGATCTTTATAAAAATATGTTGCAAGCTCTAATTTTACCGACGATTCGAAGGATATAAACGACTCCTCGAGTTCCAAACTCAGCACGCATCAATGGCTTCTCTTCTAACTTTTCTTTCTTTCTTCTTGATTGGTTCCATCGTCGTCCAGGCTGCAGTGTATCCTTACGTGATTCCCAACGCCGTCTTTGGCTTCACGGACTCTCTCTCGGACACGGGCAATCTCAAGCTCGCCTTGCCTGGCGCTGTTGATGCCGACTATCCACCTTATGGCATGACCATCGGCGAGGTCACTGGCCGCTTCTCCGACGGCTACCTCATCATCGACTTCTTGAACACGCGCTTCACGGGCGTGGTGGAGAAGCCGAGCCTGGCCAGGGACCCCAGCGACACGACCTATGCCAGCCTCGGCTTTGGTTCTGCTGGAGCCACCGTTCTCCCCCAGGCGTATCCCAACATGAATCCTGACATCCTTCCAGCTCAAGTCGCGCAGTTCCTCGGCTACCAGCAGCAGGTCGTCAGCTCCAACGCCACCGCCGCCCGCCTCTTCAGCAGCGCGCTCTACTACGTCGAGATCGGTGGCAACGACATCAACTTCGCTCTCGTCCCGGGGAACCTGTCGTACGAAAGCATCGTCCAGAACGTCATCCCCAGAGTCGTCCAGAGCTTGAAGGATTCCATCGCCAACCTCCATGTCAATGGCTCTGCTGTCCACTTTCTCATCTTCAACATGCCTGCTGCTGGCTGCACCCCTATCTATCTCGCCAGGGGCGAGTACTCCGCCAAAGACGAGCTGGGATGCGTCATTGATGCGAACAACCTTGTCCAGGCCTTCAACGAGAAGATCAGGGAGACCGTGAATGCCCTGCGTTGCGAGTACCCCTCGGCCAACTTCATGTACTTCGACTTCTACGAGGCCAGCGTCGACTTCTTGAGGAACTCGTACGAGCTGGGATTTGTGAACGTCGATAGTGCCTGCTGCGGTGGTGGAGGCGACTACAACTGCAAAGCTGGACTGGTTGGCTGTGGCTGCGATAGAACCGTGACGCCTTGCAGTGATCCCAACAAGTATATGAGCTGGGACGGGATTCACTACACCCAGCATTTCTACGAGGTCATGGCTGACAACATCTTGACGAGGCAGTACCTCGATCCCCCTACTCCACTGCTTCAAAACGTGCCATCAACTTGCTCCACCTACTAATCCCAAGTTCTTATATGCACTGCTTCAAGGCGTTCCATCCCCTACTAATCCAACTTTAGATATTTCCTGTTCATAGAATTTAATAGAATTTCAATTGATAACAAAAACAAGCGCATTTGCACAGAACCTGGAAATCCTGTGTCCAACCGAATGAATTGAATTGCCCGCTCTACAAGACAAATTTTGAAAGATCCATCTTGTTGAGAAGGTCCCCAACGGACTTCCTCACTTTCTGCATGCTTCACAGTTAGTATGCAGAGCAGCTGTATGGACGCATTTACCTCCTTGTCAATTATCAGTTTCTCTCCCGCCCTCTCTGGTGCACTGAAACTAATGTCCTCCACAACTCTCTCAATCACCTGCTTCAACAACAGAACGATAATACATGCTAAAAAAACAAGGCAAAGTTGTACCGTGTGCAATCTCCTCGCGCCTATGTTATCCAGAGATCTGTTCACCTTCATGAAGTGAGGAGAGGCAAGGTTAGGAAGTGAAAGACGGAATAGCATAATCTACCTCTGCAGCAACATTTGCAAGTTCTCTGACCGCATCCTCGGTAAATATCAGCTCAACGCCTTCGGTTTTAAGTAGCAATTGTTGTTGCTTCAGCATGTTTATCTCTGGTTCTGTTAAAATTCGATACAAGTCCTGCATCAAAGGATTGAAGCGAAATACGAATCTAATTACGGCAGTACCTCGCGTTGAAGGGCCTTCAGTTCAACACGAATAGGCAGCCTTCCTTGCAATTCCGCAAGCATGTCACTTGGTTTACAGGAGTGAAACGCACCGCTGCAAATAAACAGGATATGATCCGTATTCACATTGCCGTACTTCGTGTTCACAACACTGCAGTAAGACAAATTACAAAACAAGAACCAAAACCGGTGGGAAAAAAAGTTCGTACCTTCCTTCAATGATTGGTAGCAAATCCCTTTGGACGCCCTCGGCACTTGCATCAGCACCGCGCCTTGTCTCGCTCGTGGTGACTATTTTGTCAATTTCGTCAATGAAAACAATACCATCTGACTCCGTAAGCTGTGAAGCCACTCTTTACAGCAAGCAAGATTCTAATGAGCATTTTCTACCTGGATTGCATCCTTCACAATTTGGTCCGATTGTAAGTACTTTTCCATTTCGATTTCTGTCAAGAGCGGCCTTGCTTCCCCAACCGTGATTTCACGTCGCTCCACTTTGGGGGACTTCAACACCTGCTCAATGTCCATCTTAGTACGAACATATATTTCCCATGAACAGAGATGATACCTTGTAAATCAGATCGTTAACAGGCAAGCCGTTTCCCATCACATCAACAGGAAGACGAACTCGTCCTTCCGGCACATCCAGCTGAATTTTCCGGTTGTCGATTGCTCCTTCCCTGTACAGTTTCCTGAACATGTCCATGGACGTTAAGCTTTTCTCACTAATCTCCTCCTGCGACAGCAAAACAAATAATAATGTTATCAAGCTCAAGAAAAGACGCCGTTTACCTGCTGAACTCCAACCAAAACATCCAGAATTCGATCCTCAACGCTCTTCTCCACCTCTTTAGAAATCTTGGTGCGGATCTAGTATAAGCAATCGTTAGCAATATGCTAAGAGGAAAGTTAATTATACCCTTTGCCGCTGCAGGACAATTGCATTATCGACCAAATCTCTGATAATTTGATCTACATCTCGCCCATGAAATCCAACTTCAGTAAACTTTGTGGCTTCAACCTTCAAAAGAGGAAAAGTACAGGAAAAAAAAGACTAAAACTTCATAAGAAATTCAAATATCACCTTCACAAATGGAGCGTAAGAGATCTTCGCAAGCCTTCGAGCAATTTCTGTCTTGCCACAGCCTGTTGGACCAATCATAAGGATATTCTTGGGCACAATTTCATCTCTCAACTCAACTGGGATGCGATGCCGGCGCCATCTATTTCCTGCAAAAAACGATTCACCAAAACAAATAGTCAGCCAGCGCACCGACTCTCAAGAAAAACACGTAGAAACAATCCCAATCAGATGAGCGCGCAAAATCACAACAAAGCACGAACAAGAATTTCTCTGTGATTCCCTCTAGGAAGAAGACACATGAGATGCACGTATTACCACAGTCACCTACACCACGCTCTGGAAAAGCGCATACGAAATGCCACAGCGACTGCCCGTTTTGCTGCCGTTTGCCCGACTATGTATCGATCCAAAACCTCCACCACTTTCGCAGGAGTAAGAGCTCCTGCCGCTAGAAGCTCGTCTGCAAGCATCGCCAGGATCAAGAGAAACGAAGAGCAGTGACTTTAATCGAACCAGGCATCGCGTCGGATGGTTGAGACGATGAAGTCGACGGTGCTGCCGGATCCATTCTCGGTCCATGCGTCTGGCAGAAGCTGTGGCATCGAAATAATCACAAGAATCAGCGCAATCTTTCGGAGACACAAGAATGCGAGGAAGTCGAGAGAACAAAGAATGTGGCATCTCTACGATGCCTGGTGAAGGAAACTTACGCAGCGCGCGATTCCCATTTCCATTCCTTCCTCCCGGAAGAGAATGCTCGCGCTCTATCCGCCAATCCAATCGCGCTCCCGAGCTTGGAGTGGCGAAGGCGAGACAAGACGCCGATGCCGCTCATTCCCTGCCCGGAGCTCTGCTACGCTTGGAGCCCATTGTAACCCTAACCCTAAATAGAGGCGCTCTTCGCCATCTCCTTGTACGGAAGAACCTACTCTCTTCCAAAACGTAAGTTCTTTTCCAATGCTCTGGATTTTTCTCCTTCCCTAAAAGCTTGCTATTGTAAAAGATCTTTTTCTTCTCGTTAAATGAATCGCAAGCGATGGGTCACAGGATCATAGACTATATTCTTGGTTTGTGATATTTTGCAGCGCAATCTCATCAAAGATTCGCAAGCCTCATGAAGGAGAGATTTTTGAGCTTGGGCATAAGGCAAGAGTGTCCACCACCGGATAACAGGCCGGCCTCCAGAATGGCAAATGCAGGGATTTACGCAACACTCAGGAAGTCTTCGACTCCATCCCAGAAAAACATGCTTGCTTGCTTGTCGGAGACGGAGAGCATTGTGCGGTCGTTTGCCGGGGACGAGACCCGATTCCAGCTGCACTTCCGGAGGTCTCTGCTCAAGATGGGCGAGCTGAGGATCAAGACGTCGGCCAACGGGGAGATTCCCCCAATAACTTGATTCTCTTTGGCTTGCTTCTGATTGAAACTCTAGATCAAAGGAAGAAGAAAGTGCTTCTTCTTTTAGAGAGAATCGCCACTTTTCTTTAAAAATGTGTTAGCAGACCTGATTCATCATGCTTAAACCGTAATAACAACTTCCTATGTGAAACAGCCATTTAACACTTCAATGGAGAGCTACATACCTCGTACAGAAGGCTAAAATCTCATGTGGCAAAACAATGCGATAAAAATGATTATGCCAGGAAAGGTAGTTGCTAGACATGAAACATGTTTTAGAAAGAATGGAATTTTAACAAAGGAACTTAGCTAAAGTTGGTCAAATAAACAAAATAAGTTAACAAAGTGGAAAAGAAAAATTTATACTTTACAGCCAAAAAGTATTTTGGCATGGCTAACCATGGGTATATAACTCATAAGTAACAACATTAATCTTGATGTATGGGAATACAAATTGAGTATAACTAGATTGAAAAACCACCCCTTAAGTGATTAAGTATATTTAAATATAAAAATACTTGTTAAAGCATCAGTAAGAATTATAAAATTACCCTTCTAGTATAAAGAATAATAAATGAAAAAAAATATATCCAAGAATTAATAAAAGGGATAAAATTGAAAAATAAAATTTAAAGGCCATAGCTATATGGGAGTCAACTTAAAGGTTTGTTACATGGTATTATGGAGTGTTTAAAGTATGAAAGTGTTTATGATAGAGCAAATGGCAAATAAAAAATTTGTGAATAGAAAGGCTTTGGTACTTTAAAAGTTAAGTATGAACATGTGAAATCAGAGTAGCATAGTAAAAGTGTAATTTGCCATAAAACAAGACTATCAAAATCAAGGGAGTAATTATTACATATTCAAAGGATAATTTTGAATGAAAGTTTATATTTAAAAACTTATATGCTTATGTATAAAATTGTATTACATGCTTGAATGACTTGTTAAGTGGGATTGACATATCAAAGGAACTAAGTTCTTAACTAGAGAGTTGACTGCAGAAGAGAAAACCTATGAGGCTAAGAATTTATACATGATCAAAGGTTAATCACCTAATTTGCCCAAGTAAAAAAATTTGGAAGCTAAGAGAATATGACACATAATACACATATAAAAAAGAAGCCAATTAACATAGGTATAAATTTGATGCACCAGCGTTTATGGTGATGTCTCAAGAGGAGATTACTCGAAGTCTACCTATGCAATAGAAGAGTAACTTTGCAGAAGCTTTCGTTTCAATGACATGTCTTACCCAATTATAGCTTTGACTGTGTTCAACTGAATATTTGATACCTTCTTTTTGGGCACATCCAGCTGAAATTTTAGTTGGCTTCTCAAATCAATATTACCTGTGTGATGTACATGCTTCTAATACCTTCTTTGATGTGGCTATCAGACACTTCAGGAAACTCGTCTTGAGTGGCTACTTATGTCTCCAGCATGAGGGATTGAAGGAAGAACGCTTCAGTAACTCCAAGCTACTGCATCTGGGAAGATATCTCTTTTCTGGCTCCATGACTTCTTCCTCAAAAGATTCACTGCTGCATCGGAAAACCGACATCCCACGAAAGCTTTAATAACTTGCAGGTATATAGCACTTTCAGAAGCTTCCAGAACTTGCTTATGTGTGTCCTTCCAGGCTAGAAGCGTGGAGCGGTTGACAAGTCAATTCAGATCGAGGCAGATCTTGGAATTTTAGCTGTTCAGGTCAGTCTATAAACAACTTGTTTACGTTTCCTTGAATGGAAGCTGCTGCTGAGCTGGGGATTGCAACTTCTACGGCATCTCGTTCTTGGACTGGGGCCACAAGGAAGTAGGTTTTCACCAGTGCTGTCAGGAGGCTATTTCAGAAGATGGAACAAGAGCCTTTTGGAGGCACCATGGCTGAAGCTCGCTGATCAAGACGACTGGCTGAAAATGAGGACGAGGAATGCTGGAATGACCAACAGCAGTACGAAGTGCTCAAAGCAACTGCCCTCTACGCAGCGTCAAAGTACTGTTACGGAGGCCCGGGGCACACCATTCGAAGAGATGCTGCCACTTTTCGGGAGATCGACGCCAGCACACGAAGGGCTGAGCCGGGCAGTGCAGGCTCGGTGATGAGGTGTTGACGCAGCACGAGGACTTTCCAGAAGCAGGGGAAGCCATGGTGATGGCGCTGAGGATGGGAAAAGGATAGTTGGAGCTTGTAACAACGGGGACCTCTTTGAGACAATTTTGAAGCCGTGGGAAAAAAACTTGTGTGCTGCGATCAAGCCTGTTGCTCAACAAGCGTCGACCCACCAGCATCTCAAACTACGCATAGAGCGTTCAAGGCTGCCATGGAAGCAGACTGAACAAGCACGTGAAAATTGATAATTGGCAGTGATTTCTCCAAACACAACTGTCTCTCATTTATTCAATAGGAAATGAGAAAGAAAATTCACACAGCATCTCACGAGGTCTTGCAGCGCCCATCTAGAGGGACATTGTCAGCAGCGTATATAGAAGCTGAGAATGGGAACTGTAGCCACACCACATGCTTCTTGGTCTTGCCCTATCAATGCACCCTGACCTTGACAACCTGGTAATGTGTAAATCCGTATAGGCTTTCCATCAAAGCCAATCTTGTAACCTCCAGTTGCTACTGCTAGAGTCTGGCACTGACCACAACTGGAGTATGTACCAGTTGCTACAACACAACCTGGTAAAACATACGTAGTGATGTTAGTGAGCGCTCCCACACCTCCGGTGGCCAATGCAATCACAACCATGATGAATGAGAGCGCACATACACTACTCTTGAATACCCTCATGTTAATTGCTTGCTGGTGATGTTGTTGCTTTGCAATCCCAAGTTTAGGTCTTTTATAGCTGAATGTCTAGCTTCTTGCATGAAACTCGTGGCTGAATTGTTAATAGTTGCTTGTGAGCTAATTGTGCACGACTTTTTGAATATACAAGCAAGCATGAAGTTCACACTAACACGATCGGATTTAATATATCCTCAATTGGTCATAACAACTGTTGAGAGTTGAACACAGCTGTGAACAGCTTAGTATGAGCTTAGACCAAACTTGTTAAACATTGCAAGAACATCTAGGCAATTACCTCCTTCCTCGATTGGAGTAAAGCCAAACATGTCCTTTTACGTATCTCAAACAAAATGTATCAACATTAAGAGCGGCAAAGTGATGGAACCTGTGAGTGTCTCGCATAAAAATCCTCTGTCCCGTGATCTTTGCGATGGCGTCAGATCAAACCAGGAGCTTCTTGACGATCAAGAGAGGAGTTCCGGGTGGTGTGTCGATCAACCCAACCGTGATGGTCATTCTCACTGTGTAATCCAATCAGCTGCTCTTTCTCCTCCTCGCCCACGGCATGAAGGACGTCCTTCGTGATTGGAACATATCCAGCTTCTCTCATCCGTCTGCCGCCTGGGATGAACTCGATTGCCAGCGACGAACTCATGGACCTTGTTCTTCACCTCAATATCCTGCGTACTTTCTCGAGGCCTCGATCCGTCATTCTCTTCCTCACTCTCATTTGGTCTCCATACCTCCCGGTAGCGACATTCTTCTTCTCGTTGAATGAATCGCAAGCGATGGGTCACGGGATCATAGACTATGTTCTTGGTTCGTCTTGGTCTCGGGGAAAGAAAAGGATCGAGAAGAAGATATTTCGCAGCTCTAGCAAAAAATTCTCGAGATCTCGTCGAAGATTCGCAAGCCTCGTACGCTCGCTCGCTGCGCCATTGCCGAGCTCAAAGATCTCTCCTCCAAGGCAAGTACGTCCACCGCCGGATCAATCAGGCAGGCCTCCAGAGAAATTCCCAGCTGGGCAATCTCCTCCTCCAAATGTATGGAAAATGCGGGGATTTAAGCAGCGCTCAAGAAGTCTTCGATTCCATCCCAGAAAAAACCACGCTCTCTTGGTCCCTGCTCGTCACCGCATATGCCCAGAATGGGCATACCACCGCGGCATTGGGTCTCTACGACTCTATGCAAAGCCACGGCCTTTTTCCAAGCGACTTTACCATCTCGGTGGCCCTCAGTGCCTGCTCCAGCCTCAAGAGCTTCGAGCGAGGAGCGAGGATCCATCTCTGGGCTGACGAGCACGGCTATGGCTCCAACCTTCTCGTCCAGAGCGCGCTCGTCAACTTCTACGCAAAGTGCTCCAAGATCCCAGAGGCAATGAAACTGTTTGGCGAGATGAGCGAGCGAACGAGTGTCACCTGGAACGCAGTCATCTCGGCTCACGCCCAGAACGATCGCTGGCACGAAGCTCTCGATCTCTATCGCGAGATGCTGGCCGAGGCTGTCGAGCCGAGTAGCGTCACCTTTGCTGTGGCTCTTAGCGCTTGCTCCAGCTTGGGAGCTATGGAGGAAGGCCGGAGAATCCACTCTCGGCTCTCACTGTGTGGATTCCACCGCGCCACCATCGCACAGAATGGGCTCGTAAGCATGTATGCCAAGTGTGGCTGCCTGGACGAAGCTCGAGCTATCTTCAATGGAATCCTGGAGCGAACGGTTGTCTCGTGGTCTGCCATGATCGGAGCTTACGCTCTCCATGGCCGCGGCCAGGAAGCTCTCCTTCTCTTTCATAGGATGAGAAACGATGGAAGAGTGGAGCCGAATGCCATGACTTTCACTGGAGTTTTCAATGCCTGTGGTGTGATCGAGGATCTGGAGCAAGGGAGAGAGATTCACGCTCTCGCCATGGCGAGCGGAGAGCTCAAATCATCCAACGCCATCCTCGAGAACGCGCTGCTCAACATGTACGTGAGGTGTGGCAGCCTAGAAGAAGCTCGCAAAGTCTTTGACACGATGGATCATCCGGACGCCTTCTCGTGGACGAGCATGATCACCGCTTGCACGGAGAACTGCGAGCTTCTCGAGGCGTTGGAACTCTTCCACAGGATGAACTTGGAAGGGATCCCTCCAACCAGTGTCACGCTCGCCAGCGTCCTCAATGCGTGTGCTTGTTCTGGAGCTCTCAAAGTTGGCAAACAAATCCATTCCCGCCTAGATGCCAGCGGCTTCCACTCGAGCGTCCTCGCCCAGACCGCGCTGCTCGACATGTATGCTAAGTGTGGCTCGCTCGAATGCTCCAGCAAAGTCTTCACCGCCATGGAAACCAGGAACTCTGTATCCTGGACTGCGATGATTGCTGCGCTTGCTCAGCACGGCCAGGGCGATGAAGCTCTCGAGCTCTTCAAGGAGATGAACTTGGAAGGCATGGTAGCCGACGCCACCACTTTCATCTGCGTTCTCCGCGCTTGCAGCCATGCCGGGCTCATCAAGGAGAGCCTCGAGTTTTTCCACAGCATGGTGGAGGACTACGCCATCGCTCCAACCGAGACGCACTACTGCCGAGCGCTGGACACGATCGGCCGCGCGGGGCGCCTCCAGGACGCCGAGGAGCTGATCCACAGCATGCCTTTCCACCCCGAGACACTGACATGGAAGACGCTGCTCAACGCTTGTAGAATCCATAGCCAGGCCGAGCGAGCTACAAAGGTGGCGGAGCTCCTCTCGAAGCTCGCGCCCGAGGATAGCATGGCGTACACGCTGCTGGGAAACGTCTACGCCGCCACCGGGAGATATGGAGACCAAATGAGAGTGAGGAAGGGCATGACGGATCGGGGCCTCAAGAAAGTACCCGGGAAGAGCTTCATCGAGGTGAAGAACAAGGTCCATGAGTTCGTCGCTGGCGATCGAGCTCATCCCAGCCGAGACGAGATCTTGCTAGAGTTGGAGAAGCTCGGCGGACGGATGAGAGAAGCCGGGTACGTTCCAAACACGAAGGACGTCCTTCATGCCGTGAACGAGGAGGAGAAAGAGCAGCTGATTGGATTGCACAGTGAGAAGCTGGCCATTGCGTTCGGGTTGATCGCCACACCGCCTGGAACTCCTCTCTTGATCGTCAAGAACCTCCGGGTTTGCTCGGATTGTCACGCCGCCACCAAAGTTATTGCAAAGATCATGAGGAGGAGGATAGTTGTGCGAGACACTCACAGGTTCCATCACTTTGAGGATGGCCAGTGTTCTTGCAAGGATTACTGGTGACACACTTTGTTTGTCGTCCATGCAATATGTAAAAACAAACATGAAACTACTGGCTTAAGAAAGTGCAGAGGGCATCTGCTACTTTACAGAATGCAATAATATTTACAAGAATTGAGTGATAACAAGAATTCGTCCACTTCATTCTTCTTGACCTTCTGAACTAGCAGCTAAAGATGGACATGACTAGAAATCATGTGGGCTTCCCCCGCAGGTTCAGTCCACGGCCTTGATTTTCTTCATTTTCGAGCTTGGCTGGTGCAGTGCTCGAAATTATTTTCTATTCAATAAGACAATTCTAGCATAAGCAGCCAACATGTTTAGAATAATCTAATGCTGAGCTTACCAGTTTAGTTTGTTATAACAGTACTTATTGGGAGACCATAATATGTTTTCGTTTAAAAGTATATAACACTAAATTTTCATCATTTTGAAGATCTAAAAAACATTCTCCAAAATATTCATTATTTGGAGATTCCCATGCTATTTTTTCCAGAAAAAAATGCAAGTTTACAATTCATTTTGATATAGAGTATATTCATATGATTTGGGGATTGTAAGAATTTACCTTTATATAAAATATGATCAGAGAAACTAGCACTTGAAGTCAAATTAATATCAAGTTTCAAAATATTTTAAAACCATATTTAATTTAGGGGTTTGGTTTCCAACAAGTTACATATATATGTATGTAAATGTATATATATATATATATATATATATATATATATATATATATATATATATATATATATATGAAAATTATTAAACACAATTCCACATTCGCTAGAAAGTGCTTGCAATAAATTAATTATTACCTTTCTAATTAATTAATTTATTGATCTTTGGAGAGAACCACCTAAAATTTGTTTCCAGTTGAAAAATTCTTGTAGAACAATATAAAGTACTTCCAATTAAATATTGAATTCTTATGATAACACCTCCTCCATCAATATCTATTAAATCAGTATCAATATAATTTTGTAGATAAAGATTAGATTCATATAGTTTAAGTGCAAGTCTTTTAATTTGATATAAAATTATATTAATATCTTCCTCAGTAAGTGAATTATTTTTACCCCAATCTATATATCTTACCAAATACATTCCATAATGAATATTTAAATAAAAAGAACAAAACTAAAGACATTAAAAGTGAATTTAAAATAAATATTTGAGTTTTATATATATATATATATATATATATATATATATATATATATATATATATATATATATATAAAATTAACTTTCTTAATCATGACATATATTAATTAGTGCACATAAAATAATCATTTAATAATATTGTAAACTAATGTTATGATATATATGGTAAAAATTAAAAAATAAAACATTCATATTTGTATTACCATATGGCAACTGTATCATCTTGAAGTTTGAAAGAAATTATAAAACATATAATCATGGGATGAGATTTGGATAATTGTTACCGAAAGTATCCAAGCTTGGGTTTAAATGGCATGACTAATGTTTACTCACCCCATTTCTCTGAAAACCATGGGATTGAATATATCAGATGTCCTCTATGTGCTTCTGCCAACGTTTTATTTATAACAATGATATCAAAGATCTAAGAGAGGAAACAGTACCCAATGATCATCAATGTGTTCCTAGCTTCGAGTTTGTCACACAGAATCAAGAACTCAGGGTCTGCATTGCTAATTAATTAAAATTGGAACTTTTACAAAAATCTCTGCATTAACAGCAGCAATCAATGGAAAAACTTGCAGGAATTTGGAATTTCTTTCTTCCTTTCTCCAGTAAACAACATTTTTCAAAACATTCTCAAAAAAGTCTGTGCCACCCCTTGTTTCTTGACCGACAGTATGTTACAATATGTGCAAATGGGGATGTTCAACCAGTAATCTTGATATTATTGCACTTGAAGAGAGAAGCTTATCAAGCTGTTATGGAAATCTATCCTTCTTTGCAATTTGAAGTTAAATCAGGATGGTATGACAAGAAGCCCTGGAAAAATTTAAGCAACTTGGCTTCTCTTGCACAGTTTTCAGCGTTGATGAAGATGAAGATACAAATATATTTGAGCTCAAAACTAAGGGTGGGCCAAATGGGAAGAGGAAATGTGATGAAATTGAAGAAGTATGATTTTGAAAGAGCTTTTTATTTCCGATTCATAATAAAATAAATAAGCTTTTGACGTTTAATTTTGTTTTGTTGATATGTTATGTCCTGCAATAACAAGTTCGTGAGTGAAGGTAAGTTATAACTGCAAAATTGTACCATCATACTACATGCTGAGCCAGGTTGTGTCGTAACAACTGATACCTACACTATTTGTGATCATTCCTGGGACCCTAGCAGTAAGGTTACCAGATTGACTATGATGAAAATCCACACCACCAGCTTGTCACTTAAAGGTCAATGCTCGTTTATAACTCAAAGACAATGAAGCATTTGGTCCCATTCTGAGCTTCTATAGACTCGCGCTGTTGACAATGTTGTGAGAAATTAGTGGATAGGCACGAGATGCTGTGTGATGTTATTAAATAAATGCTTCAACATCTAGACTTAGTCATAGAGAAATTTATCCATTACCAGTTCATCTTCCATTGTATAGCTTGAATGGATTGCGACTGCTTGAAGGAAGGAGGCTTGGGAATGGCAGCTTGATCCAGCTCTAGTCGTGCAACAAGCAAAAACCTGGCCATGATAATGATAATCTCTGCACTGCTCATCACAAGATTGTCTATTCATAAGCAGGAGGGTTTTATCCAGCCATGGAATCTCACAATGTCAATGCAAAGATGAGAGACAGAGAGGTTTGGGCCGACGACGCATGCTTAGGCCTGCTGCGATCCTAGTTGAAAGCTGGTGAGCACGTCGACGCTTGTTGTTTCTCGAGGGAAGTTCGCTTCAAAGTTGTCTCAAAGATGACCAGTGGCATGCATGCACAAGTTCCCCGAGGACATGATCACATTTCCATGCTGTTGTCCTCCTCAGCTACAAGCTCCAGTCCTTTCCCCATCCTCAGCGCCATCACCATGGCTTCCCCTGCTTCCGGAAAGTCCTCGTGCTCCGTCAGCACCTCATTCACCGAGCCTGCACTGCCCGGCTCGGCCCTTCGACTGCTGGCGTCGATCTCTCGAAAAAGTTGCAGCGTCTCCTCGAACGGTGTGCCAACTACAAACGCCGAGCCCCCGTAACAGTACTTTGACGCTGCGTAGAGGGCAGTTGCCTTGAGAGCTTCGTACTGCTGTTGGTCATTCCAGCATTCCTCGTCCGAGAGCTGCCTCATTTTCAGCCAGTCGTCTTGATCAGCGAGCTTCAGCCATGCGGCCTCCAAAAGGCTCTTGTTCCCTCTTCTGAAAACGTCCCCCGACAGCGCGAAAACCTCCAGAGAACGTAGAACCAGTTCCTTGTGGCCACTGTTCAGGCACGCTTCGACGAGCTGCAGCGGTGACAGAACTTCGGTAAAAGTTGCAATCCCCAACTCAGCAGCAGCTTCCTGTCCCAGTGGAAAAGAATTCAAGGAATCGTAAACAAGTTGGTCGTAGACAGACCTGAACAGCTAAAATTC
The DNA here is from genome assembly GCF_000143415.4 of Selaginella moellendorffii. Taxonomy (NCBI): domain Eukaryota; kingdom Viridiplantae; phylum Streptophyta; class Lycopodiopsida; order Selaginellales; family Selaginellaceae; genus Selaginella; species Selaginella moellendorffii. Next base: position 228,942 of record NW_003314278.1, read on the forward strand.
CAAGATCTTCTTCGATCTGAATCGATTTGTCAACAGCTCCACGCTTCCAGCCTGAAAGTACGGACACACATAATCACGTTCGGAAAGCTTGTGACAGTGCTACATACCTGCAAGTGCCGACAGTTTTGCCAGATATAAAAGCTTTCGTCGGGCAGATAGAGTAAAACCGGACGTCGGTTTTTCGTCCCGAATGATCGGGATATTCAAGTCGCTGCTCGAGAGAGCCAAGTGATGGATGGTATCCGACGCAGCAGTGAATCTCTTGAGGAAGAAATCATGGAGCCAGGAAAGAGATTTCTTGTCCCGAAGAAAGGACGCAAGGTCTTCTGCAAACTCTTCTCCCAGACGCAGTAGCTTGGAGTACTGGCCTTTCTTCAGGAACTGCTCAAAAACGTAGTTGCTGAAGCGTCCTTCCTTCAATCCCATGCTCTCATGCTGCACACAATTATAGCACCTCGTACGTCAGGTGATATGAACAGTAAAAGCAGGCACTCACCATAAGTTTGCGCAGACAATCCATGTCATTGAGATCGATGCATATTTCCCAAAGTGTCTGATAGCCTGCATGACGTCGAGCCAAAGCCAAAAGCGACGAATACCGATCTCGCAGCACTTCCAGCCGTTTCTTCTCCCCCGCGTCGGCGCTTTCAGCGTGCTACACACCAAATACGACGTTAGTTAGAGCCATGTATGTCACACAACTGATCTTTACCTGAGAAGCCAGTTCGGATGCTTCTCTTTCATGCTGTTGAAGAGTCAGTAGAAGGCTATCACGTCTGCTCCAGTACTCGAGTTGCAAGCCTCGGTACTCCTCGTCGCGCTCTATCTTGGCCAAAATGGCACCGGCATAGCCTTCAAGAAGAACATCGGCTATATCAGCAAGAGATACCATCAGCTTTTCCTTCGACTGGACGTCAAGCTCTGTCTGGACGTCCATAAGATGGGTCGCCAGTCGCCATAATCCGGAACGCACTGTTGCTTTACAGTACCAGGCCGTCAAGCCCTCTGGCGACGGATACCATGTCTGTTGTGTATCCCTGTACTGAATGCCAGCTCTAACAGCAGAGGAGCAGGCGTCGGCAACCTCGCATAAGCGTTCGGTTTGTGACTTCAGTGACATCTCCTGCCCGATTATAGCTTGACTGTGTTCATCGATGCAGCCGAAAAGCTCTTCTATGTCTGATACCCGCGTAAAAAACACCTCCATCTTTTCCTTGTCCATAAGCATCACATTCTTTCTGCGAGCTTTCTCTCCGACTAGCTGAATTGTATCCCAGAGAGCTCCAGTAATCTCAGCTTCTTCTGCTTCACCACCGCTCTGGCCAGGAGCTCGAGAGTTGTACGTGTCCTTGATCTTTAGCAACGCAGCAAGTTTCTCACCATGCTCCAGAACCGTGTGCAGACTACTCCCTGGTCAAGACGTTGTTCAGCAGCCAAAAACGGAGAGAGAAACTTAATACACGGACTTACTTCGTTGGTGCCGAAGGAACTCATGACATTTAGAAGCTGCGAGAAAATTCAGATACTGTTGATGGCGCTTTTGTTTCTCAGTAAGTTGCGCAGTAATGGCCATCGTGGCTGCACCTCCAGCTCCACCCGAAGCCCAATGCTTGGCTATTGTATCGACAATTGACTTGCTGAAGCGAGCGAAAATATTCATTTCGCCTTCGTCATCGAATGCTCCGGTCTTCTGTAGCTTCTCAAAGACCGCGATCACTTGCCGAGTAGTCAGATAATGTTGAAATAGCTGACCGACTGTTGCCTCTGCTTCTTCATCTTGGAGAAGACGTTGAGTAGAATTCCTTGTCAGGACTTTTCCCACACCATCCGTGCTTTCGACTGCTAATCGTCGCCTCTGCTCCTTGACGGACTCGTCTTTAGCACTGCCTTTCCGCGAGAGGCTCCTTTCCGGAGGCTCAACAGCACCAAGCAGCACAGCTCTTTCAGGAATCCCCCACACTCCTGCTTTCTCAGTCAAAACAAGCCAAGCGCCTTCGTCGCTGTCATCCACCGAAGGTACCACAGAAGCGTCTAAAACTCTGCCGGCATCCCATGCAAGATCGAACTGGTATAGCCGACCAACACCGTGTAAGTAATGAGAGATCGTTGCGGTGCCATCACCTGCAAGAACCATGGCTGAACCGGCAGGCTTTCCACCAACTCGGAGCTGCATCGAATACAGAAACTCCTCCTCCTCTACTCGAGCCTTTGGTAAGATAACTTGTGCTGGAGCTTTCTTCTTGACGCATCTGAACTGCGGGTCACAGCATTCGCCGAATCTCCTACCCGAAGGTAGTGCACACAGAAAAGTGAGCATGAAGTACTGCATGTAACTGGAGCTCGTGACTCGATCCTTGGATAAAGATGCCGCTAGCACGGTCAGGTTCTTTTCCGCAGTAACTTGCAAATCGAGAAGCCACACTTGTTTCTGACTCGTTAGATCCTTCAAAACCTCCGCGTCTTCGGAGATATCGTAAGCCCAGGCCTTTGAGAGCTGACCACCTTTCACTAACTGCACGTCCCAGCACTCGATCCCCCTGGGAGTCAGCAGTAAAAGCTCCTCCCGTGACCACCACACCAGGGAGCGGACTATGCCAGTGTTGTTGAAATCGAAAGGCCCAAAGTTGTCGCTCTTCCCACGAATCTCAGCATTTACAGACCGCCAGGAAATCCCAGACACGGAGCAGTCGAACCTCCATAAGTTCCCCAAGCAGCTGGCAATGGCTACGCATTCCAGATTTCTAAGTCCTGTGGCAATGAGTGACTTCACCGGCTTTGTATCTGCTTGAGGACCATACGACGACGAAGAAGACCTCCGTCCGGGAGCTCCACCATATCTGTCATCTATCTGAAGAAGCTTGTCATCCGGCATAGCCACCACAGGCAAGCTCTCTGTGTCCCTGAAAATATCCGGCCAGTAAACCACCGTCAAGCTCTTCTGACTGCATAGAACGAGGCTAGCTGAAACGCGACCTTTCACGAGACTAGACTCCTTCCCACGATTCACAATCCGGACGAGCCAGCTACTTCCATGTCTGGAATCAATACTCTGACCATCGCCTTCCGTGCAAAGCTGTGGTGGGACGTTGAGAATCTTACACTCTGACGACGCCTGGTTGCGCAAATGGCTCCACACGAAGATCTTGGTCCTGTGGAGCATCCAAGAGAGACCACTTCCGCCATCCATTCCACCTCTCGCCTCTGAAAAGGAAAACAAAAATCGGTCTTTTCTTAGAAAGCACTGATCGATCGACTTGCCTGAGCGATGTGAAGGAGCTGCCTCCGCAACAGCAGCTCTAAGCTGATGAGGAAAATCGCACACAAAGACAGGGTCACAGCCGTCGGCGATGGATTTCTTGTCTCCACTCTTCAAAATGGGAGCCATCCTACGACGAAAGCACACGGCCATTGCCTACATTTCCCGAGAGAGCCTCGAAAATCCATACCTGAAATGCTTGGAGGCAGGAGAAGGCGTCGGCATCGGCGGCGCTTGAGGCGAGCTGGAGGCGGTGGCAGCAGATCCGAGCGCAGGCGCTGGCGAATCCGCGCCATGCCGCTGCGGAGCCTTGCGAGCTCGAGCGCCTCGCGAGGCGGGAGAGAACATCCTGTTAAGCCCTAGAAAAACGCTAGGGTTTAAGCACTTTTGTAGAAATGACTGGGCATATTCCTCAATCTCTCTTGGACAAGGATGATTCACGTGTGGAATCTCCTATACCTAGCCGACGATAATCCATGGCATGGATTTACGAGGCTCTGAAGCTCTTGCGCTTGACGCCAAATAGGACCAAGTTTGGAGCATTTCCACACATGTGCACTCCAACATAAATAATTCCTGATGGTAAACTAATTACGCTAAGCTGTTCCCACGTGAAATGAAAATTTAAAAGAAGACAAGCTGCTTAACTTATCCTCAAAAGGATCACACAATCATCCCACGAGTTGCACGCAGGCAGCTGAGTTGAGCTATATAACACTAAAACTTTGGATCAATGGCAAGCAGTGAATATGGCTGGAGTGCTCAAGGCTAGTGTATATGTGATCCCGTTCATCATAGTTGTGATTGCATTGGTTACTGGGAGTGTGGGAGCTGACACCACCATCACTACGTATGCTGCACCAGGTTGTGATGAGCAAATTGATAAGTATTCTAGTTGTGGTCAGTGCCAGACTCTAGAAGGAGTTCGAAGTTACAAGATTCACTTCGATGGGAATCCCATTCATATTTTCGTACAACCAAATTGTGGAGGTCTACCTGAGCCCATAACTTACGAAGAATGTCAGGACTGGGGGTTTCCATTTCTCAGCTTCTCTATAGCCTGTTCAGAATGAGATGCTGTCTATGCTTTAAATAAATGAGAGGCAAGTCAAGTTGTGTTGACAGAAATTCATGGATGCTGTCCAAACCCACGCACAAGCCATCTGCCCACGGTGGCAGCGTACTGTATTGCAAGTTAGCTGCAAGCGTGTCACAACTTCGCTGCCAAGGTCGAGGTCTCTTTTTGATTCTTTCGAAGATAAAGTCCACTCCCGCTGAGAGGGATCACTCGGCTTTAACTACAATCAAGGACCTGCTGCGAGCGGGACCGGGACGCCTTTCTCGAAGTAGTAGAGGTAACTGGAATGAACTTAGTTTACGAAAGCAGAACAGTATTGCAACGAAGAGAGGCGCTGCTTCAGCATTGGCAATTCTGAGAGCTCGCTTTAAGCGCAGCAGCACCCTGAGAGTTTTGACAGTGTCTTGAGATTCACAGATCTACTGCTGAGAGAAATGCACCTCTTTCCGTCTTGAGTCCCGCCATGCTCATTCCAGAACAAATGCTTGCTCGCATACACAGCACGATATTGATCCGTCTTTCTTAGCAATTTCGCCGAGTACTGCAAGTCCGAGAGTGAGACTGGGTCTGAAAGTACCGGCAAAGCTTACCCCTGCAGCTTTGTGAGTGAGCGTGTCTCTGTTTTCTCAGAAATAGTACTTCTCTGCAGCGTCCAGAAAATAAATATGCCACACACTCACAACGATCTCTTCGTTTCCGGAAAACAGCACAGCTCTTTCAGAGATCCCCCACACTCATGCTTTCCAGAACTCGGAGCTGCATCGAATACAGAAACTCCGCGTCTCCGGAGATAAGCCCAGGCCTTTGAACCACCTTTCACTCACTACTCGATCCCCCTGGGAGTCAGCAGTAAAAGCTCCTCCCGTGACCACCACACCAGGGAGAGATCTTGGTCCTGTGGAGCATCCAGGAGAGACCACCTCCCCCATCCATTCCACCTCTCGCCTCTGAAATAGAAAAGAAAAATAACTGTCTTTGCTTAGAAAGCACTGATCGATCAGCGCTGTGAAGGAGCTGCCTCCGCAACAGCAGCTCTAAGTTGATAAGGGAAATCGCACGTGAAGACAGGTCACAGTCGTCGGCGATGGATTTCTTATTCATCCTGCGACGAAATCACACGGCTACATTTCTCGAGAGAGCCTCGAAAATCCATACCTGATCAAATGCTTGGAGGCAGGAGAAGGCGTCGGCAACGACGGCGCTTGCGAATCCAAGCAGCAGAGGCGCTGGCGAATCCGCGCCATGCCGCTGCGGAGCCTGCAAAGCTCGAGCGCTCCTAAAAATTGGTTTATCTTAGCAAAAACGAAACATTTTTTAAAAAGGGTATAGTGTTGATCTTACAATCTAAGCTCCAGAGTGAGCATAGTAACTTATTTCATCGTTTGAGCTTCTTATTCCTGCTCATATAGGGCAGCTTTTCGAAAGCAAAGACGCAATACAAGGGAAAGACCTCCTTCTCCGCCCCTGTGAGCTCGCCCATCTTCCTGCCCAGCCTGTGCTTCCAAGCAAACTCTTTAAAATTTGCGTGCATGACGAGCTTGAGACCATACTCCCTCGCAAGCTTCTCCCAGGCATCGAAGAACACAAGGTACTCCGGGCAGTCGTTCACCACGCCCTCCAACGCGAAGTTGTACTCGTTGCCAAACACTAGCTCCTCCTTCACGGGTTGCTTCAAGGCGAGCTTGTACACACTGTTGGACAGCTCCGTGTTGCCCGCCACCCTCTTTAGCTTCTCCAAAACCACCCGCGAGTCGACCGTGGTGCCTACGAACAATCCCCCCGGCTTGAGCGACGCCGAGATGTTCTCCAGGGCCGTCCGCGCGGTGGCCTCGTCGCATGCAGCGTAGTGTATCGCAAGTTGGCAGCTGCAAGCGTCGTACGGTCCCTCCGCCGTGACATCTTGGGGCAAACTTGACGAGAAGCAATCGTGCTCCACAAACTTGGCTGCCATGGATCTTAGGGCTCGAGCTCTCTCCTCGGCCTCTTTGATTCGTTCTGGGGAGAAGTCCACTCCCACGTACTTGCGCACTCCCAGCCCCTCCAGCTTGAAGATGTCGCCTCCTCTGCCGCAAGCCAGATCCAAGACCTTGATATTCGAAGCTTTGTGGTCGCCAGCGCCACCGATCAACTCAGACAAGAGACACTGTTTTACCATGTTGTTGAGTTGCCGAAGGCGAATCACGCGACTCTTTCTACGCTCGTCCCTTGTCTCCCTTGCCACACAGTCGTAGTGTTCTTTGATAAACGCCATTAACCTATTCTCTAAGTGATAAACCTTATATACAAAGGGATCATACCTTTCTCGTCTAGTTTTAACGGCTGAGATACATGGCGCGTCACCGTTTTAAGTTAAACTCATTCGCTTAAAAAAATTATGCCGCTTATTTGAAATGTATACACAGCGAGCCTTCTTTTTTTTTTTCCACCGCGCTATATCTGAATGGTACCATACCGCTCTCCAGACGCATCGCTCTTTTGTTTCTGGGACTGTATGTACCTCATCGTGCTTGCGAAGAAAGCATCCACAGCCGCGTCTTTGGATGTTTTCTCGCTTTGAGTCTCCGTCATGATCAACTCCAAGAGTCCCTGGACAAGGCTGCTCGCTACTGCCGGGACGCCTTTCTCGAAGTAGTAGAGGTACCTGAAATGAAATAGTTTAGTGTTTCAAACGAAAGAAACGAAATCTAGCAAAACAGACTTGTTCAGTATCTCAACGAAGAGAGTGACTGGTCCGCTGCTTCCCCTGCTTGCACTGGACACTTGCTGAGCAGCATTGGCGATTCTGAGAGCTCGCTTTAAGCACAGTAGCACCCTGAGTGTTTTGACAGTGTTATGGGATTCACAGAGTTAATCTAGTGCCGAGAGAAACGTACCTCTCCCCGTCTTGAGTCCCACCGTCGTCGTTCCAGAACAAATGCGAGCAAGCATACACAGCACGACATTGATCCGGTTTTCTTAGCAATTTCGCCGAGTACTGCAAAGCGAGAGTGAGATTCGGTCTGAAAGTACGAGCAAAGCTTACCCCTGTAGCTTTGTGAGTGAGCGTGTCTCTGTTTTCTACCCCAAAGACAGTAGTTCTCTGCAATGTCCCGATGATCAGGTGCATTGCCGTGATTTGTGCTTTAGAGTCCTGCACATGAATGTTAAGACGAAGTTCAGAAAATAAATTCGCCGCGACACTCACAGCGATCTCTTCTTCGTAAAGCATAAACGCTTGCGTAAAGAACTCATAGGCAACAGGCTCCAAGTCACAGTCACTGGCAGCCTCCGCGCACTGAAGATATAAACGTAATGCCAGCTCCGGAGCAGGCACTGTTGATAGCGATTCAATCGTCTGAGTGAAAAAGAAATTAAGGTTGTGATAAAATTAGTGCGTCCAAGTTACCTGATGCAGATATTGGAAAACTTTCTTTGGAGAAACCGGGCTTTCGTCCGTTGCATTTCGGAATTGTAATTGTCTCACAAACTTTACCGAGAACACGTTAGAGCCAAATAAACTCTGAACTGTATATACCTTCAATGCCGAGAATACGAGTGAAGGTAGAGTCAAAGAGAGACGCTTTGAACCTCCTTCTGTAAAGTGTTTTGTAGCTGCTTCCAGAATCTGCAAAGGTTTTGAAGTTTGTATTACAGGCAACGACCTTCTCCAAGAATCACTACCTTAAACATTTCTGTGTCATCATCGTTCTTTAGAAGATGTACTAGTTTAGCAACAAGGTTTTGCTCCTCTTGAAAGTCTTCTTCATCAATCTGTTACGAATGAGCATGAAAGTCAGCCACGGATTTTTTTTTTTATAATAAGCTGGACTTGCCTCGTCTAACGCGGGATTCCCTTCACTGTCTTTGATAAGTTCTTTTAAAAGCTCAAAAAGTGCCTCCACCTGGCCTGCATTTTAAAAAACTGCCTGAAAAAAGATTTTATCGTCACCTTATCAACACTCGATATAAGCGTGTTGTTTTTCATAATGAACTGGATAATAGTCACTGCCATACTCTTGTTCGTTTCATAATCCAGGTGGTCCATAACCCGTGGATAATTCGTAAGCTTCAACACAGTGACAACGTCATTGTACTTCTCTAGAGGTGCACTCAACAAGGCCACAATCTGTTTAGTAGCCTTGCTGTCTTTAACCTTCCCCCTTCCTTCAAGCTTCTTAAAGCAGGCACCCTGATCAATAATGATTTGAGCACCTCAGTAATAACCAGACAAAGTTGCTTACCAAAACTTGGTCGACATAGTCCAGACGATCAGCGTGTACTCTCAAAGTAAAGGTTAACAAAGCCACAAAAAGACTAACAGCACCTACAAGCGGCATGTCAGGTTGAGCATCTATAACCTGCAACAACAATAAATCTCCAGAAATTTCTAGAAGCCTGGTCTTACGCACCTTCATGGTAGCAGTACTGAGTTTGCCAAAAGCTTCTACTTGTAAAATCTCCGGTAGGACATCTGGTGTAGAGGCGACATAGTTCGAAAGCCTGTCCATAAGTTGTGCCATTACCGTCTTGACATCAACAGTGGTCTAAGATTGCATACCACAGTTAGTTGTAAAGCAATCATAGTAAAAGAAATAACAAACCTGTAGCTGGGGGCATGCCCCTAGAAGAGATTCTAAAGTTTGCAGGTGAAACTCATCGGGGAACACTTGGATGATACAGTCCATCAAATAGTACTGTGCGATTTCGTCTTTGCAATTAACAACCTGGTGCTCTTTTAGAGTTTATATTTCTCAAGAACATAGAAACATACCTGTTCGAGCACTCTTGGGAGGACCACATCCCTGTACATTGCAAGATCTACACCTTCAAGCTGACTTAGAACGTGAAGATTTTTCCCAACCTGCCAGAGAGGAGGTCTAAGTTCGTCCAGGGCGCTTAGCATAACATACCAAATCTCGCAGCTGTCTCCTCTCCTTTTCTCGCTTTTCCTTCTCCCGAGCGGGTCCCTGCAGAATAGCCTTAAATCATCCTGACCCTCATAACAAAAGCCTGCATACGCAAGACTACGTTCAGGACTCTCAAGCCTTCCTCCGTTCAGGAACACTTCATGAGCTAAGGTGCATGCTCTCTCACATTCTTGACACGAGATGGTGTATACTGACCTGGTGTTGCATCCGGACCCAGAGCTTATTCATTTCCGTGAAATTCTGAAGCACAAACTCCACGGCATCATTGACACTACCTCCTTCCCTGCATTGCGTTGTGAGCTTAGCAACGGCAAACTTAAAAACATACCCTTCGTATTCGGAGCCAACGTCTGGTAGCTTGTCACGACTGACTTGAGCCAAGTAGCTTCTCAGGAACAAACCACGAATGGGATGCTGGACACCACGGCTCATTTCAACCAAATCCTTCAAGACGTCCTTTGCGGGAGCTTCCTTGGATTTTATGTACACCGAGCCTACTGTAATAAGCAGGTACCTGAAAGAAACGAACGACGTCTCAGGAGAATGAAAGAAAGAGTGGAAAAAGAAAAAGAGCATACAGCCTCGGTAAGATGTTGCCAGCGTGCTGAACAAGCTCGTAGAGATCGGCATTCGTGCGGCCTCTTTTCGTCTCGTCCTTGAAGAAGAACTCGAGCTTCCGAAGCTCGTCAAAACTCTTCATATCTGAAGCATTCGATTTGTGAGTATAGTGAGTCGAGCCAAGCAAGGAAAAAAGAAAAACAAAGAGACAGGAAAACACTTACACAGCTCGTAGTACTTCTGTGGAGACAATTTGGAGGTGCGAAGCTCCGATAGCATTTGCGCAGAGTACTTCAAAGCATCTCTCAAGTTGTTGTTATCCTGCGTGAAGTGCGAAAATGCAACCAATGAGGAAGGAAAAAAACCAATGGATCAATGTCCTTTTGCTCCTCCATGCATGCTACAAGCTTACCAGCGCCCGATGCATGAAGAAGGCATTGTGCTGGACCAGAGCCATGGCATCCGCGAGCCATTTGTCCTGCTCTTCAGCTGCAGTGACAGCGTCCGCCGCCGCCATGGCCAGATCCCCCGAGATCTAGCGTCTGGAGAGCGAAGATCTGTACCTCACAAACGAATCATCTGGAGCGAGCCCACGCCACGAAGAACCCTAAAGTACATTCTTAGGGCTTTTCTAGGGCTTGACCTTGTAGTCGTTTAAAATTATTCGTGGTTCCCCCAACCTCTCGCGCCAGGAATGTGAGCCAATAGTAATTGGCTGTTCCGTTTCGATGATCTCGTGTCTGTGACAACGATCACATGAAGGCCTATATACCTCTAAGATTGGCCTCAAGAAACTCGTGACAAAGTTACTCACCTGAGATTGACCTAGGAGCTCCCCCCGAAGAGTAATCAGGTGGATATCTTGCTCACTGTAGTATATAATGTCACTGGGACAGACGGTGCAAAGAAAGTGGAGAAGAAACTACTTGACCAGCACCTCCATAAGTTAGACAGCGCTAAAACCTTCAAAGAATAAACTTGTCCTTAACAAAAAGGAAAATAAGAGGCAAAGCCCTAGGTTTTGGACATGGGCCGAAGAAAGAGGAGCGCAAACTACCAAGACGAGGACGAAGATGCAATGGTGGAAAGAGTTAGAGAGGAAAGCAGGAAGAGGAGACAGGCAATCCTGGAGAAGCATGCACTAGAAGAAGGACAAATAGTAGAACAGCAGATTGTTTCCCTCAACGCCCCAGTTCCTCGTGACACTGCCCAGATCTCCAGTAATTCTTGCAACAAATCATCGAGCTCAAGACATGTTCTCGGAGACGCCACTCACAGAAATCACAAATCCGGAGGCTTCCGTCCAAGGGCTAAGGAACGACAACCCCGACAATTGGCACGATCACGAGTTCTACTACAAGGCCCGAATTGGCGAGACAATCAACTCCAAGTACCAGGTCAAGGCATCCATAGGAAGCGGGATGTTCTCCACGGTTTTCCTAGCCAAGACCCTTTTGCCCGAGTGCGAGCAGGAGATTGCCATCAAGATCCCCCGGAAGAACGATCTCATGCTCCGGTCTGCAAAGTATCGCGAGCATCTGTGCCTGGTGATGGAGTCCCTGGATCTAAACCTCCGGCAGATCACAAACAAGTACGGGCGAAACAGAGGTATCAATCTCAAAACCATCTGTGTCTATGCTCACCAGCTCATGGTTGCCCTCCAGCACTTGGCCCATTGCGGCATCTTTCACTGCGACATCAAGCCTGACAACATCATGGTCACAAAGTCCCGGAGATCGATCAAGCTGTGCGACTTTGGGGTGGCCATGTTTGCGAGGGATCAAACCCCGTCCGCGGAGACCCCATACCTGGTGAGTCCGAGCTACCGGGCACCGGAGATCATCCTCGGAGTGGCTCCCTACAGCCACCAAATCGATATGTGGTCTGCCGGCTGCTGCTTGTATGAGCTCTACACGGGCAAGTTCCTCTTTCCTGTTGCTACTAACAACGGGCTTCTCAAGCAGCAAATGGAGCTCAAGGGGGCGTTTCCAAAGGCGATGTTGAAGAAAGGAGCGTTTACTGGCATGCATTTCAACGAGAACTTTGAGTTCCGGCAGCTAGATCCCGTGACAAAGCTGGAAACTCTGAGAAGTATGGCGTCCTTCAATGTTAAGACAAGTTGTCTTTCAGATCTTACAGGGGAAGATGGAGCGCTGATGTCGAGATTCAAGAACTTGTTAGAGAGGATGCTTACTCTAGATCCCAGTAAGCGAATAACTCCTGATGAAGCTTTGAAGCATCCATTTCTTAAGTCAGTTTGTAAATAATATTTGTTCCAAAGGATGTGATGATCAATCCAAACACTTCTTCACCACAAGGGAATGATTGGCACCACGCCTTCGAAGGCCACCAAGATACAGCACCACGCCTTCAAAGTCAATAGTCAGATTCTCAAGAAACAATTAATATTCATGTTTCAGGCAATTAGTACATTTTGTCTTTATGATCTATATACTTGGTTCTTGCAGAAATTGATCTTGATCTTGATGTTGTTATTATTATTAGCGTTCTTCCCATGCTTGCCCCATTGCTCATTCTCATAATCATCATCCATCTTTGGAAAGACTTCAACATCAATATCCAAAGACAATTGTACCCGAAGTAGACAACACAATCTGAAAAGTGGCAAATACAAAAACGAGAAACACCAAGACAGCCTTCATGATTAATGGCTTAGTTTTAATCGTTCTTGGAGCTTGGAGAGGTCTTATATAAGATCTAGGATGGGTGGTAAATCATAGTTCACTTATTTTAAGGTACTATTTTTCTTGTAACCTTACGACGCCTAATCATGCAGAGATGTTGAAACCTGGAGCGCACATGGGGCGTCAATAGTTTGAAGACGTTTGGGGTTCAGGAGTTTGCTTGGCATTCACTGATCACACGCACGCTGAGAAAATGTTTACTGAAAGGACTAATAAGAAGCTTACCCCGCGGTAACAAGAATTAAAGTAATCTGATAAGTAATTTGCTTACTAATATCCAAACATGCAAAATAAACATCAAAATCAAATAGCTTACGGATATCAAGTTTGCTTTCAACACCTCCCTCATCCTTGGGTAAATGTCCATTTTTCTGGAGGGTGATTACGATGCTGATTTTGCTGTGGTCCATGTATCGCCCCTCTATAGATTTGCAAAGCAAAAGAATTACATGGCAGTACAGTGCTAAAACACAAACCACTTCATCTATCTGGGTTTGTAACACTGGTATAAAAGCGTCCTGCCACTTAAGAAGGGTCCATATATGGTCCGAAGCGAGCGCTCGTCCTCCTGTATGCGTTCCTGGAATTCATACAAAAGTTAGTGAATCTAGCATTTAAAGTAACCACTAGTACCTTGTGGAAATGGTACAAGATGTGTTCTTCGCCGCATTGCGATTGTCCGCACTTGGCGCATTATCATCGGGCTTGAAGCTTCTGGACATGGCGACTCTGGCATTGGCAGCTCCAGCGGTGTATAAGACCCATCCATTGTGAACCAACACCACCATGTTGTTGATCTTGGTGTGCTGGAACACCTCAAATTCCTTCCATGAGTCAATTGACTCACGCAAAGCTCGCATCTCTTTCGGAACTTCATCGTCCATCCTGTGATATCAATTCAACCAAAAGCATATACGTATCTCAAGATTTTGCCACCTTTGGAACGCAGCCTCTAGAGCGGGCTTGATATCCTCCTGCCCAATGTTGGTCCCTAGAGTATCGACGACGTAACGGACAAGGTTGTGAGCTCGCAATTCAAATAGCTGACGCGCTGCATGGAACCAAACATAAGACAAGTCGATCAGGTTGAGAACTCCCTGTACCTGTTGCTCAGCATTCTACACACAAATCCTTCGTATCAGTGAATACTTCATTCTTTCCTATGAATGGCTTCGAGAAGAATAGCTGTTTTCCTGCCAACGTCTAGAGATTGCCAAAGGATATTACTTTACCTGCAGACGACAGTAAGCTCAAACACAACGGTATTCCTTCGTGCTTGGTTGCGTGCTGCTTTGCTGGGGTCGTGTTCCCATCCACGCTATGACGAAAGATCTCTTATGGTTTCATATAAGCCTTAGTGTGTGCCTTGCCGGTACAATTTGGCCATACGCAAATATGCAAACCTGCAAGGAACAGGTAAACAGAGAATGCGAACAAATGGTGTTACCTTAGTTATAGCCATCCAAGGCGCTTTGTTGAACGAGCTGTGAAATCTCAGTAAACACGTCTCTCTGACATACGTCGGGTCCAAAAACTTTTTCGAAAGAAAACGCGTATGTTTGGCCTAAAGAGACAAGCGCAGCTGCACGTAATACAGACAAATAGATTTACCTTGAGCAATTCCCTACTCGCCTGGATAGCGAATCAGCGTCGATGTTTCGTCGTTTTCATCGGGTAAAAGTGGTCTCACTCTACAGAATACACGAATGTTCCCTTTCAGCTCTTGAAATACCACTGTGTGCCTTAGAAGATCAACACAGAAAAGTACCAACCTGAATGGTGTTTTGGAGCTTGCGGCGTAACATCTCTCCCTCCCGGATCTGCTGCTCTGCGTCAGCAAGTTTGCTTACATAAATTCACTGCTCGAAAGACAATGATTTTTCCGCAACCTGATCCATCGGTTTAAGTAGATAGAAACAGCATATTGCTTCGACCGATTGAGTTGTTTTTGGAGGAGTCTGATCTGCTCCGCTTAATTTTCGTAGCTTTCCTGCACACAGGGCTACTATTAAGTACGTAAAAGAATCTTAAACACCTCCACGCTTCTACCTTGCTCGTGAAACGCATAATCTCAGCGGCAGACGTTGAAGTGTTTTTTCCTGATTGCTGCATTTTCAGCTGACAATGCCTGAACCTGATTGTAATAGTTGTCCTTTTCTTCTGAGACGCGAAGGAGCTCCGCCCGCAAAAGAGAAAGTTCGTCATTTATTGACTTCATCTTCAGCTTGCAAAGCATCCTGCAACAAGCACGTCGAACATAAATCTTTAACAAACTGCATAATTTTCATGCAAGCACCTTCCCTTTCTGCGTCTTCCTTTCTTCGGCAGCCAAAGCCGCGTCACTTTGTAGTTTACTGTTATAAAGCTGACAAACTCGTGTTATTGAGAAGCTGCGCTCTCGTAGAATCTCTGGCGGTCCAAGGAGGTTCGATTGACTCTGTTCTGGCTAATATCATGTTCTATAACTCGGGAGCTTTTCACTCGCTCACGCGAAGGATGTGAAGGTGCTGAAAGTAGCACGCACGAAGGATTGACCAACTTCAGAAAGAAATCGCCAGTGTAATCACCAGGTGAGAGATATTCCTTTTTCCTTGGTTGTTTGCTGAATAACGGAACAAGGCAGGATATAAACAGGCGATTGCAGTAGGTGTGCCCAGCTTCTGGAAATAGACTGAAGCATTATAAACGACAGAGAGTTGTCGATGAGAAAAGTACCTGGGCAGAGCCGCGAGAGGACTGGCAAGGAAAGTCTTCTTAATAGTATAGTGTCGAGTGTTCGTTTTGCATCGACCAAGTTGCTTTCGTTGTCACAGCGTCGAGATCGTCGAACGAAGCATCTAGATAACTGCTTGAGTAAGCTGCTAAGGTGCCTGGCTCGCACAGCATTTCATGGTCAGCGTCATCGCCTCCGGAACTTAACGTTTAAATGTCAAGTGAAAGTTAAAAAAAAGGGCACGACCTTTAATGGAAGAGTTACCTCGAGACATTCTCCGCAAGATTTTCTCGTCCGCTTCCTTTGGGACACAGGCGAAACTCTCCGGAGTATCCAGGCGAATCCGGTCGCTCCTCCGCAGCTCGAGCTTCAAGCCCAAGAATCGCTGTGAAACCTGGATGCAAGTGCACGGCCCAAGCTTCCAGTGTGTCTTCGCGTTTGATCCGGTACTGCGTTCCTGGTACAAGCTGGAAATGGTCGCCGGAGACGAAGAAAAAGAAGGACCGGAGGCGTCGGAAGCGGCCACTGTCTCCATCGCTCTTCCCGGGTGCTGTCTCAAGGACCAGGACAACTTCTTGTGGCTCCGCCC
The DNA here is from genome assembly GCF_000143415.4 of Selaginella moellendorffii. NCBI lineage: Eukaryota > Viridiplantae > Streptophyta > Lycopodiopsida > Selaginellales > Selaginellaceae > Selaginella > Selaginella moellendorffii. The sequence continues at coordinate 244,748 of NW_003314278.1, forward strand.
AAATCGGTTCGCAGTGCTCTACTCTCCGACCTCCGGCTGCCTGGCCGGACTCTTCCCGGCTATCCCGAACAGCATCTCCTACCGTGGCAAGGATCCGGGACCCGGAGTGTTCGTCGCGGTTGCTACCTCGCAGGAGTCGGAAGAATGCATGGGCACGAGCGATGACAAGGCGGGAAGGAGGCTGAGCGGCATTCTGGAGATCCGCAATGGCTGCGATCGGCCTTCGTGGACTGCAATCGGCGACGGAAACACACCAGGCGGCGGCCCTGTGCTTGACGATCCGGAGGTCTTCACCAGCGCGATCGGCCCCAGCGCTTTCTATTTCTCTTGCTTTGAAGACGCTGGCGATACCATCTATGCCTTGGACGCCAACACCTTGGAGTGGAGCACAACACCGATGCCTTCTCCGAGCATGTCTTCGTCTCGCATGGTCCGCTCATCGCTTCCTTCTCATCCGGCTCTCTCGTGGCTGCCACAACATGCGAGGATGAGTTCGTTCTTGAGAAAGGCAAGCCAGGACCAGAAACCCACGTCGTCATATACACGCTCGACCTGGAGAAGTCTAAGTGGATCCGGCTTTGCCAAATGCCACCAGACATGGAGAAGTACCTGAGCAGCAGTCACATTGGGATTCGAGCAGGAATCGGGGTCCTTTTTCTCTACTCCTTGACTGCTGATTCATTTCGAAGTGTCACGTACGATCAAGAGAGTGAGAACTTCGAAATCGTCCCGGAGAACCAAGAACTCAACGCCTGCATCAAGGAGTCCTCGAGGTAAGTTCTCACCATACCACAGACAGTGTGTAAAAACACTCACCATATTATTTTGCAGACTTTCAAAGCAAAGATCCTGTCTGGGCGACAAGAGAACTCGCGAGGATTTAGCCGCTTTGGAGGCGGCGAGTCCCAAGACGTTAAAAACTCTGGGAGGTAATTCTTTCTTCTGAAAAATAAACTCGTACCTCGAATCGGTATTGGACTTCCCAGGATATATGTAAGAGGCTCATAAAAACGAAAATAAGTTTAAAGCAAGAACACCTCGAGCAGTATGCCCAGCCTGAAATCTAGTAGCACAAGCGCAAGAGAGAGATTTCTTTCACCCCAGTAGCGATACCACCACATGAAATTTACCTCAAGCTCCTTGTTCCAGATCCGGGACAGCACGGAATCCCCCCCAATCGACCAAGCACGAGAAAGATATTATGGCGCCTCCTAGAAAGACGCAAGATCCGTGGCAATCCAGCTTTACAGCGAAGAAGCGCGATCATACCATAGCTCGAGAATTTGGGGGCGCACAATCGCCATGCGCTCGCCATAGCCCTAGACATGGCCCCAAATTTTCCCGCTTAAATTTCAAAGTCGGAGGATCATTCCCAAGTATAAATTTGTCCTTTACAAATAGGGTTGGCAAAACCCTTTGACATGGGTCGGAAAAGAAGGAGCGAAGACTGCCAGATAAGTGTAATAGAGGACGAAGATGCAATGGTGGAAAGAGTTAGAGAGGAAAGCAGGAAAAGGAGACAGGCAATCCTGGAGAAGCATGCACTAGAAGAAGGACAAATAGTGGAACAGCAGATTGTTTCCCTCAACACCTCAGTTCCTCGTGACACTGCCCAGATCTCCAGTAATTCTTGCGACAAATCACCTCCAGCTCAAGACATGTTCTCGGAGACGCCACTCACAGAAATCACAAATCCGGAGGCTTCCGTCCAAGGGCTAAGGAACGACAACCCTGACAATTGGCACGATCAAGAGTTCTACTACAAGGCCCGGGTTGGCGAGACAATCAACTCCAAGTACCAGGTGAAGGCATCCATAGGAAGCGGAATGTTCTCCACGGTTTTCCTAGCCAAGACCCTTTTGCCCGAGTGCGAGCAGGAGGTTGCCATCAAGATCCCCCGGAAGAACGATCTCATGCTCCGGTCTGCAAAGTCGGAGCTCCAGATCCTCAAAAAGGTGGCGGAGCCGGAGGCCACGAACAAAGACAACCACTGCGTGAAGCTCCTCGACAGCTTTGTGTATCGCGAGCATCTGTGCCTGGTGATGGAGTCCCTGGATCTAAACCTCCGGCAGATCACAAACAAGTACGGGCGAAACAGAGGTATCAATCTCAAAACCATCTGTGTCTATGCTCACCAGCTCATGGTTGCCCTCCAGCACTTGGCCCATTGCGGCATCTTGCACTGCGACATCAAGCCTGACAACATCATGGTCACAAAGTCCCGGAGATCGATCAAGCTGTGCGACTTTGGGGTGGCCATGTTTGCGAGGGATCAAACCCTGTCCGCAGAGACCCCATACCTGGTGAGTCCGAGCTACCGGGCTCCGGAGATCATCCTCGGGGTGGCTCCCTACAGCCACCCAATCGATATGTGGTCTGCCGGCTGCTGCTTGTATGAGCTCTACACGGGCAAGTTCCTCTTTCCTGTTGCTACTAACAACGGGCTTCTCAAGCAGCAAATGGAGCTCAAGGGGGCGTTTCCAAAGGCGATGTTGAAGAAAGGAGCGTTTACTGGCATGCATTTCAACGAGAACTTTGAGTTCCGGCAGCTAGATCCCGTGACAAAGCTGGAAACTCTGAGAAGTATGGCGTCCTTCAATGTAAAGACAAGTTGTATTTCAGATCTTACAGGGGAAGATGGAGTGCTGATGGCGAGATTCAAGAACTTGTTAGAGAGGATGCTTATGCTGGATCCCAGTAAGCGAATAACTCCTGATGAAACTTTGAAGCATCCATTTCTTAAGTCAGTTTGTAAATAATATTTGTTCCGAAGGTTCAATTCAAACACTTCTTCGCCACAAGGGAATGATTGGCTCCTGCTGCCGATACGGCACCACGCCTTCAAAGTCAATAGTCTCTTTGGAAAGACCTCAACATCAATATCATCCGCATCCAAAGGCAATGTACCCGAAGTAGACAACACAATCTGCAAAGTGGCAAATACCAAAACGAGAAACACCAAATCAGCCTTCATGATCAATGAGTTAATTGTAATCGTGCTTGGAGCTTGAAGAGGTCTTATGTAAGATCTAGGATGCATGCAGCCATGCAATCGGTGGTAAATCATAGTTCACAGGCACTTGATTTAAATTACTGGCATACATAGACTATCTTTCTTGTAACTTTACAAAGCCTAATCATGCAGAGATGGGAGATGTTGAAACCTGGAGCGCATCCTCTCCACAGGGCGTCTGTATAATCCCAAACGAGTAATAGTTTGAAGACGTTTGGGGTTCAGGAGTTTGCTTGCCATTCACTGATCACACAGAATGCACACGCACGTTGCCAAAGTGTTTGCTGAAAGAACTCCCACGGTAACAAGAAGCGCAGGAAATCATTGATGATCTGAGGTTCAGTCCCTTCGTCGAATGAATCTGTCGTCAAAGAACGTAAGAATTAAAGAATCTGATAAGTAATTTGCTTACTAATATCCGCACTCATCAACCTCTTGTATGCAAAAGTTTTCACATTAATGTTGTATAACATTACTGATGTCAAGTTTGTTTTCAACACCTCAGGCAGCCTTGAGTAAATGCGCATTCTTCCAGAGAGTGATTACGATGATGATTTTGGTGTGGTCCATGTATCGCCTTCCAAGCCTCCACCAGATCCTGATAGAAACCAAAAGAATTACATTGGTAAAACACAAACCACTTCATCTATCCGGGTTTGTAACACTGGTATAAAAGCGTCGTTCCAGTGGAGGATGGTCCATATATGGTCTGAACCACGCTACATACGTATCGTCCTCCTGTATGCGTTCCTGGAATTCATACAATAGTTAGTGAATCTGGCATTTCGTTAATTTGAAGTAAACACTAGTACCTTGTGGAAATGGTACCAGATGTGTTCTTCGCTTCAGGAACTGTGTGATGTAGCATTGAGATTTTCATGTGTGTCTGAACGGGCTTGAAGCTTCTGGACATGACGACCCTGGTCTTAGCAACCCCAGCGGTGTAGACCCATCCGTTGTGAACCACTACCACCATGCTGTTGATCTTGGTGTGTTGGAACACCTCGAACTCCTTCTGAGTCAATTGGTCAACACAAAGCTCATTTCTTTTCCTGAACTTCACTGTCCATCCTATGATATTAATCACCCTGTGAACGCTAGAAACATATGATGAAGAAAGGTGGGAGTGGTTCATCGAGCAAAGCACGTGAAGGCAAGGAGGCGATGGTGGCATGTGGCAACCGTGTGGTGGCAGGCAAGGAGGCGATGAACCCTTTGGTGCCAGGCAAGAAGAACGGCAAGGCAATGGTTCCAGGATTGGGCAAAAAAACCGAGTAGGTGATTGTTGGCAACAATTTGGGTGTGCTCACTCAATTTGATGATAACTCTTTTTTGTCCTAGGCATATAGAAATGACACTTTTGCCTACAAGATGGGTGTCTTGGGGTGGGAAAAGTTGTATCGAAAATTTCAGTATGTGGAGAAAATTTATGTTACTTGGGAAGAGAGTGGATTAACAACTAGAGTGAAGGCATAGATTTTCTCCAGGTACTGAAATTCTTGATACAGCTTCTCTTACCCCAAGATGCCCATTTTGTAAGCAAAGGCAATATTGTTGTATGCTTGGGACAAAGAAGAGTCATCATTAAATCGAGTGAGCACACCTGAATTATTACTAACCGCCTATTTAGTCTTCTTGCCTAACCCCAAAACCATCGCCTTGCCGTTCTTCTTGCATAACGCCACTTTTTGCTTGACGCTAGAGGGCTCATCGCCTCCTTACTTGCCGCCACATAGCTGCTACGCACCACCATTGCCTCCTTGCTTGCATGCGCTTTGCTTGATGACCCCCACCTCTCTTCATTGTACCCTAGTTAGCCCTAGTTTTTCACACGAAGAAGCTCTAAAAAGAAGAGGAGCTAGTATCCTATGTGGCAGCCACGTCATCAAAGCCCTCCTACACAACAGGTATATCCAAATGGCTGGGATGCGCTATTGATCAACAGTGCCAAATTCGGAATATTTGACAGATATTCTTGCACTTCAGCAGATCTGTGACGATCGCCACCTCCATGCCACTGCCTCAACCTTCTTTCTCATCAGTGCTCCATCCAAGAAAACAAAGAAGAAGGGATTGATTGACATCCCAATGATGTTTTATAAGAAGAAGGCGTGCAGCCATGCCAGGATGCTGGGCCAGGACTTTGGGATGGAGGCTGGGGGATACCATTTGGCATGCCTGGTTGACCTGCTGGGAGGATCTCGGTAAAGGGGCTGCCCCCCTCGTCTCTGCGTGAGCCTTGATGCCGGGCTTGTACTCCATCTGAAAAAATCCAAGTAAAAGGTGGCAAAGGGTTCCATATCTTGTTTGGTTCCACATAAATTTTTCTTCTTGTCAATGCAAAACTTTGACAACAAAATACCAAAAGCTTTAACAGCTAATTTGAGGCCTGCTGCTCGTGCACCTCCTGGGAACTCCAATCTCGCATGCATTCACCTTGGCTGCAAACCGCAGCGAGCACAGCGACTCATGGAGTGATTTGGAGTCGGGGGAGATATTCACGAACATCAGCGTCTTCGAGTCGCCACCAAGGCAAGGCTGCGTTTTGATCACACAGTAAGCACTTGCACAAATGTATGCAAGAATTTACCTGGAGAAGATAAGTCAGCTTTGAGTTTCTATATGGGATGTGAGGGTCTTTGTTTGCAATCGCAAGGATCACGTCTCCGAGGCTAGACAAGCTCTTGTTTATGGCCTGCGCAGATTTGCTCTTGTTAGAGTGATACTCGCAAACTTGGATTAGCACCTGTGTTTCCTTCAGGCGTTCGCCGGTGGAGCCGCTTTTCGAGAGGCGCTCGCTTCCAGCCAAGTCGATCAGGTTGAGAACTCCCTGTACCTGTTGCTCAGTATTCTACACACACACAAAGAAAGAAATCATTCTTCGTATCAGTGAAAGCAATGACTACCTCATTCGATCCTATGATCCGCAGCGTGAATACACAATGGCTTCGAGAGGACCTGTCGTTCATAGCTGTTTTCCCCACAGTCCTGCCAAAGATACAGTTCGGTCAGCCTGCTAACGAGAGATTGCCAAACCAAATTTCTTTTACCTGCTTTGTGCAGCTTGCCTCAAAAGGGATGACACCTCTTCCCAGCTGTTAACTTCCACGACAGTAAGCTCGGTCACAACGGTATTCCCAGTTGGCTCGTGCTTTATTGCGTGCTGCTTTGCTGGGGTCGTGTCCCCACCCACGCTTTTTAACGGCGCAAGAAGATCTCTTATGGTTTCATTATAAATCTCAAGAAGTGAAGCCTGGAAAAAGAACGAATAAATCGCTCCACTACGGAAAGAAACAAACTTTGTGCTGACCTGCATTTTGAAGCTCCATCCTTGCGAACGAAGTGCTTGGCTGCACTGAAAGATCTGCTCTAAGGACCTGGGAATCACACCCTTCTGGTCCATGTCATCTGGCTGTCCAATCATAGTGTGTGTCTTGCCCGATCCAGTTTGGCCATACGCAAATATGCAAACCTACAAGGACAAGGTAAACAGAGAATGCCAACAAAAGAAAAGGTGTTACCTTATAGCCATCCAAGGCGCTTTGAACGAGCTGTGAAATCTCAGTAAACACGTCTCTCTGAGAAACGTCGGGTCCAAAAGTTTTGTCAAAAGAAAACGAGTATGTTTGGCCTAAAGAAACAGATAAGCAGCTGCATGTATACAGATAAATTTACCTTGAGCCTGGTGTAGCTCAATTCCCTCCTCGCCTGGATAGCTGATCAGCGTCGATGATTCGTCGTTTTCATCGGGTAAAAGTGGTCTTACTCTACAGAATACACGAATGTTCCCCTTCAGCTCCTGTAACATCACTGTTTGCCTTAGGTGATAAAAACAGAAAAGCGCGAACCTGGATGGTGTTATGAAGCTTGCGCCGCAACAACTCTCCCTCACGGAGCTGCTGCTCTGAGTCAGCAAGTTTGTTCTCAAGGGCTTCAATTTTTGACATATATTCACTGCTCCCAATCCTCTCGAAAGACAATGATTTTTCCGCGACCTGATCCATCAGCTTAAGTAGATAGAAGCAGCATACATTTTACCTCTAGCATCTCCTTCGACCTGTTGAGTTGTTTTTGAAGGAGTCTGATCTGCTCCGCTTGCTTGTCGTAGCTTTCCTGAACAAAGGGTTACTATGAAGTACGTAAAAGAACGTCTTAAATACCTCCAACGCTTCTGCCTTGCTCGTGAAGCGCATAATCTCAGCGGCAGATGTTGAAGTTTTTTCCCTGATTGCTGCATTTTCAGCTGACAATGCCTGAACCTGATGGTAATAGTTGTCCCTTTCTTCTGAAACACGAAGGAGCTCCGCCCGCAAAAGAGAAAGTTCGTCATTTATTGACTTCATCTTGGCCGTTTCAGCTTGCAAAGCATCCTGCAACAAGCACGTTGAACGCAAAATCTTTAACAATCTTAAGGGACCTACCTTTGCTGTTTCGAGTTGAGTTTGTAAACCAGCATAATTTCCACGCAACGCGCCTAAGGTTTCCACAATAGCTGCCTTCTCTTTCTGCGTCTTAGCGTTTTCTTCGGTAGCCAAAGCCGCGTCACTTTGTAGTTTACTGTTATAAAGCTGCAAACTCGTGTTATACTCCTGCAATCGCCTGTTCACGTCCTGCGCTGTTCCGAGCTGAAAGAACAGAGATTGCTATTTAGCAACAACCAAGGAGTAAGAAATATCTCTAACCTGATGATTACACTGGGCGACTTCTTTTTGAAGTTTGTCAATCTCTTCATTCAACTTCGTGCGTTCTTCTGAAGCTACTTCCAGCGCCTCCACATCCTTTGCGTGAGCCAGTGAAAGTTCCTGAGTTATTGAACATGATGTTAGCCAGAAATCAGCGTGAATTGATTCCAACCTGCTTCTCGGCTTCTAGCTTCTGAAACTGTCCTACAAGTCTATCATATTGTTGCCGAGCCTCTACGAGTTTAGCCTCCAATTCACCATACTTAGCGGACATCTTTTGCTCTGTTAAAAAGAAAACATCTCAACTTGCTTGCTCTGGAACACAACATAAGAGACTTACCTGATTCTTCGTGCCGTTGCTTCTCCTCCTTGATCTGATTCTGGGCCTGTTCCTGCTGCATTACATAGACACTCTCTACTTGTAAAAACTGGCGAATGCACGTCCTTAGATTTTTTATGTACTCCATCATTTTCTCGTTCCTTCCCTGACGATCACACGGCAGAAAATAGGTGTGACACCACGAAAGCGAAGAAAAAAGAGAAGAAAAAAACGTACCTTGAGGTCGAACTTAGATTTCCCAGCCATTTTCGTATTAAGCAAAGCCTCCACTTCGTCACTGGCCATACGAGCCACTCCTTCCCATTCCACTTGGCCCGAGCTGACAGTCGATGGCACTGCTGGAACGCTGCTTGCCTGAATGGAAGCGATGGACTCTCTGGGTACATTGAGGGCCGATAGGGTTTCTCGCGGAGCTCTAGCTGCTGGCTCCCTTGAAATTCCGAGCTTGCGCTTCTTCCCAGCCGGCACATCCGGCTCATTCTCCTTCTGCAGCACAGCGCCACGATCAGGGAACACGAGAAATTCAAATCGACACATACATTTGACGAATCCCGCTCGCGCAGCCTCGCCGATGGAATCGCCGCCTTCATTCCTCCAATCTTTCAGCTCCCCGCCTCGAGATCAAGATGAAGAGCTCATGGGGAGCGAAGAACACTCGCCTCCTGCTAGGGCGAGAATATTCTTTGAACGATACCCTGGTTTTCAAAATTCCAGCGGGAAGGTTGCCGTTGTATGATGGACGGCCAGGAGTTTTTCAATCAATGAACGATCGCGATGGCAGGATAGATTCCCAGCGGATAAGTTAAAGATTCCTCTTGAAAAGAGGTTTAGGGTTCCTGGGGCGATGGCGGGGAGCTGGAGGCGATCACGCGCCCGCATTTCGTCGAATTGTGGTAGGGATCACGCTGCTGTAGGCTAGAATCTTGTTCGAGAGGTGGATCGTCATGGCTCTTGCGGTAATCTCAGCGTCCTCGTCTTCTCTGCCCGGCACTGACCTCCTTTCTCCAAGAAAATTGGGGGAGCAGGGCACGCAGCTCGCGATCGGCAGTAGAGCCAGGCGTAGGTCTTTGATCGCCAGCAGGAGCAGACCTGCATTCCAATGCTCGTATTCGTCGGCAGCAGCATCCCCGAGCTGGGATCTGGAGTGGGATCGTGATGGGGGTGCTCTGGCGACCTCCAGGTCGGAGTTTTCGTCGCGCGAGCTCGCAAACAGCAGCAGCGGAACGGGAAATTCCTCTACATCGGTCTCCTGGGAAGGAAACTTGGAGATGGAGAGATTTAACGAGGCCAAGATCAAAGTCATTGGAGTGGGCGGTGGTGGATCCAATGCCGTCAACCGGATGGTCCAGAGCGAGATGAAAGGCGTGGAGTTTTGGATCGTCAACACGGACGCACAGGCGATGGCGATGTCGCCGGTTCCAGCGCAAAACAGGCTACAGATTGGACAGAAGCTCACGAGAGGATTGGGTGCTGGTGGAAACCCGGAGATTGGCATGAGCGCCGCGGAAGAAAGCAAAGCCATAGTCGAGGAAGCTGTTCGTGGAGCGGACATGGTGTTCGTCACTGTAAGTTGTGTGTTCTTCCTGTGCTTGCTTGTGCTGATTTCGTCAAGCTTTTCAGGCTGGGATGGGTGGTGGTACTGGCAGTGGAGCGGCTCCAGTGATTGCGGGAGTGGCCAAGGAGCTGGGAGTGCTCACAGTTGGTATTGTTACCACTCCTTTCTCGTTTGAGGGCCGTCGAAGATCGATACAGGCACAAGAGGCAACGGCTCTGCTGAAGAACAATGTGGACACTCTGATCACCATTCCAAACGACAAGCTCTTGACTGCCGTGTCCCAGTCCACGCCTGTGACCGAAGCGTTCAACCTTGCGGATGATATCCTGAGGCAAGGTGTCCGTGGTATTTCGGACATTATAACGGTGATTGAACTTTTCCAAAGTAAAGGTTTCTCGCTAACTTTTGGTTTGTTTTTCAGATCCCTGGACTTGTGAATGTTGATTTCGCGGATGTTCGTGCCATCATGGCCAATGCTGGGTCGTCGCTCATGGGAATTGGAACTGCCACAGGTGCTGCGTCTTGATGCATTGCTGTTTTCTTTCTTAGAGCTAGAGACAAACTTACAGGGAAGTCCAGGGCCAGAGACGCCGCTCTGAATGCCATCCAGTCGCCATTACTCGATGTGGGAATTGAGCGTGCCACTGGCATTGTATGGAACATCACTGGAGGAACCGATATGACCCTGTTTGAGGTACGCTTTAGTTTTCTTCTTTTTATGTTGCAACCATTTCATAAACAGGTGAACGCGGCAGCAGAGGTTATATACGATCTTGTAGACCCGAATGCAAATCTTATATTCGGTGCTGTTGTCGACGATTCCTTCAACGGTCATGTAAGTTTGCTTGCTTCTCGTTGATGCAACATAGGTATCATAATTCCATCCTTTGACCAGGTGAGCATCACACTTATTGCGACTGGATTCAAGTCGCAAGAAGAACCAGACGTGCAAGTAAGTTCTTCGCATCTGCTGCTTTCTAGTGTCCTGATATCTCAAGCTTTGGCAGCAACTCACTCGCCCAAGCCCACGTAGCAAACCTTCCATCGCATCGCCGTTGGGAAACAATGGTGGAGCCACGCTAGAGATTCCTAGCTTCTTGAGGAGACGGGGCCGCACTAGGTAGCAAGCACTGTACCAAGAAAGAAATAATCTCCACCGCCAAATATATACAGCATCAAACATCTCGTAAGTTCTTCGTTCTCTCTTTAGCGATAGTGTTAAGAGTGATTGTATTCTATGCGGGAAAACTACTTTAGAAGATCATGGATCTAGCGATCGTTGGCGTCTACAAAGAAAGAAAGTTAAAACTCGATTGGAAATCTAGACGGAAGTTGCGTGATCCGTGAGCAATCCCAGATCTAGAGCAGTCTCTCCTTGGACATGAACTTTATCAAAAAGTTCTTCCCACTTGAATCTCAGGACGGTTCCATCGATCGCTTGGATCACTTGCGTCTCGGCCGACTTCCTGTCCCGGTAGTACACAACGCAAGGATCTCGCTCGTGCACAACAATCCCCAAAGCAACCTTTGCGCCGCCTCGCTCGCTAACCAGCACCTCCATATCATCGAAAACAGCCCGTGGATCCTCGTTCTTATACACAACTTGCGCCGCCAAGACCACCTTTCGCTCGCTGCTATCTTTCTCCAGCACGGAGACATCCACTTGCTGGCAGCGATCGTCGCCAATCTCCATCAATCCCCCCTGAGAGAGCGAGACCTGGCGATTCCTGCCGAGGAACACGATCCCCAGCCGCTGGAATTCCAGTTGCAGCTTGGCGGAGAGCCAGCACCTTACCTGTTCGTGATGATCCGTGTTATCGGCCTGGATCCACAGCGATCCAGACTTCCACAGCATGTTTCGCTTGTATGCTCGGGTCTCCATGTACATCTTGAGAAATCTATCCCTGGGCACTCCATCCGTTACAAAAACTGGCCCTTCGTTGTCCCCAATCCTCTCCAGTGCAGCATCCATGGCATCGATCCACGCTTGGATGTCTGCATCATTCCTGGGTTCTCCCATCGTTGGAAAAGGTTGGTAGATTCCAATCTTGGAAGAACCCTAATCATAAATCATAGTAGACCATATTAGGGTTTTAGATTTAGCTTCAAAAAAGGTGGTGGACAAAAAAGTACGTGCCAAAGTTATATTTTCTTCTCTAGGACATTCTCTGGGCAGCTTCCTTGGCCATTAGCCTCTCCTTGGCTTTGAGCTTGGCCTGGGACTTGACACCCATGACGCCACCGCCCCACTGCTTCCGGAACTCGTCGAAGCGATCGTTGAAGTTGGCCTGTTTGGAGCACGAAGAAGTGGTGATGAGGATCACAGCAAAACGAGAGAAAAAGATCCAGACCTTGACGCTCTCGACGATCTTGCTGAACTCGTGCTTGTCCTCGTTCTTCACGGATGTGAGGCACAGGCAGGTAGCAGTCTTAGAGTGAACGATCTGAGACGGAAGAGTGTGAGAAACTGGAGTGCTAGAAACCGGGAGAAGACCACTCACCGCACCGAGCCGAGCCTTGCCCTTGACAATCGCGTATGGAACGCCCATCTTTCTGCACAGGGCCGGCAGCCAAAGCACGAGCTCGATCGGCTCCACATCATGGGCGATCACAACCAGCTGCGCTTTACCCTGTGGAGGAAAAAAACGAAGAACGATGTGAAGGGAGGAGTAAAAAACGAGAAAACTCCTACCTGCTCGATGAGGTAAGTTACGTGATTCAGTCCATACTTGACGACCAAAGGCTTCTTCGAATCGATCGCCTTTCTCTCTTTCTCAGCCTCGGCTCTCTTGAGCAGCCTCTCCTTCTTGGCGGCCTTGTCCTCGGGCCTGTACTTCAGTAGCATCTTAAACAGTGAGGTAGCTGACGACCAAAACAGAAGAACGAAGATCAATCCACGAGAGCTAGAGAAAAGAGGAAGATTGCAGTAAAATCTCACCCATATGCTTGTCAAGAGTCTTCGTGAACTGGTTGAGCGTCGGCGGAACCTTCAATCGGAGGTTGAGGACACGCTTCTGCCTCTGGATCCTCACATACTTTGGCCATTTGACGAAGCGGTGGAGATCCTTCTTGGGCGGCAGAGCACCACCGATGCCAAATTGCTTCGGTCTCCTGTCGAACAGCGGATTTGAAACCTTCTCCGCCTATACAGCCCGAGAAGAAAACCCTCAGCGCCAGCAAAATCACCATCCTCTCGACTCACCTTCTTCTTCTCAGGCGCCGCCGCCACGGCCGATTTCCCTCCTGCCCGCTTTGGAGCCTGCATTGCCAGCGTAAGAAATGCGAGCTAGGACCGATTCGATCGCACTGAGCTTACCATAGGATCGCGCCTCGCCTACTCGCTCCGACGCCGCTAGGGTTCCTCACTCTCGGCGGCTTAGGGTTCTAGCAAATCTATCAATATCCAACGGCTGCTAGGCCACCACGTGTACTGCTTTCTGGCATACACGTGGCACGTCGCTTTGCCTGCGTGGCGACCGTTGGCGCGTGATGTGGCCTTCTCGCAGCTCTAAAATCCCGCGCGATGGCCGGGGATGAGAAGAAGGGCGAGGAGCGCAAGCCGGTCATCGCCAACGCGTGGACGACGCGCAACGAGGCAACGTGCAAGCTCGTGAGGGAGCTCTCCATCGTAAGTCTAGATCTCTCGCCAAAACCCCTGTAAAACCCTGCAGCAGTGATCGTCCGGGAAATCCCCTTCCCGGATCGATCGATCCTCGCGCTTGCAGAATCTCTGGAAGAAGCACAATGCCGGCTACGTGATCCCCAAGCGGCAACCCATCAGCTTCACGCACGAGAATTTCCAGTACAAGCCAGAACTGGTCATCGCTTCTCCCCCAATTATCCTAGCTTATTTCTCGCTTTCAATCGATCGATTGGATCAATCATCCGATCCGATCGATCGAAAGCTCTTCTTACCAGTGCGATCCATCGTCTATCTTTCAGCTTGACAAGAAATCCTACGAGTTCCACCGGCGGAGGGACAGCTTCACAGAGTACGCCGAGGCTGCCGCGCGTGAAAAGAACATCTTTGGAAATAAGAACAAAGCTCCTCCTGCCAAGAAGAAAGGCGGCGGTAGCAGCGGCAAAGGAGCGGCGGGAGCAGCGGCGGTGCCTTCATCATCCAACGCCACTATTCCTCCTCCACCACCAGCGGCGGCGCCACCAGCGGCGCCACCACCACCACCATAGCCAATCTCTCTCTTTCTTTGCGAACAAATAAGATAGATTTAAATAGCTTTTAAAAATGACAATCAATGTCGATGGCCTCCATGCTCTCTCTCTTTGCGAGCGCTCAAGGGACTGTAAAGATTTCTCTCAATGATCTTCTTTCTCTCACTCTATCATCTATGATCTATCTCTCTCTACTTACAGCAGCAAGCCAGTAGCTTAGCAGCGCGGCTTCTCCTCTTCTTTTCTTTTGTTCTTCGTTTGAGCTTTCCTCCTCTCTCGTTCGCGTGTGACGACTTTTCGAGCGTTGTCTGTCACCACTGTCGCAAACATTACCGTTAAAAAGGAATGCTCTCAAACGTCTTTCGATCTAACAAAAAAAATCCAGAGAGAGAGTTACCTCACTTGTGTGACTGGGGGAGCTTTCCTTCCTTTAACTTAGCCTCATTGCGGGAGCAGCAGTAGCGATTTCGGGGGCGTCAATGCGGCCACCGTCCCAAACTTCGTGTGCAAGTACTTCCTTCCCACCACGGACAAGTGCTCCTCGGGAGTCTTGGAGACTTTCTGGTGGAAGCGTGCCATATGCGTGGCGCATTCCCTGTAGTAAGTAACAAACAGAGAACCACTTCTAAGAACTCGAAAAAGAGAGAGACACCGGCAGGGCGAAGAGAAGTACCTGATTTGATCCTCTGTGTAGCCCGAGTGGCGCTGGAGCGCTGAGGTCCAGGCCGGGGATTTCTCCAGGCAGCATTGAGCCGCGTACACGGCAGCGGCAGCTAGCATCGATGGAGGGTACTTGAGCATCACGTACTCCGTAAGGCAGAGCTCCACAAAGAAGAAGGCGAGCAAGTTCATCTGTTCATTGCAAGTGAGCCAGAGCTTTCGAGTTTGCCTGGAAGAAAGACCAATTCACCTGTCGGTCGGAGGCAGCTGCTTTGAGAAATCGCACCACGAATACGTAAGGCGTCGGGACAGTCAGGTTGAAACGCAGCGTGTTGAGCATCTTCTTTTCCTGAGATGAAGAACAAGAAAAGAAGAAAAGAAGAGTTCAGGAAGCAGATCTAAAGCCAAATTCTCGAGTACGTACCATGGACAGTAATTGATCATCGGTGTAGGCATCATCGGAAATAAATACAAAGTCGCCAACCACAGGGGCCCAGACTTCCTCGTACTTGGCCGCGATAAGCATCGAAGTCACTCCGACGAGCTGGAGATACTTTCTCGAGACTTGCTGTAGCGAGAGGTAGCGGTCGATGATGTTGATCGTGAGGTAGAGTGTTTCCGGCATGAGCTTAAACTTGAGATGGACCTGCGAAGAACAAGAAAAGCCATCACGCCATGAGATCTCTATCACAGTTCTATCACAACAAAGAAGAACAAAGAACGAGAGAGTAGAGTTTTCACACACCTCGATCAACCAGTCGACGAGTATCGCGCGCATCTTATCGTTGATCTCCGGTTGCTGCTTCATATACTCGGGCGCCGCACAGCTCTGTACCTCGGCCTTGCGATAGAAGCTATAGATATCCTCGACGTAGTCCGTGACCGCCAATTGATTCCCCACGTCGTGCTCGTCGATGTTTGGAAGAGGCTCCTCGGCGACGGGCGTAGAGGTAGCGTCCACCATCTCCGCGTCGAATCCGCATGCTGCCTGCCAAGGAAAAACGAGGAATCGATCAAGCATTGATCCAGCAAAACCACGAAGGAAAAAATTCCAGTGCAGAAAGGAAACGAAGAAGATCCATGGAAGGAAACGATGCGACAAAGGAAATTAGCATACCTCGCTACGAGCAGTGAGCTGCGCTGTGAGCGTCGGCTCCTTTTCCTTCCGGATAGGCAGCGTCGGGACCGGGGGCTTCACTGCCGCGGCGCCGGCGCCAGCGGCCTTGATTGCTTGCGCCCGGCGCCTGGTGAGCGGCGGCTTGCTCAGCTCCGCGCCTTGCTGCGGCGGAGGCCGCACGAGATTGCCGATGTCGCCAAGAGCTCGCCGGCTTCGCGTCTGCATCTTCTTTGCCTGATCGATCGATGGATGGGAGCCCTGGCTATGGCGAGAGAGAGAGAGAGAAACGAGGAGGAGCCCTAGAACACACACAATAGAATTATAAGCTCGGACCACTGTGAACGGCCACAAGTAAATTGTAGCCGTTGCCGGGAGAATATTCATCTACGGCACTCTGACGAAATGTTCCTTCCAGTGACAGAATATGCCAGTATGGGTTGCTTTACATGGTTAAGAAAGATATAGGAAAGACCATCACGATAAAGCTTTGTACAGGAGGAATAGCGCCAAGAATTATTCAACAGTCTATCTATCTTGTGAGTCGTTTGATCCCAAAGAATTTTTCTTTTTTCTCTCTTGGTTGATAGCTTGATCTTTCGTTTTTAGCTGCAGCATCCTCCACTCTGGGGTCCCGAGCTATCTCCTCTGTGGCCGGGATGATTTGGCAGAACTCCAATCTTAATGCCCGACGCCTGGAACAAGCAAATCGCCATGAGCGACCGAGAAAACGAGAGAGAAACAAAGGAGGAGCGTCATTCACCTCGTTTGAGACGTCAAACACGCCCTCTTCGATCTTCTGGTGGATCTTGGAAGCTGTGTTGATGAAAGCCTGCAAAGTGGAAGGAAGAGAAGATTTTCAGTGGATTGGATTTTATAGATCATCTGGAAGAACTTCTATGATCTAGAAGAACTTCTCCGTCTTGGAAGAATGGAATCCCCACGTACCTCTTCAACGTTCTGGGCAGTCTTGGCCGAAGTCTCCATGAAGATAAGTCCGTGCTCCTTTGCGAATTGCTCCCCTTCTTCCGTGCTCACTGCTCGTCTGTGCGCCAGATCGGCCTTGTTTCCAATCAGCATGATGGTCATGTTGGAGTTTGCGTGCTGCCGAGCGTCCTCCAGCCAGCTGGCGAGATGGTTGAAAGTCTCTCGCCTGTATCACACTTCATGAGCAAGAACAAACTTAAAACTTGGAAGAACTTTTACCTGGTAATGTCGTACACAAGCAAGGCACCGGCGGCGCCACGGTAGTACGACCTGGTGATCGATCTAAACGACTCCTGGCCTGCCTATAGCAAGGGAAATGTAGGAGAGTAAAATTCTACCCTCTCAGCAAGAAGCCACTTACTGTGTCCCAGATTTGGAGCTTGATGGGCTTGTTATCGATTGTGATCATCCGCGCCCCAAACTCCACGCCAATTGTGAGATCGTGAACCGGCTGGAATCGCTTGTCCGTGAATTGGAGCAGCAAGCACGACTTCCCGACCCCTGGCAGAAGAGGATTTTGAGAATTCCACACCGAAATCCCGCGAGAACAAGAGCGCGGGGACGAAATTCGATCCATACCGGTATCGCCGATGATGATGTACTTGAAGAGGTAAGCATACGACATTGTGGAGAGATCGCGCTCACTCTAGCTCCCGGATCTTCCTTCTTTTCTAAAAACCTAATGGCTAGCCCTAAAACGCCAGTGACACTATATATACGCTTACGTGTACTTTAAATAAAAATTCTGACTCACGCCGCGTAGACACGTGTCAGACATGTCTTGACGTGTCGCTGTCCTAAGACAATACCGTTGAATATGCCTTAGAGATGCTTCGTTCTCCTCCCAGCTCCGTCGAGGAGCTCGCGGAATCCATCCGGCAATGCGGGCGTTCCAGGGATCTCGCGCAGGCGCGCCGCCTCCACGCCATAATCGCCGCCAGCGAGCGCCACCGATCCAACATCTACCTTGCCAATCTCCTCCTCCAGGCCTACGGCAAGTGCAAGGCAGCCGTCGCCGCGCGCGCCCTCTTCGATTCCATCGAGACCCCCAATTCCTTTACCTGGAATTCGATGATCCAAGCTTATGCCGAGAACGGGCATCTTGCCGATGCCAAGGAACTCTTCGATCGCGTCCCCGTCCCGGACGCCGTCACGTATGGAACCATAATCAAAGCTTACGCGCAAGATGGCCATCTCGCGGAAGCTCAAGAACTCTTCAAGAGCATGCCACAACCCGATGTCATGTCCCACAACATGATGATCACGCTGCTTGCCCAGAAGGGTCATTTGCGAGCCTCTCGAGATTTGTTCGACAAGATGCCCGAAAAGAGCGTCGTGTCGTGGAACGCGCTGGTGGCGGCTTACGCAAACGCCGGAGAAACCGACGAGGCTGTGAGAATGTTCGAGAGAATTCCGAGGCCGAATCGCATTTCGTGGAACACTGTTCTTCAGGCATATGCCCAGAGTGGGCATCTGAAGGAGGCAAAGTCGGTGTTTGATCGGATGCCCGAGAGGGATATCATCTCCTGGACGACGATCCTGATGTGCTACGCAGAGAACGGCCACCCCAACGAGGCCGAGATGATGTTTCGAAAGATGCCCGAGCACAGCGTCGTGGTGTGGAATGGGATGATCACGGCCTACGCTCTAAACGGGCAGATGAGCGAGGCCAAGAGCCTCTTTGATTCGGTGCCCAGCCGTGATGTTGTATCATGGAACACGCTCATGGCCGGTTTCGCCGATCTCGGCCATGCCGATCGAGCGAAGAAGGCCTTCGACGCGATGCCGCAGAGGAATGTGGTGTCCTGGACGACGATGATCGTGGTTTCTGGCGACACCGGCGATCTCACGGCTGCCAAGAGCGTCTTTAACTCAATGCCGGAGTGGAACGTCGTCTCTTGGAACGCGCTGCTCCAGGGCTATGCCCAAAACTCCACCATCGCTGGAACGAAGAAGCTCTTTGATACCATGCCCGGGAAGGACGTGATTTCGTACACCGCGATTGTGGGAGCTTACTCCCAGGCCGGGGATTTGGATGCCGCCAAGGCGGCGTTTGACAAGATGCCCGAGCACAGCATGGTCTCGTGGAACGCGATGATGGGCGCGTATGCCCAGAACGGGCATATGGAGAGCGCCAAAAGAATGTTTGAGCTCATGCCACAGCGGGACCTCGTCTCGTGGACCGCGCTGACCGCCGCGTATTGTCAACGTGGGGAGTTGACCGCCGCCAAGGGGCTGTACGACAAGATGCCGGAGCAGAATGTCGTGTCGCGCGCGACAATGCTGTCGGCGTATGGGGAATCGGGGGACATGGAGACCGCGAAAGCGGTGTTTGACGGCATGCCGGAGAGGGATCTTGTCGCCTGGAATGCGATGATGTCGGCTTATGCCCAAAATGGGCATCTGGAGTCCGCGCAGAGTGTGTTTCAGGAGATGCCCGACAGGGATGTTGTGTCGTGGAACACAATGGTGAGCATGTATGCCGACAAGGGGTTGCAAGCGGACGCGAAGCAGACGTTTGACTGTATCCCGCAGCCGAATGTTGTGTCGTGGAATACGATGCTGGTCGCATATGCCCAGGCCGGGCATATGCATGACGCGCTGGCGGCGTTTAACGCGATGCCTGTTCATGACTCCGTGTCCTGGACGGTGATGCTTGCGGGGCTTGCGCAAAACGGGCGGATCGAGCAGGCCAAGTCGATGTTTCTCTCGATGCCGGAGCAGGACACTGTGGCGTGGAATGCGATGATCACGGTGCTCGCGCACAACGGGCATGGAGATTACGCGCTGGAGCTCTTCGACGCGATGAAACTCTGGGGGATCAAGGCGAGCGAGATCACCTTCTTGAGTGTTCTAGTGGCTTGCAGCCATGTCGGACTGGTGGAAGTCGGCGTGGGGCATTTCGTGTCAATGGTGTTTGACTTTGGGCTGGGTGCGTGGAGGGAGCACTACTCGTGCATGGTGGATGTCTATGGTCGATCCGGGAAGCTGGAGCTGGCGGAGGATTTGCTGGGAGCTATGCCGTTTATGCCGGATGAGATCGCATGGGGATCGCTGCTGGGAGCTTGCAAGGTTCACAACGATGTGGAGAGAGGGAAGCGTGTGTTCCAGCAGGCCTTGGAGATGGACCCCGAGAACTCGGCCACGTACATGACGGTCGCTAGTATCTTTCGTGAAAGATCCTCTCCGGTTGGAAGAATATTCCAAGCGCCAAAGAGAATAAAAGGGGGAAAGATGCTCTAAATTTGAATATTCTTTAAAATATACTCTGAATATGCTCGTTTTAAAATCCTGAGCTCAGGGTTTAAGAATTAGGGTTCTATGGCGATCGTGAGGGAGAAGGGGGCGATGCGGCAGTGGTCGAGGTCCCAGCGCCAATGCGGCCAGCGGATCGCGCTGGTGCCGACGATGGGATTCCTACACCAAGGTCATCTGTCGCTGGTGGCCGAGGCGAGGCTGCGAGCGGACAAAGTGGTGGTGTCGATTTATGTGAATCCCGGGCAATTTGCTCCCGGGGAGGATCTGGATGTGTATCCCCGCGATTTCGATAGCGATGTCGAGAAGCTCAAGGTGGATTATCATCTCTCTTGGATTTCTTTCTTACTTGCTTTTCTTTTTGGAGCAGCCACTTGGCGTGGACATCATTTTCAATCCACACGACTTGTATGTCCGAGAGTCACCCGAGAAGAATCGTGAGTCCGGCCACGAGACTTGGATCCGGGTGGAGAACTTGGAAAGGCCTCTTTGCGGTGGAAGCCGTCCATTGTTCTTCAGGGGTGTTGCTACCGTGGTGTCGAAGCTCCTCAACATTGTGGAGCCGGACGTGGTCGTGTTTGGCAAGAAGGATTACCAACAATGGCGAGTCCTGGCTCGAATGGTAAGCTCTTTCATTTTCTTTTCTTCCATTCATTTCTTCGTTTTCCTGCATTCCTTTCGTCGTTTTGTTTTCTCAGTTGAAGCTCATTTTGATAGATTTGCCTTAACTTAGGTGAGGGATTTAGACTTTGGAGTGGAGGTGATCGGCTGCCCGCTTGTACGAGAAGCTGATGGCCTTGCAATGAGCTCCCGGAACGTTAGACTCACCGCCACCGAAAGAAAAAATGTAAAGTTCTTTGTGACTCTTCTAACTACTAATCTCTCTTTCTTTGGCTCAGGCTTTGGCAATTTTCCATTCGCTAAAGAGGGCCGAAGAGCTTGTGAGATCTGGCGAGACGGATTCCAGTGTTCTTATAGAACAGGCAGTGACTGCCATCAGCAATGCAGGTGGCAAAGTGGATTATGCAAGCGTAAGATTTATAAATTTGCTTGGCTGTTCAATTCTTCTATTGTTTTTGTGCTTAGATCGTCGACCAAGAAACGCTGAAAAGTGTTGATAAAATTACGAAGCCATCAGTGTTTGCAATTACTGCATGGTTTGGTAGTGTTCGTCTCTTAGACAATGTTGAGCTTTCTAATAACTGAGGAGTGAAAATATAGAGGGGCATACACGTCCAAAAGGTGGCGGATTTTCCCAGGTCAAACAGTAGCATAAGCTTTGTTAATACTATAAATACTTTTTTTAACAGGTGGACTTTCACATTAACAGTGTAAATATCGTAGCCATGCAGGCAATCGTTACACGTCCAAAAGGTGGCAACTCGCAAGCCCTGGCAGTCAATCCAGGTCAAACAATAGTCAAAAAGTGTCAAAGAGCTGGATCTCGTAGAAGAAGAATCGTGGATGAGCTATGAACAGCGATGGTGTTGCTGTTGGTGCTGGTGCTTGCTCGACAGCTCCAGCAGCGCGTTGGCCTTCCTCCTGGCTCTCGCAGTCCCATTCTGTGCGAGCTCCGCCAGCGCCTCCGCCGCTCCCAGCTCCAGCGCCGCCACCAGATGGCTCGAATCGTTGACACCCAAGGCATAGAGCAGCGCCGCCGCGTTCTCTCTGTTCCTGGGCGACCCCGTCTTGATCAGCTCCACCAGCACCGGCACCGCCCCGGACTGCCCGATCGCCAGCCGCCCCTCCGGGTGCGTCGCCAGTATCGCGAGGATGGTGAGCGACTCGTCCACCATCGCCATGCTTTGGTTGACGAGCAAGTCCATGAGGTGGGGGACGACGCCGGATCGCACAGCTCGGGCCTTGTTGCTCTGGTAGATCGAGAGGTTGAAGAGGGCGGTGGCCGCGTCCTTCTTCCCCCTGGCGCTTCCATCCCGGAGCAACTCCACCAGCGCCGGGATCGCCCCCGAGGCGCCGATGGTGATCTTGTTCTCGTCCACCACCGAGAGGCTGAAGAGCGTCGCGGCGGCGTTCTCCCTGGCCTCCATGCTGCCCGACTTGAGCACCTCCACGATGGGATCGATGGCCCCGAGCATGACGATGGGGCCTTTGTTGTTGTCGTTGATGGAGAGGTTGAGGAGAGCCGTGACTGCGTGTTCTTGCGTCCGGAGGTCCTTGGTTGCGAGGAGATTCACCAGGTGACGGAGCGCTCCGGCCTCGGCTATGCAGTCTCGGTTCTCGGCGCTTTTCTTCGCGAGCAGCCGGATCTCCCCTGCAGCGGCCCTCTGTAAGTCGGGCTGGCCACTCGCGAGCTTTTGGACGAGCCCGTCGATGGTTGCTCGCTCCGGGAAAGAAGAGTTCTCGGCCGCGCAGCTCTTTCGGCTGGTCCCCATCCTCTGAGGGACGTCCACGCCATTGCTCTCGCACCACTGGGAGATGAGGCTCTTTAGCACGAAGTTTGACGTGAGCACCTGATGGGGAAGAACTTGCTGTGTCTTGGGACAGGTTTTATGGCCCGTGTCAAGCCACTTCTGGATGCTTGCTCGTTCATAAGTCTGCAAGCATGCTTATGAGAAGAGAGAAGAAAGAAAACGTGAAAGCGAACCTGTCCAGTAGCCACGATCACGGGATCCTTCATGAGCTCCAAGGATATGGGACAGCGAAAATCATCAGGTATTACAGCGAGGGTTGACGCATCCGTGCGCGCCATCTGACTAGAGAGATCTTCTGGAGCAGCAGTGTTGTCGGGCGTTTGGATAGAGCTGAGCAGCTGAAGAGCTCTCTTTACTCTCTCATCAATCCCGTTCTCTCCCTTCACTTTATGGAAAGCTTGACTTTCCTTTCGTACCTCCGCGGAAGTTTTGAGATTCAAACCTTCCGCCAGCCTGCGCAATGCCGACTGGTCCACCTCCTCAGGAGTGCCGGATATAACACTGAGGAGATCGTCGTGCAGCCGGGCTTCAAGGGTGTTGGCACAGATCTTTGCCCTCTTGAGCTGGGAATGAAGAAGCTGGACCTGAGAAAAAAAAATTACAGCGATGAGGAGAACAAGCTCACAACTCGTATGCTAGAATACCTGTTCGCAGACTTCGTCTGAAACATCCAGCTTCTCCAGCGACAAATGATCCAGAGACCCAGCTAAAAGTCTCGCGATCTCGAGAAACCTCTTAGTCAGTGTCTCCCTCTCGAGTACCTAGGCATAAAGAAAGAGAACCAACAAACGAAAAAATCAATCTTTTGCTAGACATGGAATTCGCGAAAGATCTCTTCGTACGTACCAGGTACAGCTTGGGTCCCGCTTGACACAAGGAAACCAGCTGCTTTGCCTTGAGAGTTGCCGTTAGAAGACCATTCACAGCATCGTCGGGGAGGGAATGGTGCTTGAGCTCGCGGATTTCCTCGAGCAATGGCAGCATCAATCTGAGCCTCCTCACGAGCTGGGAGCACTCCCTCTTGTAGAGCTTCGTCCGGCCCCCAATCCATGCCACGGCATTGACGACCTTGATAAGCTCCTCGGCGGAGCCGCGCTGCTGCTGCTCTGCCATTGCCCACCCTCCCGAGCCGGGGAAAGACTAGCTAAGCTTCTTCATGACCTAGCTCGCCCAGATCTGCGTGCTCGCAGCTGGAACCGCTGGAATCCCCGCAACAACCTCCCTCACAGATAGAATCGGGGCTAGAATCACTGAAATCCCATTCTCCGGAGCTAGAATCGACTAGAAACCGCGGCGCCTGACCTGGAAATCGCTGGAATCGCATTCGCGCGGGGAAAGAAGCTGCATTGCCGCTGACAGTGGCGTCAAGACGCGGCCGTGGCGGATCGTCGAGGAGAAGAGCAGGGATTCGATGCAAAGCGCGGGGACAAAGCGCTGGACAGCGGAGAACAAAACGCACAGAGAGCTCTCCTCTTTGAAATAAAATGGGCCCATGGTCATGGCCATGACCACAATGACGTCACGGCCCATGTGGCATATGCTGGCATATGCTAATTTTTATGGATTTTCCAGTACGTGGTTTCTATTGCGGGGAATGTCCAAATAGTGGCAGCATGGTTTTTTAATCTTGTACATCCTGGATCTTATCACCAAACAAGTTGATAGATACAAACAATGTGAAAGTTGCTTCTTTCTTTACGATTTTTTCTTTTAAGCGAATGATTGGTCGAGCCAGGACGGAGGGGATCCATTCGCAATCGCAAAGAGACCACTGCCATCTTACTTTAAGAACATTTGGCGTTGAAAAGGCACTGGATTGGAGCTAAAACCATAGCTTCTGAGATCATCAATAGCACAGCATTAGAACGGTCGCGACTGAAACTTCCAAACCACCAGACAACGATCGATGGTCGTCGGGTCAGGGCTCGAAGACGAAAGAGAGCTAGAGCTATGACTCCCTAGAGCTACAAATCTAGTAAAACTTCCACGGAAAAAAAATAAAAAATGAGATGGAGATGGGGAAAAAAACAAAAAAAACCACTGACTTGAAATGCTTGCCTTGTACTCGGAGAGGACGATTCGATTCGAGAGACCCGGCTGAGTGAAAACACTCGTTTTGATGAGGTAAGCTTGTCTGCCCGCTACAAATATTTCACTTAATTGCCTGTTGCCTGTTCGTGTGCCCGTGTCAGTCCTGAGAAAGAAAAAAGAAAAAAAACGGAAGAAGAATTACAAAGCATAACAACATAAAACAAAAGAGAACCAACCTTTCAAATGCGTTTCTCGCCTGAGACAAAAAGGGAAAAAAAAAGGAAGCGAGATAGATAGATAGAGATCGAGAAAATAAATTCCATCTATCTATCTATCTATCTATCTATCGTCTCACCAACTACAGCACTCCTTACCTCACGAAAGTCAAGCACATACCAGAGCGAAAGAAATTTTATATTACAGCGGAGGTAAAGATCGACGACAAGTTGGACATTCCATTTTGATGTCCATCCATCGCTGGAGACAGCCAGAGTGAAAAACATGGTCGCAAGGCGTAACCTGAAGAAACGAAGTGAAGCCTGAGACTGCGCAGAACTTGAATGCCTTACCATGCAATCGGAAGAGCGTTGTCCAATATCTACAGCAGCCATACAAATAACACAGTCCACAACCATGTTGTCACCATTAAGTCCAATCTGCAAAGCTGTTCGATCGATCCTTCGGAAGTAGCTGTACTTCTCCGGAAGAAACTGGCGATTGAAAACACCAACTTTTAGTCTAGAAAAACAGATGAAAAAGTAAGCACCTTTCGTGGAATGAACCAGCGCGATCCCAAGTAATGTTGAAGCAACAAGAAAAACGCTTGGAGTAGCAAGAAGGATGAAATACCGATACACCATCCAACATCAACCTCAATGCGCATAAAATTTCTCGGACAGCCAAATGCGTAGAGAGGTATAGCTAGCCGGGTCAATGTGATCCCAAGAATATAGTGAGGATGAAGAGGCTTTCGTGAATCACGAGCAACGTTTGCAACGATTTGAGGTATCCAAAACGCGTAGAAAACGACCAAAATATATCTCAGCATGGAATGAAGCTCATACATTATGAGAATTCCTCCAAGAAGAAATCCATCTGCAACACCAGTCGTCATTTCCAAATTCAGAAGTAAGCGCTGACGTACAGAACCGAGAATACAAGACAGACAGCTCGCGCCTCATGGCTTCCCATCCTTCTCCGGATGTGGCCGGCCTCCGCGCTTTCCAGATAGCTAGTAGATAGCGCATCTCAAAAATCGAAAATATAACAAACTTGAAGAATGCGGCGGTCGCAAAAGCATTGAACAGTGACTCTGCAAAAGTTATACAGATACTAAACCCAGCAACATAAACAAAATAGAACGACTTGCGTACCTACAAGGATCCCTGCAGTCAGATGAAGCAGACACAAGTACGCATCCATGATAGCTTGTTGACCGATCATTAAAAGAGATACTTTTGCAGCACCCTGTCAAACAATACATGACTATCTGTCTAACGTACTTGGAAAGATTTCATACCGATTGCGTACTGCTGTGCTCCATCTGCCTTATCAAGAAAAGAACCTGCAAGAAGGAGATCTAAAGGCATCTCGTCAAGGATAGCAGCTGCATCAGGTAAACAGCAAAGGAATGAAGGATACAAAAGTGACCATCAACGTGTAATTGACGGCCTTGGTATAGTACGCCTCAACATTTACAGAAGTTGCGTTGATCGCTATCGACGGAAAGCATTCGCCCTCGTCTTCGATCATTGGGCTCTCTATGGATCCACGCATTTGGTATGCATGGTGGTCGTCTGTAAGATTAAAGTTAAGTCTCATGTCTACATAAGAAAAATAAAAAATACCTGCGATAGCACTGACGATTTGCGTTGACAAATGCACTTTGCATGTTTTGCTCATTTCCATTACAGCACCTAAACCTCAACAGTGAGCCAACCAGAACAACCGAGTGCCGGAAACAATCATATATCGAAACCACAATGCTCCCTAATATCTATAATTACCATTTCTCTTCCTGGTATGAGGATGAGATCTAGGAGATTCTTGTAGAACCTGCAGCGAGAAAATGCCGAGCTGAATGAAATTCAGCCCATAAGTACCTTATACAGCTTCACATTCAGACGTTACCAGATGGTAGGGATTTGATGGAAACGAGTCGTCCACTTTCAGAAAGTCTGCTTCAGATGCACTGCAAACACCGATTAAGGTGAAGTCTCACCCAAAGGAACAACCAGAAAAGAAAAAAGCAAAAAAAAAAACGCACCTGCTTAAAACCATCCGTAATTGCCGAAATGGCCACACATACACTCCTTCCATTCGCATTTGAAGTAGCTGAGGATCATTTCCTTTCACGTACATCCCGTCCCATAACAGAATATGACCCTGCCGAAATGCCGACAATCAGTCAAAGCCGTTTCGTATATGAAGAGAGCGCTAACGAGAAACCTGGACGTAGTGTACACCATGTATTTCCGTTGTGGAACTAGAAAGCTCGACCACAAACGTTCCCATCGAGTTTTGAAAGTCTGGGAATCGAACGCTACCATTTTCTGGATTCTGTGTTCGCCATATCCCTGCACAAACTTGCCGTCAAAAACGAGATCTCCAGTATTATCCAACGAAAAAAGTACCCTTGTAAGACCCGGAAACATTAAGCATTGGAAACGGACCAATTGAAAGCTCGTTTCCTTCTCCAGGGAGATCCTGGAACGAACAAAAGAGAGAAGAAAAGACTCCATCAAAACAACTGGAAGAAAGGAAGTCTACCAAATAAACGAACCTGTTGGAGCCAGGATGAATTCTCGTGATGAACATCCTTGTCTTTCAAGAGCCGGAGAGCTCCTGATTGTCCCCATAGACTGCAAACTAAAAGACTGGAAAGAACCAGCCGGATTGAGCAGCCTATCACCATTCCCGACGCCCTCTCAGTGGGATCATCGCTTACAACCTTCTTCTGGAGGAATTCTCATCACGCAGCCTGCCCCTAGCCTAGAACTGCCGTTTGGACGAAACCATGAGGCCACTGTTTATCTCTGACTTGTCCGCCAGTATCATACCCTAGAAGAAGCCTGCTGACGTTGATTGCAATGGGCTGCCAGCCACGATGAACTCACCCACCAGCAGCTGGATTGGATCGCTATGTCGCGAAGGAAAAGAGAAAAAAATTCGCGATTATGCACGGCGATGGCGACGGACCGCTCGCCAAATGGCCAGCGGCGCAGGCGATGCCAAAATTTCGATCCAATCCCTGGTGTCCTGGAAGTAGAATCAAGGCGATCGCGACGCAAACCTGGAACGCAGGGATTGGAATTGCATTGCCGCGCCGATTCGATCGACGCAGAGCCGCGCTTGCTCCAATCCGGGGAGGAGACGAGCGCAAGAACGATGGCAAACCCTGGCGATTGCGCGCCCTAAATATAGGACCCCGGGAGAACGATGGAGGAGCGAAGTGGGATATTTCTTTCGTGAACCCCGCATTATCTTTACTTGGATAAAAACCGCGGTGAAAGGAAAAGCCATCCCACACTAGTGCCACGTGTCCAGTTTCTAGAGGTGTTGTAGCTATGGCGGCATTGGGAGGAGCGTCGTGTATTGCGCGCCACGCGAGATTAGGTCTTCTCGCTCCAGCGATCCGGGGCAGGGTTTCGGTGAAATCTCGCTCGATCTGCAAGATCCGTGGATTCTTTTGCTCGAATTCGTCCTCAGAGGTAGCGCCAGCGCCAGCGCCAACGGAATCAGCAGCTCCTGTTGTGGAATCAGGAGCTCGGGCCGCGGAATCGGAGGGTAATGGCGTGGATGCGTTGGATATCAGGGTAGGGAGGATCGTCAAGGCTTGGAAGCATCCGGAAGCCGATTCTTTGTATGTGGAGGAAGTGGACATGGCGGAGGAGTCCGGGCCACGGACGATTTGTAGCGGGCTTGTGAACTACGTGCCGGAAGATGAGCTCCAGGTAAGGTACATTTCTTTAGCATTCCTAAAAGGAAGAATTTTGTCAGGGAAAGCTTGTGGCTGTTCTTGCGAATCTCAAGCCTCGAAACATGAAAGGGGTGAAATCCAATGGGATGCTCTTGGCGGCCTCGGACAAAGCTCACGAGAACGTCGAGCTTGTTATTCCTCCCGAAGGGTCTGTTCCTGGAGAGCGAATCTGGTTTGGATCCGAGGACCAGAAATCCTCCCAGGCTCCTGCTGCTACTCCCAACCAGGTACATTGGATTGTTTTCTATCATAGAACATTAGCATCCCATTGGTTCTTATGTTCTTCCTTGTGTAGCTCCAAAAGAAGAAACTTTGGGAAGCTCTTCAACCAAAGCTGACAACCGGCGAAGATCTGGTCGTGTACTTCGAAGGCCAGCCAATGCGAACCTCTGCCGGTGTTGTTACATCGAGATCGCTCATCGGAGCGAATGTTTCGTGAAATCGGTATGCCATCTTTTTGTTCTCTGTCCTTATTTTGCAAACTTCAGGCAGGAAAAAGATCGCACAGCCTGTTTGTTCTTGGCGTCACGGGCTTGTGTGAACTGCAAAGATCATCGCTGGCAAGATCTCCGGCACAACGTTCTTGGATCTGGGTGTGATCAGCTTCTCGCGAGTCGAATTCGAGCTGATCATCAATCTGCGATGTCGTCAGGCTGACATGGAACTCTCAACAGGCTGCTCGATCACGACTTCATGGTGGTTATCGTCCCGGTGATGAGAGTAGCGTTCCCGATGATCGTGGAAATCACACCAAATCCACCATATCTCAGATTTTGCCAAGCTCTCAAGAAGAAGTCTGCTTCCATGGATTTTCAAGGAGGGGCTGCAAGATCAGATCCAAGGGGCAGAGCTTTTTTTTTTTGCAGGAAGCGATCGTTACTATGGTTTTAGCAACTGGAATCGTTCTGTAGCGTTACTTTCCCGCGCTTTGGCCATAAGAGCCCTAATTTTCCAATATGGTCAAATCCTGGCCGTGCATTTCTCTTTTCTCTCTTATCCGATAAAGAGGGTTTTTGGTTCTCGTCTCGGCGATGGCCGCCGTCTCCTCCCAGGCGCTACACAATGCCAGGCTTCTATCATGTCCGCAAGCGTCGCCGTTGCTGTCGCGGCCAAGATCGGTTGAGGTGAGCGAAATATTTCGATCCCGCAAGAGGAGGAGCGCATGAATTCTTTCGTTTCTTTCGGCGCAGGCGCAGCAGCAGCACAGTAGGAAACTCTCGCGCGTTTGTGTCCGTGCGACCAAGGCTGTCGTCTCAGCTCCGGCTCAGGAGCCAGCTCCTCTCGAATCGAAGGTATTTGGATCGCTAAGAAAAAAAAATTCATCCACTAAAGCTCGGCTGTGATATAGAAAACATACTTGAGATTGGTACAACTAACCGACGACACGTTCAGCTTGAGAGATCAAAGCCTAGAGCGGCTCAAGTTTGAGGTAATTGGTGTCTCTTTAATTTTCCCATCTTTCCGACTGTGAAAGCTAATGTGGAAGTTATAGGTGGAGTATGGTTTGAAGGCTGGCACCACCGACAACTCGTATATTATCAAAGGCCAAAGTTGCACAGCACTGATTGATGTACCTGACCAAACATTCACGAAAGGTCACGTTGATGCTCTGGCTCAAGCCATCAGCATGGAGAGCTTAAAGTACCTTGTGCTTGGTCACATAAGTCCCAAACGACTGCAGACGCTGATCGCAATAGGCGACGCTATTCCTGAAAATGGTTAGTGGTTGTTATTTTTGATTTGGATCGTAATGAAGCCGTGGGACTTGCAGCTCTTCCCTTGCAGGTGTATTGCTCCAATCCAGCTGCAGTCCAGCTTACGTCGTCTCTGCCAGAAGAATACAAGGCTAAAGTGCTGTCCATCAATGTTGTAAAGTCCGGCGAGACTTTAGACCTTGGAAATGGTCAGTATCTTCCTCACTGCTCACCTTTATTTTTTGCTTTTGTAATTTCAGTTCTACTACTCAGTAGAAAACTAACCAACAGGCCACGAGTTGCAGTTTATTCTCACGCCAACGCCAAGGTGGCCCGATGGGATGTGCACATACGACCCTTCTAGTCAGCTTTTGTTCACCCAGAAGCTTTTCAGGTATGGCATTACCAGTATGACAAGTTTCATGGGGCGCATCTGTAGCGTGTTGTTGCAGTGCACACATTTGCACAGATACCGATTTTGATGTTGGAGGATGGGAAGTTTTTGGAGAGCACTGGAGATTTTTTTATGAGTGCATGCTCGGACCAGTTTCAAAACAGGTATTGATCGTGCTTTTATATATGTATTCAAACTGAATCTTGGAGAACTATAGGCTGATGCTGCTCTTCGAAAACTTCCGATTGTGGCACAGTTTTCACCACCAAGCTATGCTGGTAAAGCAGGTGTTGACGTTATAAAGGTGAGCGCTTTTCGAAACATTTTGCACGTTGTAAGCTTTGTTCTTTGGTTACCAGGCAGACATACAATATGTCCTGTCTGGTTTATTGAGTCCTCTGAATCTTTCAATCGGCGCCTCTGCTGTATTGGCCAAGACCACAACTGATTCAAATAAAGAGCTAGTTGTGTCTGCAATCTGCCCACTTCATGGGCCTATCGTTCGCTCATCAGTCACGGAACTTGTTAGGGAATACCGGGCGGTAAGATTTGTGAGGGAAATCTGTTGGGAACTCACTCGGTTGTTTTATAGTGGACACAAGAAAAAATTAAACAGATTGACGATGGCCTAATAGCTGTCATATATGCTTCTGCTTATGGAAATACGGCTGCTCTTGCTCAGGCCATCAGGTAAATACTAACTGTCCACATCTCTCTTGTGATTAGCTTGTTTATTTTGCAGCCGTGGAATCTCTAAGGCTGGCCTTGGAGTCGAAAGTTTGAATACGGAAGATTGTGGAATAGAAGAAGTTAGTGCTTTGGTTCGACGTTCTAATGCTTTTGTTATCGGGAGTCCCACCCTTGCTGGTCACATGCCTACTCCAATTCAGGTTAATATGTTCTCTTGTCAATTTCTATTGTCTAACTCTTACTGTAGAATGCTCTGGGAGCAATTCTAAGCGATACCACTGCAAGAACAAAACCATGTGGTGTTTTCGGATCATTTGGATGGAGTGGAGAAGCAGTTGACGAAATGGAGCAGAAACTAAAGGATGCTGGATTCTCATTTGCTTTCCCGGCTATCCGATGCAAATTCAAGGTATGAGTTCCTAGCTCTCCAGTTCTCTTAGCTTGTTGGAAACTGCAGCCCACGGAGGCAACTCTTCAGACATGCGAAGAAAGCGGCACAGACATTGCGCAGACCGTGAAACGGGCAAAGCTCAAAACCAAAGAGTCTGTTGCACAACAATATGTATTGGCATCTTCTGTGGAGCAGGTCTTCTTGTTTTTTTTTTTCTAGACTTTGCTTTACGGTAATCTTACATTTCCTTTATCAGGCCGCTGGAAGAGTTGTTGGTGCATTATGTGTTTTGTCTGCAAGAAATGGTGATGCCGAAAGCGCTATGCTTGCGTCATGGGTCAGCCAAGCAAGCTTTCTGCCCCCGGGTCTCACTGTAGCGGTAAGTAAAGAATGTGTTTCAAAGTTTTCACGCTTAATTAGTCGTTTTGTAGGTTGCAAAAGAAAGAGCGGTGGAAAGCTTGGTACTCCCAGGAGCCAGCTTTGTACTAAATGTACTCGGGCAAGGGAAATCCAGCGCTATCAGCCGGCAGCTTTTGAAGCCATTCAAGCCCGGTGAGCCTCGGTTTGGTGCACTCGAAACAAAGGAGGCCAGCAATGGTGGTAAAATTTTGACGGATGCGGTAAAGCTAAATTTCGTGTTAATGTCCGATAGCCTTTTTAATCTCTTTATTTTGTACAGATCGCATGGCTAGAATGCACGGTGCAAAGTCGAATGGAAGCTGGAGACCATTGGTTGCTCTACGCAGTTGTGGAGAATGGCGAGTTACAGGTCTCATAATTTTGCGTTTGCGTTTTCGTGCGTAACCTGTTCCATTGCAGGATGCTAAGAGTCTGACTGCTGTTCACCATCGTAAGACGGGTTCGCGCTACTAACCCCGTAGTTTGTTTTACAGGCCGTTTTTAATATTAAATATGGTTCCCGCGATTTTATGCTGCCGCGTGGCTTAGTGACAAGCTATCTTTGCGAGTCGGGAAAGGGAAGGGCTTGCTTCGAGTTGAATCATGGCAGGAGGAAGCGGCGACATCGAAAGTGCTCGAAGCACCAGCGACTTGGATTTGCGATGGGGTTTTATCAGGAAGGTGTATGGGATCCTGATGAGCCAGCTCGTCCTTACAGCGATTGTTGCTGGCATTGTTGTTGCTGTGAAGCCGATCAACAGAGCCTTGGGACACACCCCATGGATATCGCTCGCGTTAGGCGTTTTCGCTCTCATACGTAAGTATTTGATTTCTCATAACAAGTTTTGACTTTTTTTCCCTGGCAGTGTTGTGCCCCCTCTACATTTATCGCCAGAAGCATCCACTCAACCTCATCCTTCTGGGTTTCTTCACCATCTTATTAAGCTTAACGGTTGGTTTCGTGTGTGCTTATACTCGAGGTAATGTTTTTGTGTTCACCTTGAGTCGGAACTTTTCCTGATTTCTCCCCTACAGGGGAGATTGTATTGCAAGCATTGATTCTTACCGCAACAATTACGATCGGTTTGACGCTTTTTACATTTTGGGCGGTGAATCGAGGATACGATTTCGGCTTCTTGGGACCGTTGCTTTTTGCATCAGTACTGGTGTTGATAGTTTGGGGAATCATCCAGGTACGCGCATTCAGCATAAGTTCATCACCCCTGTCACCAAAACGCAATGCAGGCATTCTTTCCCATTGTGCGAATGTTGACGAGCGTTTACACGCTCCTTGGAGCGCTAATATTCAGCCTCTACATCGTTTATGACACTTATTTGTTGATCCAACGCTTTGACTACGACGAGTACGTTTGGGCAGCCGTGAATCTCTACATTGATGTGATCAACCTTTTCCTGTACATTTTACAATTCTTGCGCGGCAATCCTTAATAGTGGAGTAAGCTCTCGACCATGTGCTCACGTTATTCACGTGAACACAAAAGCAACACACGGTTCAGACACCGTACACAAAAGCAAACGATACGGTCCACACTTTTACATGTACATATAGATCAGGTTAGTGCATGGTTCTTCGAGCAGTGCGCATTGTTTCGCATAGCATGACTACTTTCTCCAAGCTTGCTAACAAGTGGAGGGCTTTGCAAGGCGAAGCTCACTGGGCGGGCTTGCTGGATCCTCTGGACGAGGAGCTCGCGGTGGAGCTCATCCGCTATGGCCAGTTCGTCGACGCAGTATACAGCTCCTTCAACAGTAATCCTCGTTCCAAAGTCCTGGGCTACAGCCGCTACAGCAAGTCGCAGCTCCTCGACAAAGTCCACGTCGCGCCTGGATACAAGATCCACAAGTTCCTCTACTGCACCACTCTGCTCGAGAGCCTGGTCGGGAAGGTCGTGGAGGCTGTCGTCGACTTCACTGGCCCCGCAACCAGCTGGTTTGGATTCGTGGCCGTGTCGGACGACGAGGAGACCCGCAGGATCGGGAGGAGAGACATCGTGATCGTGTTCCGGGGGACGCAGCAAGACATCGAATGGGCCAGCAACCTCCTCAACTTCTTCCAGGCAAACATGACGAGCAAGCCGACCAGCTTCTTCGACACCATGTCCGGTCTCCCTCCGCTGAACGCCACCCCGGAAGAGATCGCAACAGCCGCCGCCACTCCAGCACAGGCAGAGCAGCCGCCGGCTCGCAAAGGCTTCGGCCTTCTCGGTGGAATCGCTGGAGGAGTCATCACGGCGGTGCGCGACGTCCACTCCAGCCTCCCGTGGAACAAGATCACGATTGGCAACCGGTGGGTGGTTCCTTACACGAGCATCAATGCGGCGGACGCGACTGGGCTGGGAAAGCTCTCGGCCAGGCAGCAAGTCATGGAAGCGGTGTGCAAGCTCATCGATCTCTACAAGGACGACGAGCTGAGCATCACTGTGACGGGACACAGCCTGGGAGCGGCCATAGCCACCGTGTGCGCCTACGACATCGCCAACGAGAAGAAGAACAGGAATCCTCTGAGCGGCGCCACCATCCCAGTGACCGCGTTCCCTTTCGCGTCGCCGCGGGTGGGCAACTTGGAGTTCCGCGCAGCGGTGAAGAACGTAGAGGGTCTCAGGATCCTGCGTATCGGCAACCTTCCCGACGTTGTCACGCTGGTGCCTCCCATTCTCTGGGGATACGTCCACACCGACGACGAGCTATCGCTCAACACACCGGACTCGCCATATCTCAGCTTCCCGACCTTGGCGCTCGGCCAGTTCCACGATCTCCAGGTCTACTTCCATCTCATCGACTACAAGTTTGATCCGGCGCTCAAGCACCACCAGCTGGAGCTCGTGAACAAATTCTCCAACGCTCTCAGGAACCCGACTGTGCCAGATAGCTGGTGGGTGGTGGAGAACAACGATGTGATCCGAGACGAGAATGGAAAGTGGGTGCTCAAGAGCTACAAAGTCACTGCCGACGCAGAAGAGTTTAACTAGCAAGAGCGTAAGTGTGTGTGTGCGAATAATGGCGCGAAGGAGACCCTAAATTAGCATGTTTGAGCAGAGGGAATATTCCTGCGTTCAAATAAGACGCAGCTCTAAATTCTATTTGAATATTTTTGCGTTTGAATAAGATGCTTCGTCCTCCTCTGTTAACCCTAAATTCTACCATATTCTATGCGCGAATTCTGGGTGGTCCACGAAAGGATTCCGGTTGTGCTGGTACCTTTGGCAGATTTTTGAGTTACGGATTTCTTCGCTGGGCGATGGAGGGTCTGCATCATTCCAGCGCAAAAGCATTGAAAGGACTCCCATTTCGGCATTTGCTGGCCAGCAAGGAAACGAAAGTGAAATTCCGAACACAGCCAAGGAATCCTTTTTACCTATGCTCGGAGTGTTCGAGAGGCGTAGAGAGGGAAAGTAGCGCACTGCCATATACATCACAGATCGGGCGATGTCTCCTCTGACCTATAGTGAGAGTTATTTTGTTTCTATCGCAAGGACCACAAGGACAAAACCAAGGAGTTTGCGGGCTACCTCTTTGGGGGGACGCCACGATTTCTTATCGGTGGCGGTGTCTGCTCCAGCCTCGCGATTTGCTGGGACGAGACAATCGCCCACGCTCTCCACAGTGCAATCGCCAAAGTATTTGTTTCTTCTGGACGAATTCACTGCGCGATCACTGCGATCATTGGAAAAACAAACTTCTCAAATGGAAAGAAGAAGTTTAGAGACCATTGGTGTCGGCTGGCCTTAAGTTGTGTAAGTCTGTAAACTCCGGCTGGCCTTGCTTGAGCCCATAAGAACGTGGCCACAAATGTTCTCCTGGAAAAAGAATTCATAGTGTCAACACCTCTGGAGATTTGATTGCGCAGACTTAGCTGTTCCAGCCATCGATCTTCCCTGCTAGTTCTTTTGGAGCACTTCTTTGGCTGTAAATCTCGATTCTAGTCAAAACACTGTGAGAATCTTAAGTAAAATGATGCAAGCCTTACATGTCATCTGGCGAGCTTGGATCTTCATCTAGAAATTTTAGAGCCTCCCATACCTGCTTATCTTGTAAGTTTTTTCTTACAAAACCAATCTCCAGTTTAAAGTTCTCACCTGGACATAAGAGATTGAATCATGTCCCTCCTGGACAATGTGGTGGAGTTTGAGCTCCAGCGCAGTACCCGTGAGAGCTTGAGTTCCTTCATAGTAGCTCTCACTCTCGCAACTCGTGGTGGTTGCCAGCGCTAGCCCATGATGCTGGGATTTAATCCCCACACAAGCAAAGCCTACCACAAGCGCGCCAAGCACCGTGCGCTTCCATGGCCATGGCTGCCTCCCTACAAGCTCTAGCGAGGAGACATTCTTCTCACTGTCAAGGGAGCCCTCGTTTCTCCTCCCAGGAAATTTTCCAGGGCACACATTCATAAGCGCAATAGCCATTGGGGGGGCAGTAGAATATCCCACCGAATAAACCTCACAGCCAGACACATAAGCCCTAATTGGGCACACAATGTAACACATCAGCTCATGTTTAGGGCTTCCGTGTCCAATTAGGGCTAACGTGTCAAGCACTAACGTTCAAATTTTAAAAAAATAAAGCATATTCTGTCAGCGTTCTTCGTGCGATCAGCTCTTGTTCTTGAGCTGGGCGAGCCTCCGGCAGAGCTCATCCTCGGACACACCAGATCGCGGCGGCGGCGCGGCCACGGCCACCCGATGGATGCCCGGCTGCGGCATCTGCGCGCCCACCTCG
Source organism: Selaginella moellendorffii (assembly GCF_000143415.4). NCBI lineage: Eukaryota > Viridiplantae > Streptophyta > Lycopodiopsida > Selaginellales > Selaginellaceae > Selaginella > Selaginella moellendorffii. The sequence goes on from NW_003314278.1 coordinate 281,271, forward strand.
AGGCCGTGCGCATCCGCGACCTGGAGCATGAGCCCACTGACGCTCTCCTCGGGCGTGGCCAGGGACGTGCTCCCGGCCATGGCGCCCTCCACGAACGCCGCCTGGACCTCGACGCCCACGAAGGCGCGCTCGAACGCGTCCATGGTGCGCGACACCTTCTGCATGTTGCCCACCGCCAGCGCGCCGTGGAGGGAGGCGACGATGCCCGCCAGCGCGCCGCACACGCCCTGGCTGGTGGCCTGCGACGCCAGGCGCGCCACCACCGCGTCCAGCCGCGACGCCAGGCGGAGGTAGTTGAGCTGCTCGGCGTGCTTGCGGATGGCGTTCTGGGCGTAGACGCGCGCGCCGTCGGCGTTGCCCTTCTCCATGGCCTTTTTGATCTTGAGCTTCTCCTTGGCCTCCTCGGCCTCGCACTTCTTGGCCTGCCGGACCAGCCCCTTGGATGTGAGCTTGAGATGGAATACCTGTTCCATGAGCTTCTTCTTGTCGCCGCCGCCGCCCATCTCTCTCCTTCGATCGCTCGCTCGCTCGCTGAACGAATGGATTCCACCCGCGAAGAACACTATAGCCCAACGGTAAGTTGGGTATATTCCACGTACGATATCTGTACGGGGTGGCGTGTCTTCTCGGCGCTGAAAAACACAAGAAAAACACGTCAGGAACACCACTAAACTTTGCAAGAGAGTTACTGATCGCCTCCAGAGTCTTTGCACAGACTCTAGGCAATACAGACGCGAGAAGTTCATCGAGCTTTGCTGAAAAGACAAAGAAACACACTGTCCGGAACACCACTAAACTTTGCAAGAGACTTACCGATCGCCTCGAGAGTCTTTGAACACTCTCGGCAATCAAAGATCCTGTTCATCTTATGTACGTCGCTAGAAGTGCATCGGGCTTTGCTGGAAAACAAAAAGAAAAGTATGAAACACTGTCTGGAACAGCACTCAACTCTGCAAGAGACTTACCGCTCACCTCGAGAGTCTTTGAATAATCTCTCGACAATTCAAAGGTCATGCTGATCTTTTGTGCGTCGCCAGAAGTGCATCGAGCTTTGCTGGAAAATAGAAAAGAAAAACACTGTCAAGAACAGCACTAAACTTTGCAAGAGACTTACTGATCACCTCGAGAATCTTTGAACACTCTCTCGGCAGTAAAAAGGTCATGTTGATCGCGAGAAATTAATCCATTCCACGCGAGCTTGCAGAAATCCAGGAAGCTCGCTCCCGAATGAGAGCGATCCTGCCAGATGCTCTAGCGAGGCATTTTGAAAAGACTTCGGCTATGATAGTATCAGGCCTTACAAGGAAAAGAAGATTTTCATCAGCCATAGGACAAAGACACTATTGACAGACCAGTACCTTCGTCATGGAAATTCACCATACGTCGCTGCGAAAAACGGCATTTCATACCTCTCCCGAAACTCCTCCTTCTTGGCGTCCATGACTTTGATCAAGTCCATGTAAGTCTGGTTGCTTCCATTCTTCCTGCCTGTATCGAAGCCGAACTTGATGAGCAGTCTAGCCAAGCTCCCGTTTCCTACGTCCAACGCGGCGTCCATACAAGAGTCGTTCGCTTTTGCGCCAGCTCTCAGCAGCATCTGAGCTATCTCTTCATGCTCCCACAGAACTGCCTGGTACAAAGGTGACACTCCATCCTCTTCTTCGAAATCCGGTGATACTTTCTTTCCCAATAACATCTCCACCATCGTTTCGTCTCCAAGCTGTGCCGCGATCGATAGCAGCTTTTGAGATGTTTCCATCCAAGAGTCTGGAGAAATCCTATGGAACTTGCCCAGTATCCATTCCGTGTTCATGTTCCTGCCCGTGGTCCACTCGTTGAGCACGTCCCAGTATTCGTAGTCGAACATCCTCCGGAACTTCAACTCTGGAAGTTCCCCACCGTCAGTAACAAGCTCGCTGCTGGACTCTACTTCATCTTCCTCGAGCTCTTCCATCACTTGTAAGCGGGATTTCTCATCTTCTGGTACCTGTAAATCGTCCTTGGCAACTTTTTCTTCGCTGCTGGGAATTCCATCAAACTTTGTTTGCTCTTCTTTCCCCTGACCGAGCTGCAAGTCATCTTCCTGTAGCTGTTGTTTGTTCTCTAGAACTTGTTCCTCAGTTTCACGAAAACCGCCAAGCATCTCCTTGAGAGTTTTCTCTGCTTCGCCAACCCGTTTACGTCTGTCCATGAGCACTGTCAGAAAGTCCATGACTTCCAAGTTTCCCTGCTTTGAAGCAAGATGGATCAAGTCCAATGTAGCCAAGTATCCCAGCTTATCCAACGCATAGGCCACCATTTCCCTGCTTCCGTACCCAATCAAGTTCCTCCACAAGTCCCTGGGAGTTTCTTTGATCGACACGATCGTCTCAAAAACTTCCGCATTTCCCTCTCTGGAACACCCGAAGCTGAAGGGATCCAATCCACGTCGACTTGATTCTGCCAAGTGCTTCTTCAGTTCGAGCAGGCGATCACCTTCAATCTTGAGATACGCAAGACGGCTGCTATAGTGGTTTCGGAAAAGCTGAGCGGCCTTTCCTTCAAGCCCAACCGCAGTGCCTGTAGTCCTCAACGAGCTGCTTACCTCGGAAAGAACTGCGATCACATTTAAGCTCACGCTCTCTGCAGCCGCCCCTAGCAGGTTGTCCAAAAAATCAGAGCTCGTGAGTTCGTCCTCCTGGCCCAACGAGTTCGCTCCTTGTTCCAGCAAGAAAAACACCGCGTCTATCTTGTCACCAGCGACTGCGTAGTATAGTGGAGTCCGTCCCGCGATTTCGTCGTTCACGTAGTCCCTTCTCCTGCTAAGTTTAGCACTGTCTAGCACGATCCTCATCATCTCTGTTTTGCCTTGGTACGAAAGCTTGTGCAGCGGTTTCAGCGGCCACCTCCGGTGCCAAGTATTATAGTCCATCTTGAAGTCGTGAAGAAGAACTCGTAGCACTTCGGCACTGTCCGCCTCGCAAGCCTCGTGAAGTAGCCATTCGTCTTGTTTAGCGATCTCCCTCCACCGAGAGGACAGAACCTTCAGTGCTTTAGGACTCCCGGCTTGCACGCAGCGACGACATAAACGAGGAACCTCTTCGTCCAGCTTGATCTTACCAATAGACCACCTCCGCCTGACGATGTTTTCTACGCCTTCCCCGTAATCCATGTCGCAGAACAAATCCACCAGCGTGTTTGCCTTCGTGTCCACCACCATGTTATCCGCTGGTTGAAGGAAAACGGCATCCGGAACTCCAGGAAACTTTGCTTTGAAAGCCGGAAGCACTGCTGTGTACGCCTCTGTAGATGCAAGCTCGGAAGGATCCCGAAGAAAATCCTCGTTAAAGCTGCAGCCGACGTTGCAAAGCTCATCGTAGGCCGCTTGGACCTCGGCGAGACACTGCTGCAACGAGATCCTCTCGTCGCGATCTGACATGCAGCAGCCTTCTACCACTTGGAAAAGCTTCGTAAAAACTGGCTCAAAAGCTTCCATACCGGGTGGCACTTCCAGAGTCACGGGAAATCCTCCACAAATTTTCTCTTCGATGAAGCCCGATGAAAGCTCTTCCGGTACCTCCCCGTCGAGAAACATCTCAACCAAGACCATGCCGAGAGAGTAAAAGTCGGAGGGATAAGGATTCCGCATCACTTCCTGCAGCATCTCCTGCTCGTCTTGATCGCAAAGCTCGGGACTGACCCAAAACGGTGAACCACCTATCGTCTCCTTCAGGTAAGCTATGTCTCGTTTCCGGAAACTGAAGCCGAAGTCTATCAACTTTGGAACCCGAGACTCGTCCACCACGAGCACATTGCTGCCTTTCAAGTCTCCGTGGTAGACACCATTCTGATGGCAAACCGATAGCCCAATAACGAGCTCCATGAACAGCTCTAGCTTCGTTTTCCACCAAGCTGCGTCTGGAACCGGAGGATGGTGTGCCTTGAGAAACGCATCCAGCTGCGAGCCTTGAACAAGCTCCATGACGAGACAGACGCATTCCAGCTCCTTGCTGTAAGCAACCCCGTAGACAGTCACCACATTTCTTGCCCCTTGGACAACTCTCATGTTGATTCCTTCCCTGGTCATCTCCAAAACCTCGTCGTCGTTCTCCGGCTCCCGGATCTTCTTGACAGCAACAAGAACTCTCTCGGACAGCTTGGAGAAATCCGGGGCTTCATCCGTCTTCTGGCCGTAGTAAGGCAAATACCGGCCTCTTTCCAGTCTCTCCGGGATCTGAAAACCAGTTGCCACTGTCCCTTTGAAGATGCTTCCATACCCCCCAGCTGCAAACTCGATTGCATCCGCCTCTAGTTGCAAAGTGTTGAGATAAAACGCTTGCAGGCTGCTGCTGCTCATGCTGTGAACTGACTTCTCCGCAGTGTCCCGACGACCACCCCATCGAGCACGCTCGTATCTTGTTCTAGCCAGCGCCATCGCCAGAGGTCAACTGAGAAAGCCTGACTTTGCAGTATCCTATTCCCACAAACTCACTCGTACGGACATCACTTTAGCCAGCGTTCTTGCCGAGCTTTCCGAATTTGATCGCCTGGACAAGCCTCTCCAAGTTTCGGTGCGACGATCCGCCCGGGCTGACAGCGGTTTTCACAATGGCTGAGAACCCTCTGGCTCTTTTCTTGATCTCGCGCCCCTCGCCTTCGCAAAACAGCTTTTTGATGACTCTTGCCACTTCCTCATCGCTCACAAGCTGCTGCTTTGCGTCGTCGGCCCTGAATCTCAGCCCAATCTTCCAGTCTTCCGCAATTCTCTTGCAGTTCATCGTCTGCTCGGCGACGCAGGGCCAGCCGAGTATCGGTACTCCCATCGCCATGCTCTCCAGTACCGAGTTCCATCCGCAATGTGATAGGTGGCCACCTAGTGCCCGGTGCTGGAGAACTTTCACTTGCGGAGCCCATTCAACGATCAGTCCCTGCCCCTGTGCCTTGGTCGATTCCATAAAGTCCTGGAAGGATCTCTCTGAGTAGTCGGAGTCCGGAACCAGCAAGTTTTTTCTCATTGCCCAGAGAAAAGGCTGCCTTGTGTCCCCCAGCCCTTTCACAATGCTTCTCATCTGAGCACCTGCAATGCTGGCTATACTTCCGAAAGAAATGTAGAGAACCGAGCCTGGCTTTTGAGAGTCAAGCCACTTCAAGCATGCCTCGTCTTCGCTCCACAGACTCTTCCTGCCCTCTGTGTCTTCTACCAGGAGTGGCCCGACTGTCACGTAGTTCTGCGTTCCAAGCTCTCGCCTCATGGACTCAACTCCAGCGCTCTCTAGCTCTTCAAAGGAGTTGACGAGCACCCACGATGCATGTTTCAGAGCTTGAATCTTGCGAATCCTGTTTGCAAAGCCGGGATCTTCCCCAGAGTCGTAGCGAAGAACGGTTGGAAGGTCCCGGGCATAAATTGGCTCGAGCCCAGGAACGCAAGTCACAAGGTTGTCGAGAAAACCAACAGAAGAAGGATCTGTTTAGGAGAGCGTCAGATATGCATAACAATGCGGTCATTTCTTACCTTTTACTCCAAGATAGCCTTTCTCAACAAGCAGTGGAAGATGATAATTCACAAGGGAGTAAGCAACGTTGGACGTCCACAGTGCAACCCTGGGGACCCCAAATCTGTTCGCGACGGCTTGAGCCCATCCAAGATAAGCGTCCGAAATCACACAGCTAACACCGTCCAGTTTCCAGAGAAGTTCCTCAAAGGGCTTCGCCATCTCGTCGGAGGCAACCAGGGACGCATTGAGGGACTCGTTGAAACCTCCGTCGAAGGCTTTCGCTGCAACGCCGTCGGAGATGCCCATGAAAGTTATAACTCCGGAAGAATGCTCCTGGGGAGAGAAAGAGGAAAAGAAAACTTAAGCAGCTCAAGAACATCAACAGTTCCAAGTACCTTAGACACGACTTCTCTGGATCCCACAAGTCGCTCGTGATTTCTGAAAGTGTTGACAAAAGTGATGTCAATACCAGCAGCAGCCAGTTGATACGAGAGCTGAAGAAGCGGGCTTATATGGCCTTGCATAGGAAATGGCACAGCCACAACCCGAGGCCTTTCCACCATAGCGTTTACTTGAGCGCAAAGGAACCTACAAGCAAAGAAAATGTGACCCCCTTTTACCTTCTAGTCTACAGTACTCGTTAGACGACAAAGAGAAAAAAATCCAAGCTAATGTATTCCTGGACTGCACATTACACACTGGTTTTCTTGGAAGAGTGCGTATTTACACGCTATGTATATGTAAAACTCAAACCTTCCTTCACGAGGCAGTGTTTGCTCGCTCGCATTCGTCGATCCATTCGCTATAGCTGGAAAAATCTCAAAAGAGTGAGAAAGATCGAGGGCTAGAAGCGCTAGATTAAGAAACTTACACATCGATTGGCTCGCTCAAAGCTAGAATGCAAACGAAAGATCCAGTCAGTCAGGTTTTGGGAATCGAAAAGAAAAAGAGGACACTGACCGTCAATTTGAGTGGAGTACTTCTCCTGGCAAATCCTGCACGACGCTTCGCCCACGGCATTCTTTCGATCCCTGCGAGAGGAAAGAGATGAGGGAGCGCTTCTAAAAACCCTAATGCGGCACTTACATGCGGCACTCGACGCTGCTCTCGTGATTGCAGAACGGGCAGCTAAACACCGATGGCAGCTTCTCCTGCATCTTTCTGCTGGGCTGCGGCTTCTTGGCGGATTTGCGCTTGCCCATTTCCTCCAAGAACCCTAAATTTTGATTTAGGGTTTATCAAGGATCAGAATGGCGAGGAGAGCTCTGGCGATGGCCGCTGGCGCCTTGAGCAAGCCCCAGCTGGATGGAGTGGAAAGGATTATCGCTGTGGCTTCAGGGAAAGGAGGAGTCGGGAAATCCACCACGGCAGGTTCGTGTTCTTAGAATTCTTTAGAGTGAATGTCTTTGTTTTTACATAGTGAACTTGGCGGTAGCGCTCGCTTTGAAATGTAAGCTCCGGGTGGGGCTTTTGGACGCTGATGTCTACGGGCCTTCGATTCCACTGCTCATGAATCTCAGTGGACAGCCTAAGATCGATAGCGGTAAGAAAGTTTTCCATTTTTCGATGACATCCAGTTGAGAAGAAAAAATGTAGCGAACAAGATGATCCCGCTGGAGAACTATGGTGTGAAGTGCATGTCGATGGGATTTCTGATGGAGAAAGATGCGCCAGTGGTTTGGAGAGGGCCGATGGTATGATCGTCTCCTTGTTCTTTCTTTGAAGGTTTTTGTTCTTTCGAGCAAAATGACTGTCTTTGCAGCTCTCTACAGGTCATGAGCGCGCTGGAGAAGCTGACGAGAGGTGTCTCGTGGGGAAAACTGGATATCATGGTCGTGGACATGCCGCCAGGCACTGGTGATGCGCAGATATCAGTTTCACAGCGTCTGAAACTGGCAGGTGATGAAGGATAGTTTTTCTTGTTCGAGATCTTCTCCTCTCACAGCTTTTCCTGATTGATCCAGGTGCTGTGATTGTGTCGACGCCTCAAGATATTGCTCTGTTGGATGCAAGACGAGGAACAAACATGTTCCAGAAGGTTCACGTTCCGGTAAGTCGTTCCATTGTTCTACCCATTTTTCTGTAAGTTCTCTGTTTTCCAGATTCTGGGATTAATTGAGAACATGAGCTACTTTATTTGCCCCGGCTGCGGCCAAAGCTCACACATTTTCGGGCACGGAGGATGTGAGACAACCGCTAAAGAAATGCAAATCGACTTCCTTGGCAAGGTATAATCCAATATATCCGGTTTTCTCTTGAGGAATCTCGTTGCGCTTTTTTCCTCAGGTTCCACTTGATGTTCATATCCGAGAGACTTCAGATGAAGGAAAGCCTATCGTTGCTTCAAGTGCTAACAGCGATGTCGCTGCAGTGTACAACAGCATTGCTACAAGAATAGTTGATAAAATGAGAGAACTCGCGTCAGCGGGTGCATACGTGACACCCAACATCTCTGTTGGTTAAATCTTTAAATGCAGAGCTCTTTCATTGTTTTGTATGAATTGTCAGCTGAATCACGGTAGTCTGGTATGTATCTTACGTCTTTCTTGAGTTGACTACTGGCCATCATAAGTTGACTAGAGTTGACTATCGTTTTAATTGTCCTCCCAAATACAGCAGTTCCTTGCGCAGCCCCGAAATCGTGGTCAACTTAGACCCAGTCTAGCTTTCTTTCACTTTACGTAACTCAAAGCACGCGGTGCCACAGTCTGCCAAGTCTGCCCATCGTTGTCGGCGGCACCCTATAAAGGATTACCGCTGCATCTTTCGATTCTCCATTTCATGGCAATGGCGGTTGTAAGCAGCCAGTTCTGCAAGTCTGAGGAGGTTGCGCTCGTCTACAGACGAGGCTGGAGAAATGAGGAGGTGCTCGATCTCACTGGTAGGCCTCTCTTCAAGGTCAAGCACCCCTCCTTTGTTTGGAACCGCGACCACTATATCGTAGACCTCACTACAAATGCTCCACTTGTTCGTTTGCGGCCACAGGCAAAGACCATCACTTTCCTGAAGCTCTAAATCCTGACAATCTGTGCTCGCAGATGTTTTTACCAGTGAGAGGTATTTGGTATGGATATCATGCACAACAGGACCGCATGCTGTTTATGCTGAGGAGCTCTTCGATCTTTCAGATAAGCATGTCGATTGATGTGTTTGTGGGGTCGGACAAGGAGCCGGGCAAGAACAGGCAGCCGGATTACCAAATCAAGGGACACAGCTTCAGCCGGGGCATCGATATCGTTCGAGGCCACAACCAAGAGCAGGTAATTCAGATTGCTTTGGTTATCTGACTTCGCATGAACTGATCGTATGTATTTCACCTAGGCCAAGGGTGGTTCGTTATGGGGCCGCACTGAGTACACCATAAGCGTGGCGCCTGGAGTCGATATTGCGTTCGTTGTCTCACTGATCGCAATCGTTCATGATAAAAGGAGCAGCTCGAATGCTTCCTCGACGACAGTGTAACCCAAGGTTTCAGAACAGTCGTGTGTGTACATAGATAGAGGCCACCATTTGGGCGGCTCAATTGACTGTTGAATCTCTCTAGCTGGTTCTGTGAAAGAGCAATTAACTCCATGCGAATTGATCTCAGGGGGAGTTTCAAATTAAGCAGACTTGTCTCCTTGATGCATTACATTACCTTAATGCTTTTAGATACGTCTCTTGCTTCAGTGTCAGAGTAATATTCAATCTGATTGGATCGGGTTTGCACCTCAACAAGGCGGCATGTGAGACTTTTCGATCTTTCAGCTCAGAATGTTAATGGATTAAAATTTGTGTTGGTCATCTCGCTGGTCGCAAGCAAAACTTCGCATGCTTCGAGACTCGCACACTTGATTGAATCTTTAGGCAAAGGCTGCAAGACAGGCTTGTTTGGTTGCTTGAGAATCTAGCAGCGGTAGAAACGCTAGAAGAAACTTACACAGCGATTAGTGCCGTTGACATTTGTTCACCTTCTTTCGATCCCTGCGATGAGCAGGCGCGTGATAAACCCTAAATCAAAATTGAGCAGTCGGCATCTTTTTCTTTCAGTACGGAATCTCAGTGGACTGCCTAAATTGATACGATTTTTTTTCCACTTTGATTGCATGGGACCTGGCACATTTTCCAAGGTTGGGTATGTTGTTGTAAAATTATATCTGGGTATTGGGAATGAATTACAAGGTATTTCCTGGTCATTGGATTGGCATAATTAGATGGTGGCCGTCTATTGGAATTGCATGTTTGAAACAAGGGTTAAAGAGTTTGCGAGCGAGGAGTGAGGAGCAAGGCGCCAAACATCGGATCACAATGAGAAAGGTAACTAGAAGAGAGGAGAGCCTGATCACCTTGCATAGACATGAATCCAGAGAGTTGGATAGAATTCAAGCACCTAGGCCATGGTTCTTGGAGGCCAAGGGAGAATGCAAGGCAGATTAGTAGATGTAAAAGAAAATTAGAGCAACTTGTTCTTCGCTTGGGGAGATCTTTAAAGTAGGGGATTGTGTAGTAGTTTGAGAAGATCACACGAATGAAAGCACGACTTGGAAAGCAAAGATTGAATCCTTATTTTGGATACAACAAGATTTCGAGCTTAAGTTTTTTTTCGAGTAAGCATGCATTGGTTGAAGCTAGAAGGTCTTGAAGCCATTTGGTGGCAGCTACAGATGTAACAACAGGGATGGTACTACTAACAAAAGGAGGCAAGAGGGAGATTGGCCAGTGCAGGAGATTCTAGTTCATCTTATTTCCTTTACTCATAGCTGGCACAGATATATGTTATGAACAACTTGGAAGGTTAGCGTATTTGCTAATGATCACTATTGACTTTCCATCCAACAGTTGCTGCAAGTAGAAGAGTGTGATGTCTAGGAGTGGACAAATGAAGATGTTGTAAGTTTGTTGCTGAGATTAATAATGGGCAGTAGTTCTTAGAGGCTATACGGAAGTTAAGGCTTAATGGTGAAAGCCCCTTGCTTATGGAGCCACAAGACTTGATCAAGTTTGGGATGGACTAGCATACAAAGAAAATTCTATGTTGCTATATTGATGCTAAAAACTAGATATATTTTTTCTTCTTTGAACTCTACTTTTCCTTTCAATGTAGAAAAAGCCAAGTCCATCTCATGCATTACCTGAAAAAATCATTCTAGCCAGTGATGATGGAGATGGCAATGACTTCACTGATGAAGAAGTTCCAACATATGAGTGGATTTTTCACAAGCTTCCACCTCCCGGTGATTGACAATACAGTAGCTATGGTTAAAAATTTCTAGTATAGTATTGGCTGATGCAACATGACGTCCAGAAATCCAACATTGTACTAGTTCATAAATGGGCCAAACTATACCAAGACTTGTTGCTACACCATAATTTCAAGTCAAAAAACAACACCACAAAAGCTACTATCATGAAGTTCATCCATGATAAATATGAGGGTTCTATCTGTCTCTTGTGTTTTCATAAGTGAATCACTTACTGGCTTCCCAAAGATATTTTGGAGAGAATGCTAACCTAGAAGCACGACAAGGAAAGAAAGGTAATTGCTTGTTCCAATTACTTTTAACTATTTCTTTTTTCAACAGAAATGTTCTAGTGTGCATGAAAAAGAGAATATTATGCTGGAAGAGAAAATTACAAACACTCCAAAGGTATGCGAAAGTGGAAGCAGAGGAAGTGCAATCGGACAAGGTATCAAACTTTACATTTCTTTCTTGAATTTTAACTTCATATTATGTTACAGGTACCACATAAAAGGAAGACTATTGTCCCTAAATGATTCAAAAATTGTGCAACTGAACAAAAGTGCCAAAGCTTTTAATGTTCCATAAAACAAGTATCGGTTACCATGTCACAAGTAATTTACTTCATTCCCTTTCCACTTTTATTTCTTATAGAACACTCTCCATTTTTTATTTCTTACACAGCAAGCAACTGAGATGAAGTGAAATAAAGCTGATGTAAAAGTGTTATAATAACAATGTAACAATGTTGGAATAATTCCACACAATATATTTACAATACCAACCCCTGTGAATTGAAAAGAAAAACTCTCTCTCTACAGATGAGTCTTGTGGGGAAAACTGGATATCATGGTCGTGGGCATGATGCACTGGCAGGTAATGAAGAATAATTTTCTCATTTGGAATTTTTCCCCGTGATTGTGTCGACTATTGCTCTGGGACCAACATGTTTCGTTCTGGTACGTCGTGTCAGTTTTCTAAGTTCTCTGTCGGGATTAGTTTGCCCTAAAGCTGGAGGACTTCTCTGCTTTTTTCTTAGGTTCCACTTGATGTTCATATTGGGGAGATCATTGTTGCTTCAAGTGCTACCAATGCTGTGGCTGCAGTGTACAACAACATTTCTACAAGAATAGTTTGATAACACGAGAAAACTCGACATCTCTGTTGGTTAAAGCAGAGCCCTTTACACCATTGTTTTGCTCCGATTGTCGGCTGAATCACGGTTGTCTGGTACGTCTTTATGTTTCTTACGGTTGAGTTTCTGACTGCTGGCCATTGTAGAAAAGCTGTTTCAGTCTCTCTCCATAAGCTGGCAATAATGTGAGCCTTTTCGGAGTTTCCGGTCTCTTCCAAGAAGAAAACAGGAGAGTAACGCGGCACCTTCCTTTCTGTATGTTGGCTACACGACTAAGCTTTGTCTGATATTTGTATTTGATTTACAAGCGTTTATGATAGTTTGTCGTGCCCGCGAGTCTTAATGGGACACACCAACCAGTAGACAGGAGATTGGTGTGGCTAACAACTGAGAGGTTTAGACGTCTGTGTACTGACTTTCGGTCGTCTCTCTTTAAATCAGAAGCTTCATCGAGAGACGGTCGCTTCAATCGTTGAAGCTTCTGAAGTGTTCTTTGTGGAGGAGTTAAAATCCCGAGGGCAAGAACAAGCAGCAGCGGAAAATGGGTTCTCTCGTAGATAGCAGGCCTCATGCGGTTGCGCTCCCGGTCGCAGTTCAAGGTCATGTTTCTCCTCTCTTACACCTTTGCAAAGCTCTCGCCTCCAGAGGCTTCGTCATCACCTTCATCAACACGGAGGCCGTCCAGAGCCGGATGAAGCATGTCACAGACGGTGAAGACGGCCTTGACATTCGCTTCGAGACGGTTCCCGGTACTCCATTGGACTTCGACCTTTTCTACAAGGACAACCGGCTAATCTTCTTCAAGTCCATGGAGGATATGGAAGGTCCGGTCGAGAAGCTGCTGGTGGACAAGATCTCGAAGAGGGGACCTCCAGTTTCGTGCCTCATCTCGGACTTGTTTTACAGGTGGTCCAGAGATGTGGCTCAAAGGGTCGGGATACTCAATGTTACTTTTTGGACCTCGACTGCTCACTCACTTCTTCTCGAGTACCATTTACCGAAATTGCTAGAGCATGGTGACATACCAGTGCAAGGTACTCCGCTCTTTTACAGGTTTTCCGTGTCTTACCTTTTCATCCTTGCAGATTTTTCAATCGACAAGGTGATAACTTACATTCCCGGGGTGTCGCCACTGCCAATCTGGGGCCTCCCCTCGGTGTTGTCCGCTCATGATGAAAAGTTGGATCCCGGGTTTGCTCGCCGGCACCACAGAACAACGCAAATGACTAAGGATGCATGGGTCCTTTTCAACAGCTTTGAAGAGCTCGAAGGTGACGCGTTTGAGGCAGCCAGGGAGATCAACGCAAACAGCATCGCAGTTGGACCTCTTTTGCTTTGCACTGGCGACAAGAAAGCAAGCAATCCAAGCCTCTGGAACGAAGATCAGGAGTGTTTATCGTGGCTGGATAAGCAAGTTCCGGAGTCCGTTCTCTATATATCCTTCGGCAGCATCGCTACTCTCAGCTTGGAGCAGTTCATGGAGATCTCAGCGGGATTGGAAGAGCTCCAGAGACCATTTCTTTGGGCCATTCGTCCGAAGTCAATTGCCAACTTAGAGGCTGAGTTCTTCGAATCATTCAAGGCGAGAGTTGGCGGCTTTGGGCTCGTCGTGAGCTGGGCTCCTCAGCTGGAAATCCTACAGCATCCTTCCACCGGTGGATTTTTGAGTCACTGTGGCTGGAACTCGACGCTCGAGAGTATCTCAGGAGGCGTTCCAATGATCTGCTGGCCTTGCATCGCCGAGCAAAATCTTAACTGCAAGCTGGTGGTGGAGGACTGGAAGATCGGATTGAAGTTCTCAAATGTAGCGACTCAAAAGCTCGTTACCAGGGAGGAATTCGTGAAAGTTGTGAAGACACTCATGGAAGAAGAAAGTGGTAGCGATATGAGGAACAACGTTAAAAAGATCAAGGAAGAAGCTTATAAGACAGTTTTGAAAGGTGGCTCTTCGTATGGCAACCTCCAAAAGTTTGTGGAATCTATGAGGAGTATGTAGAAAAACATTTAAGGGCAAAAGAATTTCTTTTAATTTAATATAAATGGTTAGTCTTGAATAAAACTATTGTTTAGTCTTAAGCAAGATACCATTAGAATATACTTAGACTTAACAATCTTAAGTAAATTCCCATTAACGTGAAATGCGGTCACGTGTTTTTTACGAGCATATTCCAGGTCCATTTGGTGCTCTATTTTTCCTGTAGCGAGGAAAAGGGTTTTAGATGGATAGATAGATAGCGATCCCAGCTCCTAGGTTTTCGAGCGTGGATTCCATCGCTTTGCTCCTCGCCGCCGCGCAGGTCTCTGATCGAATTGAGCAGATGGGATCGCTGGAAGCAAGCATCGAATTGATCGGCGATCCCCAGGAGCCGATTCTCTACGTGAATGGGAAGCGCTACATTCTCCCCGATGGGTTAGCTCACACGACGCTGCTGGAGTATCTCCGAGGTGAGAATTTGTGAGAATTCGCACAGCATCGGTGCTCTTGTTCGCGCGATAATTTCCAGGGCTTGGCTTGACTGGAACGAAATTGGGATGTGGAGAAGGAGGGTGTGGAGCGTGCACAGTGATGATTTCTTTCTTCGACAATGAAGAAGACAAAATCAAGTAAGCTTGTCCCTGTTGAGATGAGAGCAAAGAATTAAACTGCTGTTCTTCTTTTGTTCTTGCTTGTAGTCATCGAGCGATCAACGCTTGCTTGGCTCCGCTCTACTCAGTCGAAGGCATGCACGTCATGACCGTGGAAGGAATTGGAAGTCGGCGTAAAGGCCTTCACAAAGTCCAGGTAGCGTTGATGCTAAAACTATACTCCATAACTTCTCTTCGCAAACTTTGTCACAGGAAGTCTTGGCTAACACACATGGCTCGCAATGCGGTTTTTGTACACCAGGCTTCGTCATGTCGATGTACGCACTGCTCAGGACTTGCAAGACGCCACCAACAGAAGAACAGATAGAAGAAAGCCTCGCGGGGAATTTATGTCGATGCACGGGTTACCGGCCTATTCTAGAGGCATTCCGGACGTTCACCAAAGCAGATAGTTTCCTCTACTGGGATGATTCTGCCAAGGCAAGTGGAGTCGCTGTGAATCGGGCCTCTCAAGGTGGTAAGATCTGTCCTGGTACTGGAAGGCCTTGTGACTGTGGACCTGAAAAGAAAACCGGTTGCTGTAGCGTACAGGAAAAACCATCAGAGATCAAGGATCGGGGGGAGCTTATTTTTCCTCCCGAGCTAATGACCAGGAAGGTTCAGTCTTTGGTTCTGAAAGGTGCTGGGGATTTGCAGTGGTTCCGTCCGTTAAGCCTGCCTGACTTACTGGATTTGAAGAAACGGTATCCGGATGCTAAGTTGGTGGTCGGGAACAGTGAAGTTGGCATAGAGACAAGGTTTAAGAACTTGAGGTACCCGGTACTGATTGCAGCTACTCACGTCGCAGAGCTCAACGCCATCAAAGTTCTCGACGATGGTCTTAATATTGGTGCGTCCGTGACGCTGGAAAAACTCCGGGAAGTGATGCATGCTTGTGTGAAGGACAGGAAGGCTTACGAAGTATCTGGATGCGACGCATTCTTGGCACAGTTGAAGTGGTTTGCAGGGGTTCAAATAAGAAATGTTTCCTCTATTGGAGGCAACATTTGTACTGCTAGTCCTATCTCGGATTTAAATCCTCTTTGGATAGCAGCGGGGGCCGTTTTCACCTTAGTTGATGACAGTGGATTGCCGCGGTCAGTACAGGCAAGCGACTTTTTTATCGGGTATCGCAGGGTGGCATTGCGGAAAGGAGAGATTCTTGCCAGCGTTTTTCTTCCATGGACGAGGAAGAACGAATATATAAAGGAGTTTAAGCAGTCTCACCGCAGAGATGACGACATCGCTCTTGTCAACGCAGGGATGAGAGTTCATCTAAAAGAGGAGACGGGGAAATGGCTCGTATCGGGGATTTCATTGGTATATGGTGGAGTTGCCGCTGTTCCCGTTCGTGCGAGCAAAACCGAGACTTTTATGCAAGGAAAAGTTTGGGACAAATCGACCCTGGAAGGTGCTCTTTCGGAGCTTCAGAAGGACATCATCATTGCCGATAATGCTCCCGGAGGCATGGCCGAATTCAGGAGGTCTCTCATTTTGAGTTTTTTCTTCAAATATTTCTTGATGGTGGCGGACAAGCTTCAACAGGATGAAAATGTCCAGCACGAGTTTTCCGAAAGGTTCATGTCAGCAGCTGATCCTTACAAGAGAGACATTTCTAGTGGGATGCAAAACTTCAAAACTATAGTGGATGGCTCAGCTGTCGGTCAGTCTATCGCTCATGTTTCAGCAGAGCTTCAGGTAACACCACAGTTTCTTTCGCACGAAAATTGAGCTGAAAATGCAACAGGTATCTGGTGAAGCACAATATCTTGATGACGAGCCTCTTCCACCCAATGGACTGCATGGTGCGTTGGTTTTGAGTACCAGACCGCATGCTCGTATCGTTTCTGTTAGCTACCGAGAGGCGGAGACTGTTCCTGGTTTCGCTGGTTATTTTTGCGCAAAAGACGTTCCTGGAGGAAATGATATTGGAGCTGTGGCGCATGACGAAGAGTTATTTGCAACGAACGTTGTCACATGTGTTGGTCAGGTAGGAATATATATGTTTTTTAGTCATGGCTAATTGCTCTTCGCTGTGCCAGGTGATTGGAGTTGTTGTTGCTGATACTCAGTATGCAGCAAGGGCCGCAGCACTAAAGGTCAAAGTGGTTTACGAAGACTTACCTGCGATTCTGAGCATTGAAGACGCCATTGAGGCTGAGAGTTTTCTTCTGAAGGCGCCCCGAGTTCTTTCGAAGGGGAACGTACAAGAGTGTTTCGCCAGTGGGAAATGCGATCACATTGTCGAAGGCACTGTGCAAATGGGAGGACAGGAGCATTTTTACTTAGAACCGCATGGAACAACAGTATGGATTCAGGATGGTGGAAATGAGGTTATGATGCTATCATCGACACAGGTAAGCTATTCTTGCGTTCAAAGGGCCAGAACTTACAAGGTTTCTGATGTCTACAGGCACCTCAGAAGCACCAGTATACTGTAGCGCACGTCTTGGGCATTCCAATGCATAGGGTGGTTTGTAAGACAAAACGAATTGGCGGTGGATTTGGAGGAAAGGAAACTCGTGGATTTGTCGAAGCAGCTGCAGCGGCCGTCCCTGCATATCTCTTAAGGAGGCCGGTGAAGCTAGTACTTGACAGAGAAGTGGACATGGCAATTACTGGTCAAAGGCATGCTTTCCTTGCGCGTTACAAGGTACCTTGTTATTTCTCCATGTGTGCGTTGCTTTGATTCATGGCTCTTCAATGTGAAGGTTGGTTTTACAAACGAGGGAAAAGTTATGGCATTGGACCTTCAGATATATAACAATGGTGGCAACTCATTGGATCTTTCGGACGCTGTTCTGGAGAGATCCATGTTCCATTCGGACAACGTTTATGTGATCCCGAACGTGCATATATTTGGAAACGTATGCTTTACAAACATTCCCAGCAACACAGCGTTTCGCGGATTTGGCGGACCTCAAGGGATGCTTGTTACGGAGAATTGGATTGAACACATTGCAAAAACTCTGGGAGTACCCGCTTCAAAGATCAGGGTGTGTATCTCTAAAAAACGTTTTTTCTTTTGCTGCCAACGCTCAAAAACTTATGTTTTTACTGTTGACATTTTTAGGAAATTAATCTCCAAGGAGAAGGTTATGAGCTGCATTATAGCCAGGTTCTCGAGAACTGTCGTATAAAACAGGTTTGGTCAGAGTTGAAGTCTTCTTGTGAGCTTGCCTCACGCATGCATGAGATCGATTTATTTAACAAGAAAAATCGGTGGAAGAAAAGAGGAGTAGCGATGGTCCCTACAAAGTTTGGAATATCATTTACAACCAAGTTTATTAATCAGGTGAATGGTTTAATCAGGCAGCTTTTGATGGTGGAAATGACGGAATTTTCTCGTCCAGGCAGGTGCATTGGTCCAAGTTTATACAGACGGTACAGTTCTAGTGACACATGGTGGAGTTGAAATGGGACAAGGTTTACACACAAAAATCGCACAGGTCGCTGCCACTGCTTTCGATATTCCCATAAGCTCAGTATTTATATCTGAAACAAGCACCGACAAGGTACGCTGCTTTTCACCTTTCAAGTTCTGCTCACCACGTCTTGGAATGTAGGTACCAAATGCTTCGCCTACTGCGGCTTCTGCGAGCTCTGATATGTATGGTGCCGCTGTTATCGATGCATGCAACCAAATCAAAGAAAGGATGAGACCATTGATGTCTCAGTACGACTCGTTTGCGAAGGTACTAATCGTTGAAGTTACGTTTCTTTGGCTAATCTTTGTTGTTATATTGCAGCTGGTTATGGCGTGTTACTTACAGCGTATTGATCTCTCAGCACACGGGTTTTACATAACACCAGACATTGGTTTCGATTGGAAGACAGGGAAAGGATCACCGTTCAGCTACTATACTTATGGAGCTGCTTGTGCCGAGGCAGAGATAGATTGTCTTACTGGTGATTCACACTTGAGACGTGTTGACATCGTCATGGACTTGGGACATTCGCTGAATCCCGCTATTGATATTGGCCAGGTTCGAAGAGTAGAAAAGTTGCTACTTGCTAACAGTTTCTACGTACGTGTAGATTGAGGGTGCGTTTGTCCAAGGCCTCGGCTGGGTAGCACTAGAAGAACTTAAGTGGGGTGACAAAGCTCATCCTTGGATAAAGCCCGGATATCTTTTCACTCAAGGCCCCGGAACTTACAAACTGCCAACAGTAAACGATATTCCGATTGACTTCCGAGTCTCGCTCTTAAAGGTTTGGAATCTTTCCTTCGTAGGACTTTGGCTGATGATATGGTGACTAAATCCAGGATGCTCCGAATCCAAGAGCCATCCACTCGTCGAAGGCAGTGGGGGAACCCCCGCTGTTCTTAGCTGCAGCGGCGCTTTTTGCAGTAAAAGAAGCTATCGCTTCTGCGAGAGCTGAAACGGGACTTCACGGGTGGTTTCTTTTGGACACCCCGGCCACTCCAGAAAGAATCAGGATGGCATGCGTAGATGATATCACTGCTCGCTTCGCTTCGGCCGACTTCCGTCCAAAGTTAAGCGTTTGATTCTCCTGCTAACTTTCTGTACAGAAATTATACTAGAGATACCCCACATCTTTATCTACATATTTTCGTCTTTGGATCTCTTTCAAGACACTGTTCTTCTCTTCATCAGTTGCCTCATACTTGGAATGGCTTCCAGCCGTGAGAGCGTTCCTCACGTCGTCGTAATTCCTCTTCCAACACAAGGTCATGTATCTCCACTCATGCATCTCTCCCAAGCTCTCGCCTCGAGAGGCTTCGTCATTACTTTTATCAACACAGAGGCCAATCAGGAGTGTATGAAGAACACCTTGGAGGACGGCCATGGCCTAGACATTCGTTTTGAGAGCGTTCCGGGCATCCAAGGAACTGGTATTGACTTATCTCATGACGAAGGCCGGCTCATCTTTACTCAAGGCTTGATCAACATGGAAGGGCCAGTCGAGAAGCTGCTCAAGGACAAGCTAGTCAGCGCAGATCCCCCAATATCGTGCTTGATCTCCGACATGCTCTTCAGGTGGCCGGAAGGTGTTGCCAGGAGAATTGGAGTTCCAAATTTTATCTTCTGGTGCGCAAGTGCCTCTTGTATTCTGCTCGAGTGCTCCGTTCCTCAGATGTTCGAGAAGGGAGACATACCTGTCAGAGGTAAAGAACTTTCATCTTTTTTATGAGTTCTATCTGATTCTAACTTTGAGTTCCAGATCTCTCGATCGACAAGTCAATCACGTATGTCCGTGGCTTGTCTCCAGTGCCGCTATGGGGCCTTCCTTGTGAACTATCTTTCAGCGACGATCCTGGTTTTACTCGCAGGTACAACAGAATAAACCACGTCGCGACAGTGTCGGGGGTTTTGGTAAACTCTTTCGAGGAACTCGAGGGCAGTGGTGCATTCCAGGCGCTGAGAGAGATCAATCCAAACACGGTAGCAGTGGGACCAGTGTTTCTTTCTTCGCTAGCAGACAACGCGAGCCTCTGGAAGGAAGACACAGAATGCCTGACATGGCTCAACGAGCAGAAGCCACAGTCGGTTCTCTACATATCCTTCGGCAGCCTCGGGACGCTCGACTTGGAACAGCTTAAAGAAATACTAGCAGGATTGGAGGAGCTCCAGAGGCCGTTTATATTAGCCATTCGTCCCAAGTCGGTCCCAGGCATGGAGCCCGAGTTCCTGAAGGCTTTCAAGGAGAGAGTGATCAGCTTTGGACTGGTTGTGAGCTGGGCTCCTCAGCTGAAAATCCTCCGGCATCCTTCCACAGGTGGATACTTGAGTCACTGCGGCTGGAACTCTATTCTCGAGAGCGTATCTTCGGCGGTGCCAATCCTTTGCTGGCCGTGCGTTGCCGAGCAGAATCTCAACTGCAAGCTTATAGTGGAGGACTGGAAGATCGGTCTTAAGTTCTCGCGCGTGAGAGATCCTCGCAAGGTGGTGGCCAGGGACGAGTTTGTGGAGGTGGTGGAGCAACTCATGGGAGCCGAGAGTGGCGATTCCTTTAGACGTAATGTGAAGGAGCTCAGCAAGGCGGCTCAGCGAGCAGCAGTGAAAGGAGGATCGTCATATGAAAGTTTGGACAAGTTCGTCAAAGCTGTGGAAGTTTTATAAGGTATGGTTTGGAAATTCTATATCCATTCGTGACATAAAGATGACATTTGACAGTGTATAGGTGGCGTAATGTTGAAGTAAGAGCTAATCCAGAAGAGGTAATGTGAGAAACGGCAGCATAGTCCCTTCCTTCCAGAGCACTCAAGAAGTAAGCTTGAATTTGCTTTTTTCTTCGTTCAATGGGTTCTAGTGGTGGCGAGGGGCTCGCTCCTCACGCAGCGGTTCTTCCCATTCCAACCCAAGGCCACATCACTCCACTCCTCCATCTCTCCAGAGCGCTGGCGTCGCGAGGCTTCGTCATAACTTTTATCAACACGGAGGCCAACCACAGGGACTTGAAGGACGTCGTTTCGCAGGAGGAGAGCTTTGGCTATGGCGGCGGCATTCGTTTCGAGACGGTCCCCGGGATCCAAGCGAGCGAGGCCGACTTCACGGCCCCGGAGACGCGGCAAATCTTCTTCGAGGCGGTGATGGCGATGCAGGGTCCAGTGGAGAGCTTGCTCATCAGGAGCATGGCCAGAGACGATGATCTCGTTCCTCCGGTCTCGTGCTTCATCTCGGATATGTTGCTCCCGTGGTCCGCGGAAGTAGCAAGAAGGACCGGAATCCCAGAGGTCAAGTTCTGGACCGCCAGTGCCTCTTGCGTTTTGCTCGATTGCTCGTTTCCGCGAATGCTGGAGAAGGGAGACGTTCCAGTCCAAGGTAAGGCTTCTTTCTTCTTTTTTATTTTTCCTTCTTTCGAGAAGCACTAACGTGTTCCGCCAGATCGTTCCATTGAAAAGTACATCACTTACGTAGACGGCTTGTCACCACTGCCAATCTGGGGCCTCCCGCGCGACCTTTCTGCCATTGACGAATCAGGATTCGCTCGCAGATACGCTAGAGCCAAGAGCTACGCCACAACGTCGTGGGTTTTGATCAACTCGTTCGAAGAACTCGAGGGCAGTGCCACCTTCCAAGCCCTCCGAGACATCTCTCCCAAAGCAATCGCAGTGGGTCCTCTTTTCACCATGGCCCCCGGCTGCAACAAGGCAAGCTTGTGGAAGGAAGACACCGAGAGTTTATCCTGGCTCGGCAAGCAAAGTCCCGGCTCGGTTCTCTACATTTCCTTGGGCAGCATCGCGACCCTCAGCTTCGATCAGTTCAAGGAGTTCTCCGAGGGACTGAGGCTTCTCCAGCGTCCGTTTATCTGGGCCATCCGACCCAAGTCGGTCGCCGGCATGGAGCCCGAGTTCCTGGAGCGTTTCAAGGAGGCCGTGAGGAGCTTTGGACTGGTTGTGAGCTGGGCTCCTCAGGTGGACATCCTCCGCCACCCTTCCACGGCTGGATTTCTCAGTCACTGCGGCTGGAACTCCATCCTCGAGAGCGTAGCATCCGCGGTGCCCATGCTTTGCTGGCCGTGCGTCGCGGAGCAGAATCTAAACTGCAAGTTGATAGTGGAGGACTGGAAGATCGGTCTCAAGTTCTCGTGCGTGACCATGCCGGATCCTCCCGAGGTGATGGCGAGGGACGAGTTTGTGGAGGTGGTGGAGCGATTCATGGGAACTGACAGTGAGCATTTGAGGATTAACGTGAAGAAGCTGAGCGAGGAGGCTCGTAGAGCAGTGTCTAGTGGTGGCTCCTCATATGAAAACCTGGAGAGATTTGCTCAAGCAGTGAAAATTTCCTAAACTTCAATCCAAAGCTAAGAGAAAACTTCAAAGCATCTACTCTATTCAAGAATATACTACAGTTCTTTCTCTCTCTCTCTGAAGATAAGCACGCGCTTTGCGCGTATAATGGGTTCCAAGGTCAATGTTGTCGCAATTCCTCTCCCAGCTCAAGGCCACATCTCTCCACTCTTGCATCTCTGCCAAGCTCTCACTTTCATCCTTTGGGGGATGCTATCTCCAAAACACGCAACCATGAGGGAATGTGCTGGACTTTGTTACGTGCAAAAACCCATGGCTAATGTGCTAATGTAGACTCTAAGGTGATGCTTTATATCAGAAACTGATGTGAGGAGAAGAAACTAAAGAAAAACAAAGAAAAAATAATAATAAGAAAGAGAGTGTAAAGTTCTGGAGTCAAAGGGGAACCACATGGGGAAACTTGATAAAAGAATTAAACACTAAAAAATGGAAAAACAAAAAGTGAAAAAAACTAAAGAGCAAAGAACAGCTTAAAGAAATACTAGCAAGATTGGAAGAGCTCTAGAGGCCAGTTAGAATGGCCATTTGTCTCAAGTTGGTCCCTGGCATAGAGCCCGAGTTCCTGGAGGCTTTCAAGGCTCTCCTTGCAAGTGATCAGCTTTGGACAGGTTGTGAGCTGGGCTCCTCAACTGGAAATCCTCCAGCATCCTTCCACAGGCTGCGAGAGTGTATCTTCAGCGGTGCCAATCCTTTGCTGGCCATGAGTTGCCAAGCAGAATCTCAACTGCAAGCTTATAGTGGAAGACTGGAAGATCGATCTTAAGTTCCCGCCCATGAGAGATCCTCGCAAGGTTTAGATGTAATGTGAAGGAGCTCAGCGAGGCTGCTCAGGGAGCAACAGTGAAAGAAGGCAGGATCTTCATATGAAAGTTTGGACAAGTTTGTCAAGTTTCATAAGGTAACTTATATCCAATGCCGCAGCTGGTGGCAGGAGGATCATCGGGCATGAGGGCGGGGCCAATGCACAGACAGACCAACCACCAAGAGCACATAAAGATGATACTTGAAAGTGTATAGGTTGGTGGAAGTGTTATTTTCCTTCCCAAAGAAATAGATGGCGTAATCAAGAGGAGTAAAACATTCCTGAAGGAGAACACTAGATTAAAACATTTGCAAAACGCACTGATTCTTAAGCTCAGCCTTGGAGCGATTTGAAGCTTATCCAGAAAAGGTATTGTGAGAAACGGCAGCACCTTCCAGAGCACTCACGAAGTAAGCTTGAATTTTCTTTGTTCTTCGTCAATGGGTTCTTCTACTGGTGCCGAGGGGCTCGCTCCTCATGCAGCGGTTCTTCCCGTTCCAACCCAAGGCCACATCACTCCATTCCTCCATCTCTCCAGAGCGCTGGCGTCGCGAGGCTTCGTCATAACTTTCATCAACACGGAGGCCAACCACAGGGACTTGAAGGACATCGTTTCGCAGGAGGAGAGCTTTGGCTATGGCGGCGGCATTCGCTTCGAGACGGTCCCGGGCATCCAAGCGAGCGACGTCGACTTCGCGGTCCCGGAGAAGCGGGGGATGTTGTCCGAGGCAGTGATGGAGATGCAAGCTCCAGTGGAAAGCTTGCTCATCAGGAACATGGCCAGAGACGATGATCTCGTTCCTCCGGTCTCGTGCTTCATCTCGGATATGTTCCCGTGGTCCGCGGAAGTAGCAAGAAGGACTGGAATCCCAGAGGTCAAGTTCTGGACCGCCAGTGCCTCTTGCGTTTTGCTCGATTGCTCGTTTCCGCGAATGCTGGAGAAGGGAGACGTTCCAGTCCAAGGTAAAGCTTCTTTCTTCTTTTTTATTTGTCCTTCACTAACGTGTTCCGCCAGATCGTTCCATTGAAAAGTACATCACTTACGTAGACGGCTTGTCACCACTGCCAATCTGGGGCCTCCCGCGCGACCTTTCTGCCATTGACGAATCAAGATTCGCTCGCAGATACGCTAGAGCCAAGAGCTACGCCACAACGTCGTGGGTTTTGGTCAACTCGTTCGAAGAACTCGAGGGCAGTGCCACCTTCCAAGCCCTCCGAGACATCTCTCCCAAAGCAATCGCAGTGGGTCCTCTTTTCACCATGGTCCCCGGCTCCAACAAGGCAAGCTTGTGGAAGGAAGACACCGAGAGTTTATCCTGGCTCGGCAAGCAAAGTCCCGGCTCGGTTCTCTACATTTCCTTGGGCAGCATGGCGACTCTCAGCTTCGATCAGTTCAAGGAGTTCTCCGAGGGACTGACGCTTCTCCAGCGTCCGTTTATCTGGGCCATCCGACCCAAGTCGGTCGCCGGCATGGAGCCCGAGTTCCTGGAGCGTTTCAAGGAGGCCGTGAGGAGCTTTGGACTGGTTGTGAGCTGGGCTCCTCAGGTGGACATCCTCCGCCACCCTTCCACGGCTGGATTTCTCAGTCACTGCGGCTGGAACTCCATCCTCGAGAGCGTAGCATCCGCGGTGCCCATGCTTTGCTGGCCGTGCGTCGCGGAGCAGAATCTAAACTGCAAGTTGATAGTGGAGGACTGGAAGATCGGTCTCAAGTTCTCGTGCGTGACCATGCTGGATCCTCCCGAGGTGATGGCGAGGGACGAGTTTGTGGAGGTGGTGGAGCGATTCATGGGAACTGACAGTGAGCATTTGAGGATTAACGTGAAGAAGCTGAGCGAGGAGGCTCGTAGAGCAGTGTCTAGTGGTGGCTCCTCGTATGAAAACCTGGAGAGATTTGCTCAAGCAGTGAAAATTTCCTAAACTTCAATCCACGGCTAAGAGAAAACTTCAAAGCATCTACTCTACTCAAGAATATACTACTCTTTCTCTCTCTCTCTGAAGATAAGCACGCGCTTTGCGCGTATAATGGGTTCCAAGATCAATGTTGTGGCGATTCCTTTCCCCTCTCCACTCTTGCATCTCTGCCAAGCTCTCACTTTCATCCTTTGGGGGATGCTATCTCGAAAACACGCAACCACGAGGGAATGTGTTAGACTTTGTCATGTGCAAGAACCCATGGCTAATGTGTTAATGTAGACTCCAAGGTGATGCCTTATGTCAGAAACTGCTGCGAGGAAAAGAAACTAAAGAAAAACAAAGAAAAAATAATAAGTGTAAAGTTCTGGAGTTAAAAAGGAATCACATGAGGAAACTTGATAAAAGAATTAAACACTAAAAAATGAAAAAACAAAGTGAAAAAAGCTGAAGAGTAAGGAACAGCTTATAGAAATACTAACAAGATTGGAAGAGCTCTAGAGGCCAGTTATAATGGCCATTTGTCTCAAGTTGGTCCCTGGCATAGAGCCCGAGTTCCTGGAGGCTTTCAAGGCTCTCCTTGAAAGTGATCAGCTTTGGATTGGTTGTGAGCTGGGCTCCTCAACTGGAAATCCTCCAGCATCTTTCCACAAGCTGCGAGAGTGTATCTTCAGCAGTGCCAATCCTTTGCTGGCCATGAGTTGCCAAGCAGAATCTCAACTGCAAGCTTATAGTGGAAGACTGGAAGATCGATCTTAAGTTCTCGCCCATGAGATATCCTCGCAAGGTGGTGGCAGGGACGAGTTTGTGGAGGTGGTGGAGCAACTCATGGGAGCTGCGAGTGGCAATTCCTTTAGATGTAATGTGAAGGAGCTCAGCGAGGCTGCTCAGGGAGCAACAGTGAAAGAAGGCAGGATCTTCATATGAAAGTTTGGACAAGTTCGTCAAGTTTCATAAGGTAATTTATATCCAATGCCGCAGCTGGTGGCAGGACGATCATCGGGCATGAGGGCGGGGCCAATGCACAGACAGACCAACCACCAAGAGCACATAAAGATGATACTTGAAAGTGTATAGGTTGGTGGAAGTGTTATTTTCCTTCCCAAAGAAATAGATGGCGTAATCAAGAGGAGTAAAACATTCCTGAAGGAGAACACTAGATTAAAACCTTTGCAAAACGCACTGATTCTTAAGCTCAGCCTTGGAGCGATTTCAAGCTTATCCAGAAAAGGTATTGTGAGAAACGGCAGCACCTTCCAGAGCACTCACGAAGTAAGCTTGAATTTTCTTTGTTCTTCGTCAATGGGTTCTTCTACTGGTGCCGAGGGGCTCGCTCCTCACGCAGCGGTTCTTCCCATTCCAACGCTACGCCACATCACTCCATTCCTCCATCTCTCCAGAGCTCTGGCCTCGCGAGGCTTCGTCATAACTTTCATCAACACGGAGGGCAACCACAGGGACTTGAAGGACATCGTTTCACAGGAGGAGAGCTTTGGCTATGGCGGCGGCATTCGCTTCGAGACGGTCCCGGGCATCCAAGCGAGCGACGTCGACTTCGCGGTCCCGGAGAAGCGGGGGATGTTGTCCGAGGCAGTGATGGAGATGCAGGCTCCAGTGGAAAGCTTGCTCATCAGGAACATGGCCAGAGACGATGATCTCGTTCCTCCGGTCTCGTGCTTCATCTCGGATATGTTCCCGTGGTCCGCGGAAGTAGCAAGAAGGACTGGAATCCCAGAGGTCAAGTTCTGGATCGCCAGTGCCTCTTGCGTTTTGCTCGATTGCTCGTTTCCGCGAATGCTGGAGAAGGGAGACGTTCCAGTCCAAGGTAAAGCTTCTTTCTTCTTTTTTATTTGTCCTTCTTTCGAGAAGCACTAACGTGTTCCGCCAGATCGTTCCATTGAAAAGTACATCACTTACGTAGACGGCTTGTCACCACTGCCAATCTGGGGCCTCCCGCGCGACCTTTCTGCCATTGACGAATCAAGATTCGCTGGCAGATACGCTAGAGCCAAGAGCTTCGCCACAACGTCGTGGGTTTTGGTCAACTCGTTCGAAGAACTCGAGGGCAGTGCCACCTTCCAAGCCCTCCGAGACATCTCTCCCAAAGCAATCGCTGTGGGTCCTCTTTTCACCATGGCCCCCGGCTGCAACAAGGCAAGCTTGTGGAAGGAAGACACCGAGAGTTTATCCTGGCTCGGCAAGCAAAGTCCCGGCTCGGTTCTCTACATTTCCTTGGGCACCATCGCGACTCTCAGCTTCGATCAGTTCAAGGAGTTCTCCGAGGGACTGAGGCTTCTCCAGCGTCCGTTTATCTGGGCCATCCGACCCAAGTCGGTCGCCGGCATGGAGCCCGAGTTCCTGGAGCGTTTCAAGGAGGCCGTGAGGAGCTTTGGACTGGTTGTGAGCCGGGCTCCTCAGGTGGACATCCTCCGCCACCCTTCCACGGCTGGATTTCTCAGTCACTGCGGCTGGAACTCCATCCTCGAGAGCGTAGCATCCGCGGTGCCCATGCTTTGCTGGCCGTGCGTCGCGGAGCAGAATCTAAACTGCAAGTTGATAGTGGAGGACTGGAAGATCGGTCTCAAGTTCTCGTGCGTGACCATGCCGGATCCTCCCGAGGTGATGGCGAGGGACGAGTTTGTGGAGGTGGTGGAGCGATTCATGGGAACTGACAGTGAGCATTTGAGGATTAACGTGAAGAAGCTGAGCGAGGAGGCTCGTAGAGCAGTGTCTAGTGGTGGCTCCTCATATGAAAACCTGGAGAGATTTGCTCAAGCAGTGAAAATTTCCTAAACTTCAATCCAAAGCTAAGAGAAAACTTCAAAGCATCTACTCTATTCAAGAATATACTACAGTTCTTTCTCTCTCTCTCTGAAGATAAGCACGCGCTTTGCGCGTATAATGGGTTCCAAGGTCAATGTTGTCGCAATTCCTCTCCCAGCTCAAGGCCACATCTCTCCACTCTTGCATCTCTGCCAAGCTCTCACTTTCATCCTTTGGGGGATGCTATCTCCGAAACACACAACCATGAGGGAATGTGCTGGACTTTGTCACGTGCAAGAACCCATGGCCAATGTGCTAGTGTAGACTCCAAGGTGATGCCTTATGTCAGAAACTGATGCAAAAAGAAGAAACTAAAGAAAAACAAAAAAAATAATAATAAGAAGAAAGAGAGTGTAAAGTTCTGGAGTCAAAAGGGAACCATATGAGGAAATTTGATAAAAGAACTAAACACTAAAAAATGGAAAAACAAAAAGTGAAAAAAACTAAAGAGCAAGGAACAGCTTAAAGAAGAGCTCTAGAGGCCAGTTATAATGGCCATTTGTCTCAAGTTGGTCCCTGGCATAGAGCCTGAGTTCCTGGAGGCTTTCAAGGCTCTCCTTGAAAGTGATCAGCTTTGGACTGGTTGTGAGCTGGGCTCCTCAACCGGAAATCCTCCAGCATCCTTCCACAGGCTGCGAGAGTGTATCTTCAGCAGTGCCAATCCTTTGCTGGTCATGAGTTGCCGAGCAGAATCTCAACTGCAAGCTTATAGTGGAAAACTGGAAGATCGATCTTAAGTTCTCACCCATGAGAGATCCTTGCAAGGTGGTGGCAGGGATGAGTTTGTGGAGGTGGTGGAGCAACTCATGGGAGCTGAGAGTGGCGATTCCTTTAGATGTAATGTGAAGGAGCTCAGCGAGGCTGCTCAGGGAGCAACAGTGAAAGAAGTCAAGATCTTCATATGAAAGTTTGGACAAGTTTGTCAAGTTTCATAAGGTAATTTATATCCAATGCCGCAGCTGGTGGCAGGACGATCATCGGGCATGAGGGCGGGGCCAATGCACAGACAGACCAACCACCAAGAGCACATAAAGATGATACTTGAAAGTGTATAGGTTGGTGGAAGTGTTATTTTCCTTCCCAAAGAAATAGATGGCGTAATCAAGAGGAGTAAAACATTCCTGAAGGAGAACACTAGATTAAAACCTTTGCAAAACGCACTGATTCTTAAGCTCAGCCTTGGAGCGATTTCAAGCTTATCCAGAAAAGGTATTGTGAGAAACGGCAGCACCTTCCAGAGCACTCACGAAGTAAGCTTGAATTTTCTTTGTTCTTCGTCAATGGGTTCTTCTACTGGTGCCGAGGGGCTCGCTCCTCACGCAGCGGTTCTTCCCATTCCAACGCTACGCCACATCACTCCATTCCTCCATCTCTCCAGAGCTCTGGCCTCGCGAGGCTTCGTCATAACTTTCATCAACACGGAGGGCAACCACAGGGACCTGAAGGACATCGTTTCACAGGAGGAGAGCTTTGGCTATGGCGGCGGCATTCGCTTCGAGACGGTCCCGGGCATCCAAGCGAGCGACGTCGACTTCGCGGTCCCGGAGAAGCGGGGGATGTTCTCCGAGGCAGTGATGGAGATGCAGGCTCCAGTGGAAAGCTTGCTCATCAGGAACATGGCCAGAGACGATGATCTCGTTCCTCCGGTCTCGTGCTTCATCTCGGATATGTTCCCGTGGTCCGCGGAAGTAGCAAGAAGGACTGGAATCCCAGAGGTCAAGTTCTGGATCGCCAGTGCCTCTTGCGTTTTGCTCGATTGCTCGTTTCCGCGAATGCTGGAGAAGGGAGACGTTCCAGTCCAAGGTAAAGCTTCTTTCTTCTTTTTTATTTGTCCTTCTTTCGAGAAGCACTAACGTGTTCCGCCAGATCGTTCCATTGAAAAGTACATCACTTACGTAGACGGCTTGTCACCACTGCCAATCTGGGGCCTCCCGCGCGACCTTTCTGCCATTGACGAATCAAGATTCGCTGGCAGATACGCTAGAGCCAAGAGCTTCGCCACAACGTCGTGGGTTTTGGTCAACTCGTTCGAAGAACTCGAGGGCAGTGCCACCTTCCAAGCCCTCCGAGACATCTCTCCCAAAGCAATCGCTGTGGGTCCTCTTTTCACCATGGCCCCCGGCTGCAACAAGGCAAGCTTGTGGAAGGAAGACACCGAGAGTTTATCCTGGCTCGGCAAGCAAAGTCCCGGCTCGGTTCTCTACATTTCCTTGGGCACCATCGCGACTCTCAGCTTCGATCAGTTCAAGGAGTTCTCCGAGGGACTGAGGCTTCTCCAGCGTCCGTTTATCTGGGCCATCCGACCCAAGTCGGTCGCCGGCATGGAGCCCGAGTTCCTGGAGCGTTTCAAGGAGGCCGTGAGGAGCTTTGGACTGGTTGTGAGCCGGGCTCCTCAGGTGGACATCCTCCGCCACCCTTCCACGGCTGGATTTCTCAGTCACTGCGGCTGGAACTCCATCCTCGAGAGCGTAGCATCCGCGGTGCCCATGCTTTGCTGGCCGTGCGTCGCGGAGCAGAATCTAAACTGCAAGTTGATAGTGGAGGACTGGAAGATCGGTCTCAAGTTCTCGTGCGTGACCATGCCGGATCCTCCCGAGGTGATGGCGAGGGACGAGTTTGTGGAGGTGGTGGAGCGATTCATGGGAACTGACAGTGAGCATTTGAGGATTAACGTGAAGAAGCTGAGCGAGGAGGCTCGTAGAGCAGTGTCTAGTGGTGGCTCCTCATATGAAAACCTGGAGAGATTTGCTCAAGCAGTGAAAATTTCCTAAACTTCAATCCAAAGCTAAGAGAAAACTTCAAAGCATCTACTCTATTCAAGAATATACTACAGTTCTTTCTCTCTTTCTCTGAAGATAAGCACGCGCTTTGCGCGTATAATGGGTTCCAAGGTCAATGTTGTCGCAATTCCTCTCCCAGCTCAAGGCCACATCTCTCCACTCTTGCATCTCTGCCAAGCTCTCACTTTCATCCTTTGGGGGATGCTATCTCCAAAACACACAACCATGAGGGAATGTGCTGGACTTTGTCACGTGCAAGAACCCATGGCCAATGTGCTAGTGTAGACTCCAAGGTGATGCCTTATGTCAGAAACTGATGCAAAAAGAAGAAACTAAAGAAAAACAAAAAAAATAATAATAAGAAGAAAGAGAGTGTAAAGTTCTGGAGTCAAAAGGGAACCATATGAGGAAATTTGATAAAAGAACTAAACACTAAAAAATGGAAAAACAAAAAGTGAAAAAAACTAAAGAGCAAGGAACAGCTTAAAGAAGAGCTCTAGAGGCCAGTTATAATGGCCATTTGTCTCAAGTTGGTCCCTGGCATAGAGCCTGAGTTCCTGGAGGCTTTCAAGGCTCTCCTTGAAAGTGATCAGCTTTGGACTGGTTGTGAGCTGGGCTCCTCAACCGGAAATCCTCCAGCATCCTTCCACAGGCTGCGAGAGTGTATCTTCAGCAGTGCCAATCCTTTGCTGGTCATGAGTTGCCGAGCAGAATCTCAACTGCAAGCTTATAGTGGAAAACTGGAAGATCGATCTTAAGTTCTCACCCATGAGAGATCCTTGCAAGGTGGTGGCAGGGACGAGTTTGTGGAGGTGGTGGAGCAGCTCATGGGAGCTGAGAATGGCGATTCCTTTAGATGTAATGTGAAGGAGCTCAGCGAGGCTGCTCAGGGAGCAACAGTGAAAGAAGGCAGGATCTTCATATGAAAGTTTGGACAAGTTCGTCAAGTTTCATAAGGTAATTTATATCCAATGCCGCAGCTGGTGGCAGGACGATCATCGGGTATGAGGGCGGGGCCAATGCACAGACAGACCAACCACCAAGAGCACATAAAGATGATACTTGAAAGTGTATAGGTTGGTGGAAGTGTTATTTTCCTTCCCAAAGAAATAGATGGCATAATCAAGAGGACTAAAAAATTCCTGAAGGAGAACACTAGAATAAAACCTTTGCAAAACGCACTGATTCTTAAGCTCAGCCTTGGAGCCAGAAAGAAACGGCAGCACCTTCATGAAGTAAGCTTGAATTTCCTTTGTTCTTCGTCAATGGGTTCTTCTACTGGTGCCGAGGGGCTCGCTCCTCACGCAGCGGTTCTTCCCATTCCAACTCTAGGCCACATCACTCCATTCCTCCATCTCTCTAGAGCTCTGGCCTCGCGAGGCTTCGTCATAACTTTTATCAACACGGAGGGCAACCACAGGGACTTGAAGGACATCGTTTCACAGGAGGAGAGCTTTGGCTCTGGTGGCAGCATTCGTTTCGAGACGGTCCCCGGGGTCCAAACGAGCGAGGCCGACTTCACGGCCCCGGAGACGCGGCCAATGTTCTTCGAGGCATTGATGGCGATGCAGGGTCCAGTGGAGAGCTTGCTCGTCAGGAGCATGGCAAGAGACGATGATCTCGTTCCTCCGGTCTCATGCTTCATCTCGGATATGTTGTTCCCGTGGTCCACGGAAGTACCCAGAAGGATCGGAATCCCAGAGGTCAAGTTCTGGGTCGCCAGTGCTTCTTGCGTTTTGCTCTACTCCTCGTATCCCCAAATGCTGGAGAAGGGAGACATTCCAGTCCAAGGTAAAGCTGCTTTCTTCTTTTTTATTTTTCCTTCTTTCGAGAAGCACTGACGTCCATATACGTGTTCCACCAGATCGTTCCATTGAGAAGCGCATAACTTACGTAGACGGCTTGTCACCACTACCAATGTGGAGCCTCCCGGGCGACTTTTCTGCCAGTGACGACGACCCGGGATTCGCTCGCGGATACGCCAGAGCCAAGAGCTTCGCCACAACGTCGTGGGTTTTGGTCAACTCGTTCGAAGAACTCGAGGGCAGTGCCACCTTCCAAGCTCTCCGAGACATCTCTCCCAAAGCAATCGCAGTGGGTCCACTTTCCACCATGGTCCCCGGCTCCAGCAATGCAAGCTTGTGGACGGAAGACACCGAGAGTTTATCCTGGCTCGGCAAGCAAAGTCCCGGCTCGGTTCTCTACATTTCCTTGGGCACCATCGCGACTCTCAGCTTCGATCAGTTCAAGGAGTTCTCCGAGGGACTGAGGCTTCTCCAGCGTCCGTTTATCTGGGCCATCCGACCCAAGTCGGTCGCCGGTATGGAGCCCGAGTTCCTGGAGCGTTTCAAGGAGACCGTGAGGAGCTTTGGACTGGTTGTGAGCTGGGCTCCTCAGGTGGACATCCTCCGCCACCCTTCCACGGCTGGATTTCTCAGTCACTGCGGCTGGAACTCCATCCTCGAGAGCGTAGCATCCGCGGTGCCCATGCTTTGCTGGCCGTGCGTCGCGGAGCAGAATCTAAACTGCAAGCTAATAGTGGAGGACTGGAAGATCGGTCTCAAGTTCTCGCGCGTGGCCATGCCGGATCCTCACGAGGTGGGGGTAGCGAGGGACGAGTTTGTGGAGGTGGTGGTAGCGAGGGACGAGTTTGTGGAGGTGGTGGAGCGATTCATGGGTGCTGACAGTGAGCATTTGAGGATTAACATCAAGAAGCTGAGCGAGGAGGCTCGTAGAGCAGTGTCTAGAGGTGGCTCCTCGTATGAAAACCTGGAGAGATTTGCTCAAGCAGTGAAAACTTCCTAAACTTTGATCCAAAGTCAACTCTATTCAAGAATATACTACCCTCGATATACTTCTTTCTCTCTCTCTCTCAAGATTGGATTGGAAAGACGAGATAAGCACGCGCGTTGCGCGTATAATGGGTTCCAAGATCACACCTCATGTTGTCGCCGTTCCTCTCCCAGCTCAAGGCCACATCTCTCCACTCTTGCATCTCTGCCAAGCTCTCGCTTCTCATGGATCCATCCTCATCACTTTCGTCAACACGGAGGCCAATCAAGACAGCATCAAGGAAATGCTGGGAGATGGCGTCGAGGGCATTCGCTTCGAGACCTTCCCCGGGCTGGAGGCGGCTTACCACGGCCTCGACTTGACCCAGCTCGAGAATCGCCAGATCTTCTACCGGGCTATGGTCGACATGGAAGCGCCAGTGGAGAGGCTGCTACGAGAGAAGATCATCGCCAAGGGCCCCCCTGTTTCGTGCATCGTCTCCGAGTTGTTCCCCTGGATGAGAGATCTGGCGGCCAGAATCGGAGTTCCAAGCGTTTACTTCTGGCCTACGAGTGCTGCTTGTGTTCTTCTGGATTTTTCCATTCCCTTGCTCTTGGAGAGAGGAGACATACCCGTCGAAGGTATGATTATCAACCATGGTTCCTTACTTATTTTCTTTTCCATGGTTTCTTCCAGATTTCTCTATGGACAAATCCATCGAGTACGTGCGTGGCTTGTCACCATTGCCTGTGTGGAGTCTTCCCCGGGTTTTTGCTTTCAGGGATGATCCAAGTTTCACTCGCAGGTACGAGAGGCTAAAAAACATCCCCCAGAATTCTTGGTTCCTGGCCAACACTTTCGAGGAGCTCGAAGGTGGCGCGCTTGAGGCCGTGAGAGATTACATCCCAAGGATAATACCCATAGGTCCCGCGTTTCTATCTTCACCATCCATGAAAAATGCAAGCCTCTGGAAGGAAGACAACGAGTGCTTAGCATGGCTCAACGAGCAAGAAGAAGGATCCGTGCTCTACATAGCTTTTGGTAGCATCGCCACCCTGAGCTTGGAACAAGCTAAAGAGATAGCAGCAGGGCTGGAAGAACTCCAGAGGCCATTTCTATGGGGGATTCGTCCAAAGTCTGTGCCGGGTATGGAGCCCGAGTTTCTGGAACCGTTCAAAGAGAGAGTAAGAAGTTTTGGGCGAGTTATAACTTGGGCTCCCCAGCGAGAAGTTCTCCAGCATGCTTCTATTGGGGGATTTTTCACTCACTGTGGATGGAATTCTGTGCTGGAAAGCATGGCTGCTGGTGTGCCTATGATCTGCCACCCTTGCGTTGCGGAACAAAATCTGAATTGCAAGTTGGTGGTGGAAGATTGGAAGATTGGATTGCGATATTCCAATGTGGGATCTGGGAAGCTTGTGGTGAGGGATGAATTTCAAAAGGTGGTGAAGAAATTGATGGAAGATGACAATGGTATTGCGCAATACATGAGGAGTAATGCAAAGAAGCTGAGTGAAGAAGCTAGAAAAGCAGTGTGTGTGGGGGGCTCTTCATACCAAAATCTGGAAAATTTTATCTTGTCACTAAAATAATAATTTTATTCCAATAGTTTGCTTAATTTATGTATGTAAGAAAGTCTTCATTACTTCGGCAAATCTCTCCAGGTTTTCATACGAGGAGCCACCTCTAGACACAGCTCTATGAGCCTCCTCGCTCAGCTTCTTCACGTTAATCCTCAAATGCTCACTGTCAGCTCCCATGAATCGCTCCACCACCTCCACAAACTCGTCCCTCGCCACCACCACGTCGCGAGGATCCGACCTCGTCATGTTCGAGAACTTGAGACCGATCTTCCAGTCCTCCACCACTAGCTTGCAGTTTAGATTCTGCTCCGCGACGCACGGCCAGCAAAGCATGGGCACCGCGGATGCTACGCTCTCGAGGATGGAGTTCCAGCCGCAGTGACTGAGAAATCCAGCCGTGGAAGGGTGGCGGAGGATGTCCACCTGAGGAGCCCAGCTCACAACCAGTCCAAAGCTCCTCACGGTCTCCTTGAAACACTCCAGGAACTCGGGCTCCATGCCGGTGACCGACTTGGGTCGGATGGCCCAGATAAACGGACGCTGGAGAAGCCTCAGTCCCTCGGAGAACTCCTTGAACTGATCGAAGCTGAGAGTCGCGATGGTGCCCAAGGAAATGTAGAGAACCGAGCCGGGACTTTGCTTGCCGAGCCAGGATAAACTCTCGCTGTCTTCCTCCCACAGGGCACTGTTGCGTGGTTCGGAGCCGGGGATCATGGTGAAAACAGGACCCACTGCGATTGTTCTGGGAGAGATGTCTCGGAAAGCTTGGAATGCGGCACTGCCCTCGAGTTCTTCGAACGAGTTTATCAAAACCCACGAGGTTGTGGCGAAGATCTTGGCTCTAGCGCACTTGCCAGCGAATCCCGGGTCGTCGTCATTGGCAGAAAAGTCGCCCGGGAGGCTCCACATTGGTAGTGGTGACAAGCCGTCTACGTAAGTTATGCACTTCTCAATGGAACGATCTGGCGGAAGACGTTAGAGCTTCTCGAAAGAAGGAAAGGGAAAAAAAGAAAGATACCTTGGACTGGAATGTCTCCCTTCTCCAACATTTGCGGAACCGCGCACTCGAGCAAAACGCAAGAGGCACTGGCAGTCCAGAACTTGACCTCTGGGATTCCAATCCTTCTTGTTACTTCCGCGGACCACGGGAAGAACATATCCGAGATGAAGCACGAGACCGGAGGAACGAGATCATCGTCTCTGGCCATGTTCCTGATGAGCAAGCTCTCCACTGGAGCCTGCATCTCCATCACTGCCTCGGAGAACATCCGCCGCTTCTCCGGGACCGCCAAGTCGACGTCGCTTGCTTGGATGCCCGGGACCGTCTCGAAGCGAATGCCGCCACCACAGCCATAGCTCTCCTTCGAAACGATGTTCTTCAAGTCCCGCTGGTTGCCCTCCGTGTTGATGAAAGTTATGCCTGTAGGAATAATGATGAACACGACAAGCAGTCCGAATCGTGATCAGATCTCTGGTGATTTCTGATTTGATTGAAGTTGTATATATATACAGCCATAAATGAATCAATGCGTGTTGAAGTGAAATTCCGTTGTTCTTGCTCCGCTTTTCTTTCTTGGTATCGGAGTGCTGGTTTCTGAACTCTTTCTTCTCCTTTCTTTGTGCCTTGCATCATGAGCTGCAGCAAAGTTGGATTGATCTTGCTTCAGGGAGTCACTGCCTTTGATGGGAGGAGAGGGTTCAACACTTGGTCCGAGAAAATGATGCGCGTGCTGCAGATGGAAGAACTCTGGGAAATCGTTTCACCACCAACAATCGCTGCAGATGCTCGTACGCGGCGAGCCCCTGCTGTGTTGGGAGCTTCAACTTCAGTGGAAGGAGAAGTCGTGGATGAAGAGGCAATTCGTGCCTCTGTTGCAGCAGCTCGACAACAGCTTGATCCAGGGGAACAAGCTGCGCTGGAGAAGAAGGAATCTCGAGCAAAAGGATTGATTCTTTCTAAGCTTGCAGATGCCCTTATGATGCGTTTGCGTCATAAGTGTGCTTGTGAGATCTGGGCTCATCTCCACAACAAGTATGCTGTTCTTTCCCTCTCCAAGATTAGCATGGTCGAGACTTGCATTCGTGAGACCCGTTTTCATCCAGGTGAGAACTTTGAAGAGTTCCTCGCCAAGATGCAAGATCTGTGGATGGAGCTTGAAGGCAGTCCAGCAGCGTTCAACGAAAGCAAGAAAGTTCTGGCACTTTGCGAGGCCATGCAAGATTCTTCTTTTAGTTCTTTCGTCCCTACCGTTCGCATGATGTCGCTCAACTTTGAACAAGCTGAGCAAACTTTACGCTCGGAGCTGGCTGCGAGAGGTTTAATTGTGGACTTTGATCAGAGGCCTTCCCATGTTTTGATCTCACAGTCTACATCAAATGCTTCTGCATCAAGCAATCAGTCAGGGACTGATTCAGCTCTGTGGGCTGGAAATCATCGAGGCAGAGGAGGCCGCGGAAGAGGAGGACAAGGCAGAGGTCGCGGGTTTAGGGGAAATCCGCAGCAGCAGCAGAATTCAGGGAATTCTGGTAAAGAAGCAGCAGTTCGGGATTGTTTTGTGGGCAAGAACAAACAGGAATGCTGGACCTGTGGGATGCCAGGGCACTACTCCAAGGATTGCCCAGTTGCAGCTTGGCTGCAGCGCATGAACATAGGGCTCGCAGCAAATGCTCAGGAAGGGGAAACACAGGAACTTGTGGCATCATCTGAGGTAGCAGTTCCAAACGTTTCTGAAAAACTGACCATCGATTCAGGTTCAGAGAGACACCTGATGCAAAGCGAGTCGAACTTTGTGCAGTTGCATGCTGCAAAAGGGAAGTGCATTCGTGTGGGAGATGGAAGCATTTTACCTGTTCGCGCAACTGGGGATGTGCGAGTTCCACTGGGAAGAAAGTCTCTGCTCTTGAAGAATGCGTGGTATGTTCCAAAGATAGTGAAGAATCTGGTTTCTGTAGCCAGGCTTACGGATGAAGGTCTGGATGTGAATTTCTCCAAACATCAATGTCAAGTTCTTGCAAATGGCCGTCCATTACTGCATTTTCCCAGATGTGGTAACCTGTTTGAGAAGGAGATAGCTTCTGGAGAAAAATCGAATGCTCCTGAGATATGCATGACTGCAGATAGTTCTCTCTGGCATTCTCGACTTGCACATGCCAATCCCCCTCTCATCAGGCGTATGCAGAAGCAAGAGCTTGTGGATGGCTTCAACGACCACGTTCTTCAAAGTTCAGCAAAATGTCACACTTGCATTCTTGGCAAGCAAACCCGTCGTACTTTCAAACCTGCTGTGACCAGAAGCACTTGTCCCTTGCAGCTCATTCACTCAGATGTTTGTGGACCCATGCGACTGTTTGCTCAGAATGGCACGAAGTATTTTGTGACATTTACAGATGATTTCTCCAGGCACACGGACGTCTTCTTTCTTCGTCACAAAGATGAAGTCTTTAGCAAATTCAAGCAATTCGTAGTAGAAGCCGAAGTGAAAACTGGTCAGAGGGTTGGTTGTTTACGTACTGATTCAGGAGGGGAATACGTCAACAAGTCCTTTCAGCAGTTCTGTGCTGAACGAGGAATTCTTCATCAGCGCTCTTGCTCTCATACCCCTCAACAGAATGGAGTCTCTGAGCGCAAGAATAGGACAATCATGAACGCAGTTCGGTGCTTCCTTCAAGAATCAGGACTACCAAAATTCCTCTGGGCTGAAGCAGTTGGATCAGCTGTGCATGTTCAAAACCTTCTCCCTCATTCTCGCAATCCCAACAAGATCCCAGAAGAGCTTTGGACTGGTCAAAGACAATCGGTGGTGCATCTTAGGCGTTTTGGTTGTTTAAGCTTTGCAAAAAGGGTGGATGAGCATCTTGGCAAGTTGGAGAGCAGAAGCAAGCTGGCCTTTCTTGTTGGATACGATTCCAATTCAAAAGGATATCGCCTGTACCAGCCTGGTAATCATCAAATCTTTGTAAGCACTGATGTTCGTTTTGATGAAGGAACACTCTACAAAGATCATGTTCAAGAAGAAGGAAGCTCAGATCAGAACATGAACTGGACTCCGGAAGAATGGAGTTGGGATGGTGTTGAAGACGGTGATGAAGATGACGATGATCTGACAATCATCTATCCCTCATCTCCTTTAGCAGATGATCATCCAACACCAATCTCTGGATCTTTTCTTCCTGAAGAACAGGGCGATACTACTCATCGTGCACGAACTGGAGAAGTCGACAGGCTCACACGAGATCTACCATTCAATGTGGAGAACTATGGGCGGACATCATCTAGACGATCAAGCAGAGCACCTCATCCCAAGCAATGGTCTTTTGCAGCAACAGAAATAGCTTCTGAACCAGTCAACTTTGAGCAGGTGATTCAAGCTCCTGATGCAGATAAGTGGATTTCAGCAATGCAAGATGAGTTGAATTCTCTTGATGAGAACCAGACTTATGACTTGGTGGAAGCTCCTGAAGGACGTGAAGTTGTTGGATCACGCTGGGTGTTCAAGCTTCACAGAAATCCTGATGGATCAGTACAGCGTTACAAAGCAAGACTTGTTGCTCAAGGATATTCACAAGTTCCTGGAGTGGATTTTGATGAGACGTTCTCACCAATTGTGAAGCAGACAAGTATCAGAATGCTTCTGGCTTTTACAGCGGAGTTTGGTTTGTGCGCACATCACATGGACGTAAAAACAGCCTTCCTTAATGGGAACTTGAAGGAGGAGATATTTATGCGGCAACCCCCAGGCTTTGAGCTTTTTGGATCACGGTGCTCCGAACTCGTCTGCAAGCTTCGCAAGGCTCTTTATGGCCTTAAGCAAGCTTCCCGTCAGTGGTATGAATGTTTGGATTCTTTTCTTATGGATCTCGGTATGCAGAGGTTGAACAGCGATGGAAATCTATATCTTCTTAGCAACAATCACACTGTTTTGAAGGATGTGAAGATCAAGCTTATGAACAGGTTTGTGATGAAGGACTTAGGAGCTGTGCGGCAGCTGTTAGGGATGGAAGTTGACAGGGATGAAGCAGACAGGACAATCACCCTCACACAGTGCCAATATGTGAAGAAGCTTCTCAACCAGTTCAACATGACAAGTTGCAAATCCGTGGCTACACCAGTCGTCACTGGCATCAAGTTCACAAGCAAGATGGATGATTTATTTGATCAGCCCTCGGTCTATCGATCGCTTGTTGGAGGACTACTCTACCTCGCCAACATGACTCGCCCTGACATCTCCTTTGCCGTTGGTCTCCTCAGCCGATACATGCAGTCTCCGAGTTGTTATCATTGGCAGATGGCGAAGAGAGTTTTGAGATATTTGAAAGGAACAGCTGCTCATGGATTGGTTTACAAATGCTCAGGTCAATCCAAACTTGTTCTTCAAGCTTACTGCGATGCAGATTGGGCTGGCAACTTGGATACACGACATTCAACCTCCGGAATTTGCTGCATAATTGCTGGTGCTCCGGTTTCATGGGGAAGCAAGAAGCAAACGACGGTTGCTCTTTCCAGTGTAGAAGCAGAATACGTAGCTGCCAGTACAGCAGCAAGGGAGATCATCTGGCTTCGTCGATTACTTGGAGAACTCAATCAACAGCAATCAGATGCGACCATTCTGCATTGCGACAGCAGAAGTGCAATCGCCATGTCAAAGAATCCTGTGTTTCATGCTCGTACGAAACATATAGACGTGCAGCATCACTTCATTCGCGAACATGTAGCAGCCAGAGATCTTCACCTGGAATACGTTCCTTCACAGTATCAGTTGGCGGACCTTCTAACCAAGCCACTTTCGGAGCTCACATTCATCAAGCTGAGGAATCAACTTGGAGTGTCAAGCACACCCTCAGCTTGAAGGGGGAGTGTAGGAATAATGATGAACACGACAAGCAGTCCGAATCGTGATCAGATCTCTGGTGATTTCTGATTTGATTGAAGTTGTATATATATACAGCCATAAATGAATCAATGCGTGTTGAAGTGAAATTCCGTTGTTCTTGCTCCGCTTTTCTTTCTATGCCGAAGCCTCGCGAGGCCAGAGCTCTTGAGAGGTGGAGGAGTGGGGAGATGTGGCCTTGGGTTGGAATGGGAAGAACCGCTGCGTGAGGAGCGAGCCTCCTGGCACCAGTCGAAGAGCCCATTGACGGAGAAAAGGAAAAGCTAAACAGTTCTCAAGCTTTTACTTCTTGTGTGCTCTCACGACGAAGGCAAAACAGGCTGGATCCAGTGCTCCACATTGTGCTATCGTCAACTTATAAGCTACCACCCAAAATGTTCAAAGATTGAAAGTTCTTCACCTTTGCTACTC
Organism: Selaginella moellendorffii; assembly: GCF_000143415.4. Taxonomy (NCBI): domain Eukaryota; kingdom Viridiplantae; phylum Streptophyta; class Lycopodiopsida; order Selaginellales; family Selaginellaceae; genus Selaginella; species Selaginella moellendorffii. The sequence goes on from NW_003314278.1 coordinate 322,474, forward strand.
TTCCATTGCTTGGTGCCTTGAGGACGAGGATGGAAATTCTGGCCTGGCAAAGTAAAGCCTGGAATCCATTTGCTTAGTGCTTGTGTGTACACGATCAAAGAGAGAACTGAATTGCTGCTGTCTTGTTTCCATCATCATACCAAGAGAAAAAGTGCTAAACAGCGAAACAGCTGGCCAAGGAAAAACGACAGACAACCGAATCGAACTACAGACCATCTTTATATTATATAATATAATGTTTATTTAAATTTTCTAAGTAAAAAATAATAACTGATCTTTTTGAACAACTTATCAAAGAAACATTATTTTAATAAAGAATGAAATTTATTTTGAAATCTCATGAGCAACATAAATGAAAAAATAGGTATTATGAATAGTTATCCTGCATGATAAAATATTCAGACAAAAATAATTGTATAAATAATAAAATTAAAAAAGAATATATTCATAGACAAAGAACCTAGGTTGGAATTTTTCTGGACCGCCAGTGCCTCTTGCGTTTTGCTCGATTGCTCGTTTCCGCGAATGCTGGAGAAGGGAGACGTTCCAGTCCAAGGTAAAGCTTCTTTCTTCTTTTTTATTTGTCCTTCTTTCGAGAAGCACTAACGTGTTCCGCCAGATCGTTCCATTGAAAAGTACATCACTTACGTAGACGGCTTGTCACCACTGCCAATCTGGGGCCTCCCGCGCGACCTTTCTGCCATTGACGAATCAAGATTCGCTCGCAGATACGCTAGAGCCAAGAGCTTCGCCACAACATCGTGGGTTTTGGTCAACTCGTTCGAAGAACTCGAGGGCAGTGCCACCTTCCAAGCCCTCCGAGACATCTCTCCCAAAACAATCGCAGTGGGTCCTCTTTTCACCATGGCCCCCGGCTGCAACAAGGCAAGCTTGTGGAAGGAAGACACCGAGAGTTTATCCTGGCTCGGCAAGCAAAGTCCCGGCTCGGTTCTCTACATTTCCTTGGGCAGCATCGCCACTCTCAGCTTCGATCAGTTCAAGGAGTTCTCCGAGGGACTGAGGCTTCTCCAGCGTCCGTTTATCTGGGCCATCCGACCCAAGTCGGTCGCCGGCATGGAGCCCGAGTTCCTGGAGCGTTTCAAGGAGGCCGTGAGGAGCTTTGGACTGGTTGTGAGCTGGGCTCCTCAGGTAGACATCCTCCGCCACCCTTCCACCGCTGGATTTCTCAGTCACTGCGGCTGGAACTCCATCCTCGAGAGCGTAGCATCCGCGGTGTCCATGCTTTGCTGGCCGTGCGTCGCGGAGCAGAATCTAAACTGCAAGTTGATAGTGGAGGACTGGAAGATCGGTCTCAAGTTCTCGTGCGTGACCATGCCGGATCCTCCCGAGGTGATGGCGAGGGACGAGTTTGTGGAGGTGGTGGAGCGATTCATGGGAACTGACAGTGAGCATTTGAGGATTAACGTGAAGAAGCTGAGCGAGGAGGCTCGTAGAGCAGTGTCTAGAGGTGGCTCCTCGTATGAAAACCTGCAGAGATTTGCTCAAGCAGTGAAAATTTCCTAAACTTCAATCCAAAACTAAGAGAAAACTTCAAAGCATCTACTCTATTCAAGAATATACTACTCTTTCTCTCTCTCTGAAGATAAGCACGCGCTTTGCGCGTATAATGGGTTCCAAGGTCAATGTTGTCGCAATTCCTCTCCCAGCTCAAGGCCACATCTCTCCACTCTTGCATCTCTGCCAAGCTCTCACTTTCATCCTTTGGGGGATGCTATCTCCAAAACACACAACCATGAGGGAATGTGCTGGACTTTGTCACGTGCAAGAACCCATGGCCAATGTGCTAGTGTAGACTCCAAGGTGATGCCTTATGTCAGAAACTGATGCAAAGAGAAGAAACTAAAGAAAAACAAAAAAAGAAGAAGAAGAAGAAAGAGAGTGTAAAGTTCTGGAGTCAAAAGGGAACCATATGAGGAAATTTGATAAAAGAACTAAACACTAAAAAATGGAAAAACAAAAAGTGAAAAAAACTAAACAGCAAGGAACAGCTTAAAGAAGAGCTCTAGAGGCCAGTTATAATGGCCATTTGTCTCAAGTTGGTCCCCGGCATAGAGCCCGAGTTCCTGGAGGCTTTCAAGGCTCTCCTTGCAAGTGATCAGCTCTGGACTGGTTGTGAGCTGGGCTCCTCAACTGGAAATCCTCCAGCATCCTTCCACAGGCTGCGAGAGTGTATCTTCAGCAGTGTCAATCCTTTGCTGGCCATGAGTTGCCGAGCAGAATCTCAACTGCAAGCTTATAGTGGAAGACTGGAAGATCGATCTTAAGTTCTCGCCCATGAGAGATCCTCGCAAGGTGGTGGCAGGGACGAGTTTGTGGAGGTGGTGGAGCAGCTCATTGGAGCTGAGAATGGCGATTCCTTTAGATGTAATGTGAAGGAGCTCAGCGAGGCTGCTCAGGGAGCAACAGTGAAAGAAGGCAGGATCTTCATATGAAAGTTTGGACAAGTTCGTCAAGTTTCATAAGGTAATTTATATCCAATGCCGCAGCTGGTGGCAGGACGATCATCGGGCATGAGGGCGGGGCCAATGCACAGACAGACCAACCACCAAGAGCACATAAAGATGATACTTGAAAGTGTATAGGTTGGTGGAAGTGTTATTTTCCTTCCCAAAGAAATAGATGGCGTAATCAAGAGGAGTAAAAAATTCCTGAAGGAGAACACTAGATTAAAACCTTTGCAAAACGCACTGATTCTTAAGCTCAGCCTTGGAGCCAGAAAGAAACGGCAGCACCTTCATGAAGTAAGCTTGAATTTTCTTTGTTCTTCGTCAATGGGTTCTTCTACTGGTGCCGAGGGGCTCGCTCCTCACGCAGCGGTTCTTCCCATTCCAACTCTAGGCCACATCACTCCATTCCTCCATCTCTCCAGAGGTGGCTCCTCGTATGAAAACCTGGAGAGATTTGCTCAAGCAGTGAAAACTTCCTAAACTTTGATCCAAAGTCAACTCTATTCAAGAATATACTACCCTCGATATACTTCTTTCTCTCTCTCTCTCAAGATTGGATTGGAAAGACGAGATAAGCACGCGCGTTGCGCGTATAATGGGTTCCAAGATCACACCTCATGTTGTCGCCGTTCCTCTCCCAGCTCAAGGCCACATCTCTCCACTCTTGCATCTCTGCCAAGCTCTCGCTTCTCATGGATCCATCCTCATCACTTTCGTCAACACGGAGGCCAATCAAGACAGCATCAAGGAAATGCTGGGAGATGGCGTCGAGGGCATTCGCTTCGAGACCTTCCCCGGGCTGGAGGCGGCTTACCACGGCCTCGACTTGACCCAGCTCGAGAATCGCCAGATCTTCTACCGGGCTATTCTCGACATGGAAGCGCCAGTGGAGAGGCTGCTACGAGAGAAGATCATCGCCAAGGGCCCCCCTGTTTCGTGCATCGTCTCCGAGTTGTTCCCCTGGATGAGAGATCTGGCGGCCAGAATCGGAGTTCCAAGCGTTTACTTCTGGCCTACGAGTGCTGCTTGTGTTCTTCTGGATTTTTCCATTCCCTTGCTCTTGGAGAGAGGAGACATACCCGTCGAAGGTATGATTATCAACCATGGTTCCTTACTTATTTTCTTTTCCATGGTTTCTTCCAGATTTCTCTATGGACAAATCCATCGAGTACGTGCGTGGCTTGTCACCATTGCCTGTGTGGAGTCTTCCCCGGGTTTTTGCTTTCAGGGATGATCCAAGTTTCGCTCGCAGGTACGAGAGGCTAAAAAACATCCCCCAGAATTCTTGGTTCCTGGCCAACACTTTCGAGGAGCTCGAAGGTGGCGCGCTTGAGGCCGTGAGAGATTACATCCCAAGGATAATACCTATAGGTCCCGCGTTTCTATCTTCACCATCCATGAAAAATGCAAGCCTCTGGAAGGAAGACAACGAGTGCTTAGCATGGCTCAACGAGCAAGAAGAAGGATCCGTGCTCTACATAGCTTTTGGTAGCATCGCCACCCTGAGCTTGGAACAAGCTAAAGAGATAGCAGCAGGGCTGGAAGAACTCCAGAGGCCATTTCTATGGGGGATTCGTCCAAAGTCTGTGCCGGGTATGGAGCCCGAGTTTCTGGAACCGTTCAAAGAGAGAGTAAGAAGTTTTGGGCGAGTTATAACTTGGGCTCCCCAGCGAGAAGTTCTCCAGCATGCTTCTATTGGGGGATTTTTCACTCACTGTGGATGGAATTCTGTGCTGGAAAGCATGGCTGCTGGTGTGCCTATGATCTGCCACCCTTGCGTTGCGGAACAAAATCTGAATTGCAAGTTGGTGGTGGAAGATTGGAAGATTGGATTGCGATATTCCAATGTGGGATCTGGGAAGCTTGTGGTGAGGGATGAATTTCAAAAGGTGGTGAAGAAATTGATGGAAGATGACAATGGTATTGCGCAATACATGAGGAGTAATGCAAAGAAGCTGAGTGAAGAAGCTAGAAAAGCAGTGTGTGTGGGGGGCTCTTCATACCAAAATCTGGAAAATTTTATCTTGTCACTAAAATAATAATTTTATTCCAATATATTTGAGAATAGTTTACTTAATTTATGGTATGTAAGAAAATCTTCATTACTTCGGCAAATCCCTCCAGGTTTTCATACGAGGAACCACCTCTAGACACTGCTCTACGAGCCTCCTCGCTCAGCTTCTTGACGTTAATCCTCAAAGGCTCACTGTCAGCTCCCATGAATCGCTCCACCACCTCCACAAACTCGTCCCTCGCTACCACCACCTCGTGAGGATCCGGCATGGTCACGCACGAGAATTTGAGACCGATCTTCCAGTCCTCCACTATCAGCTTGCAGTTTAGATTCTGCTCCGCAACGCACGGCCAGCAAAGCATGGGCACCGCGGATGCTACGCTCTCGAGGATGGAGTTCCAGCCGCAGTGACTGAGAAATCCAGCTGTGGAAGGGTGGCGGAGGATGTCCACCTGAGGAGCCCAGCTCACAACCAGTCCAAAGCTCCTCACGGCCTCCTTGAAACACTCCAGGAACTCGGGCTCCATGCCGTTGACCGACTTGGGTCGGATGGCCCAGATAAACGGACGCTGGAGAAGCCTCAGTCCCTCGGAGAACTCCTTGAACTGATCGAAGCTGAGAGTGGCGATGCTGCCCAAGGAAATGTAGAGAACCGAGCTGGGACTTTGCTTGCCGAGCCAGGATAAACTCTCGCTGTCTTCCTCCCACAGGGCACTGTTGCGTGGTTCGGACCCGGGGATCATGGTGAAAAGAGGACCCACTGCGATTGTTTTGGGAGAGATGTCTCGGAAAGCTTGGAATGCGACACTGCCCTCGAGTTCTTCGAACGAGTTTATCAAAACCCACGACGTTGTGGCGAAGATCTTGGCTCTAGCGCACTTGCCAGCGAATCCCGGGTCGTCGTCACTGGCAGAAAAGTCGCCCGGGAGGCTCCACATTGGTAGTGGTGACAAGCCGTCTACGTAAGTTATGCACTTCTCAATGGAACGATCTGGCGGAAGACGTTAGAGCTTCTCGAAAGAAGGAAAGGGAAAAAAAGAAAGATACCTTGGACTGGAATGTCTCCCTTCTCCAACATTTGCGGAACCGCGCACTCGAGCAAAACGCAAGAGGCACTGGCAGTCCAGAACTTGACCTCTGGGATTCCAATCCTTCTTGTTACTTCCGTGGACCACGGGAAGAACATATCCGAGATGAAGCACGAGACCGGAGGAACGAGATCATCGTCTCTGGCCATGTTCCTGATGAGCAAGCTCTCCACTGGAGCCTGCATCTCCATCACTGCCTCGGAGAACATCCGCCGCTTCTCCGGGACCGCCAAGTCGACGTCGCTTGCTTGGATGCCCGGGACCGTCTCGAAGCGAATGCCGCCACCACAGCCATAGCTCTCCTTCGAAACGATGTTCTTCAAGTCCCGCTGGTTGGCCTCCGTGTTGATGAAAGTTATGCCGAAGCCTCGCGAGGCCAGAGCTCTTGAGTGGAGGAGTGGGGAGATGTGGCCTTGGGTTGGAATGGGAAGAACCGCTGCGTGAGGAGCGAGCCTCCTGGCACCAGTCGAAGAGCCCATTGACGGAGAAAAGGAAAAGCTAAACAGTTCTCAAGCTTTTAGTTCTTGTGTGCTCTCACGACGAAGGGAAAACAGGCTGGATCCAGTGCTCCACATTGTGCTATCGTCAACTTATAAGCTACCACCCAAAATGTGAGAAGATTGAAAGTTCTTCACCTTTGCTACTCTTCCATTGCTTGGTGCCTTGAGGACGAGGATGGAAAATCTGGCCTGGCAAAGTAAAGCCTGGAATCCATTTGCTTAGTGCTTGTGTGTACACGATCAAAGAGAGAACTGAATTGCTGCTGTCTTGTTTCCATCATCATACCAAGAAAAAAAGTGCTAAACAGCGAAACAGCTGGCCAAGGAAAAACGACAGACAACCGAATCGAACTACAGACCATCTTTATATTATATAATATAATGTTTATTTAAATTTTTTAAGTAAAAAATAATAACTGATCTTTTTGAACAACTTATCAAAGAAATATTATTTTAATAAAGAATGAAAATTATTTTGAAATCTCATGAGCAACATAAATGAAAAAATAGGTATTATGAATAGTTACCCTGCATGATAAAATATCCAGACAAAAATAATTGTATAAATAATAAAATTAAAAAAGAATATATTTTACATTGTCATAGACAAAGAACCTAGGTTGGAATTTTGTATCCAAATCCCATGGCAACCATGGCAGCAGCATCTCTTTTGCACATAGTAGCGGTTCCGTTGCCACTCCAAGGCCACATCAATCCCCTCCTCCACCTCTTGGCTCGTCTGTGCGGCCCAGATCTCATCACCACGCTCCTAGTTCCACAGCAAGACGTCCATCGCATGCAGCGCTCCCCCAATCCACACGTCCGCGTCCTTCCACTCCCTCCCAGCGTCTTGGAGATCAGCCACATCGCTGGCCTGCCGAGCACGAGCCAACTCTCTGCCGTTCTAGACGCTCTCGAGGAGGCCGAGGACAATCTCGCTGCCTTCATCTCGGGACTCGGTGGCGATGGAGTTTGGAGCTCTCCAATCTGCTGCATCCTACTGGATTCCTTTGTCGAGATGGGCCAAGATCTTGCGGACAGGCTCAAGCTCCCCAGAATTGCTATGTGGACCGCCTCGGCAGCGACTTTTCTCATCAATTGCAATCTCCCTCAACTGATCTCCCGAGGCATGCTACCTTTCACAGGTCTGTGCTTGATTGAGAGGAGAAATTCTGCCGCTTGACAATGTCGCTGTTGCTGTGTGAGCCAGAGACGAGTGATCCGGACTCTGTCATCGACTTCATCCCTGGGATCGACAGTCTTTCCATCAAAGATATCCCATCCTCCCTGCTTACTTCCACCCCCGAGGGGCTCGAGCGAAGATCTCGCATTTTCTCCCGGAACAAGGAGGCAGCTTGCATCTTCCTGAATACCGTCGAGGAGCTGGAGCGCAAGGTCGTTGCTGCCATCCAGGAGCTTCTTCGTCCCGCAAAGTTCTTGACCATCGGGCCCCTGCTACCCAGCTCGTTCTTGTCTGACCATCCAGCTGATGAGAACACTGTGTCGGCCGAAGGAGTTTGGAAGGAAGATATGCACTGCTTGAGCTGGCTCGACGAGAGAGAGCCGAGGTCGGTCCTATACGTGTCTTTCGGAAGCATGGCGACGTTGAAAGCGAACCAGATACAGGAGTTGGCTCTAGGCCTCGAATCGAGCGGGCAGCCATTCCTGTGGGTGATGAGGCCGAACCTTGTGAGCGAGTCTGAAGCTCCTAACTTCTGCGAGGACTTCGTCGTGAGGACTAAGTCGCAGGGACTGGTGATTTCCTGGGCACCGCAGCTTCAAGTTCTCAAGCATCCGTCCGTTGGAGGCTTTCTGACGCACTGCGGGTGGAATTCCACCTTAGAAGCCGTGTGCAGTGGAGTTCCTTTGCTATGCTGGCCTTGCTTCGCCGAGCAACATCTCAACTGTAAGATCATCGTCGACGACTGGAAGGTCGGGCTGAGCTTTTTCCGAGGCTCCTGTCACGGTGTGGCGAGCAAGGAGGTGGTTCATCAAGTGATCAGGCGGCTCATGGTGGAAGATCCTGGAAAAGAAATCAGGAAAAGAGCCATAGAACTTAGAAATGAGATTAGAAGTACCGTGACAGAAGGTGGGTCATCCGATAGGAACTTGTCCGCCTTTGTTGACTTGATCTCAAAACGATTGGTATAGTTAAGTCGAAGTAACATGGTTGTCAGCCCCCCATACCGCCATGCCAGTAGACAGGCTAGAAAAAAAAGCTGGATCGCATCTCAGACTTCATAGCCTCTGCGAACTCTTCCAAACTTTTTCGTGAAAGTCCCCCGGCCATCAATGCAGTTCTTGCGGCGTCTCTCAAGGAGCGAATCCTTCGCCTGATCTGCCGACCTTGGTCTCCCTCTAACACCGCCCTCACCACCCTTTCAACTTCTGACTTGTCCACCAAACCAGTTGCTGCCTTCGCAAACTCGATTCCTATTCTCCACTCCTTGACGATGTAGCGGCAGTTTAGCATCTGGTCAGCGAAGCACGGCCAGCACAGCATTGGAAGCCCCACGCTGATGCCTTCCAGCGTAGAATTCCATCCGCAGTGCGTCACGAAAGCTCCCAATGAAGGATGTTTGAGCACGCGAGCCGGAGCTGATGGAATCACGAGACTGCGGCCTCTAACTTTCTCCGTGAAAGCGTTTCGAACGTCAGCTGACATAGTCTGGACCAGCTCGTTCCGTATCACCCACAGAAACGGGTAAGAGCAAGCCTTCAATCCTTGAGCGACCTGTTCCAGCTGCCGTCCAGAGAGATGAGCGATGCTGCCAAAAGAGACATACACCACCGAAAGAGCTCCTTGTCTGTCTAGCCAGTCTATACACCTGTCGTCTTCCACAGAATCATCGATGGTGATCTCGATATCTGCCGTTCCGTCACTGATTTCTAAGAACCCAAGCGAGAGAACCGGACCAACTGGGAGGAGCTTGTTCTGGACCCGCCCTTGCATGGCCCGGAGCTCGTTGTGCTCCAGAGCCATGAAAGTATTAGCAAAGATCCAGTCAGCTCGCTTCACACGTTGTATCCTCTCGATTCTATGCCTAAAACCAGGATCATACCGATCCTGCCTGGCGATGGAAGTCGGGAGATCACTGGAAGATATCGTTGGCATACCGTCTATGAACGAAATGTAGCTATGCTCGTTTTCAGCTGCAAAGGAAAACAAACTCAACGAAGAGAAACAGAAGAGAAAAGAGGGAAAAGTACCTTTCAAAGGTGCGAGGCCTCTTTCCATCAAGTCTGGAATGTGCGTAGAGATCAAGCTCGTTGCTGTGGACGATGCCCAGAAAACGGCCCACTGGAGACTAAAGTCCTGAGCAATGTCTTGAGTCCACGAAAGAAATCCATCCGCGATGATACAAACTGGAGGACAGCCCTGGCTCTCCACCAGCTTGCCGATCAATCTCTCGAAAGCGCCGCGGAGCCTGTCTGTGGACATGATCGCCTCAAACACGTTGATAGTCTCGAGAGAAGGCATGTTGGCGTCGGGCAGCCCCACCATATTGATGTGAACTTCGTGCTCCTGCGGCAGCGGGATTCGTCTCGCCCTCCATGCGTGAAGGATCCGGAGATGGTTGTGCTCCGTGTTGACGAAAGTGATGAGAAACCCCAGCGCTTCCAACCGGCAGGAGAGATGCATCATCGGGATGATGTGGCCCAGCGATGGAAACGGGAATACCACCGCATGCGGCCGATCGCCGCCTCCATTCCCGTCCATGTCCCGCAGATCATCGCTGGAAACACGAAATCAGTGGCAGCGCGGCGATCCTACAAGAGCGAAATCTTTCAAGGAAATAGCTGTGGAGGGGAGATTTCGCCCGCGGATCCATCCGGAACACGCGATCGGGAATAGAATCGAGGAGAACTTACATCGGTGTCGGCCGCATTTTGTCTCGATCTTTGCTCCCCTGTGAGCCCTAAACCGAGATCAATATAAGAATCTTACATATTCTCGGAAAGCATATGCTTAAGAATATCTCCTAGCAAAGCATCTTAGAATATCCTCAGAAAGCTTATGCTTAAGAATCCCATATTCTCGAAAGCATATTCTTAAGAATATTAACAAAGCTTCGAGTTGGCCAGGAGCACGTAGAGCGCACCGCTAAGCCCCTCGAGCTCCACATCCACGCTCACATTCCTTCTATGGCTATTACACGCCCCTAGAAATGCCGTCCAAGAGCTTCTATCCGGGAAGAAAGGCATGGTTTGCAAGAGCTCGAGAGCTAGCTCGATCATTCCCGCGCGGCCCAGTGCATCGACGATGCTCTTGTACTGATCCAGCCCTGCCGCGATCGAAAACTCCCCAGCCATCAAGTGGAAGAACACCCGGCTGTGATGGAGTAGACCACTGTGGCTGCAAGCCGAAATGATGCTCACGAATACCACATCGTCGGGCTCCACTCCGGCGGCGCTCATAGCCCGGAAGAGATCCAGCGCTCGCTCGCCCTGTCCGTGATGGGCGTACGCACAGATCATAGAGCTCCACGCGACCAAGTCGAGATCCTGCTCCGGCATGGACGAGAAGACGAGCTCGGCCCCCTCGAGGCATCCACACTCGCTATACATGCGGAGCATCACGCTCGCCAGAGAAAGCCCGTGGGAATCGTTGCAAGCGATTGAATTGCCGAGGAACTCGTGGAGGATTCTTCCCTGCTCGAGTGACCCGGTGGTGGCGCAGGCGGTGAGGAGAGCGGTGAGAGTGCTGGGCTCGGGATGGAATCCCTCGAGCTCCATCGCGGCGCGAAGCAGGAGCTCCACGCCTTCTTTGACGCGATTGCTTTGTACAAGTGCCACGATCATAGAGCTCCAAGTTGCCGAGCTCCACTTGGGCGAAAGATCGAACACTTTCCTCGACTCCTCGATGTTACTACACGCTTCCAAGAGACTGTTCCAGGAGATCATGTCGCGCTCTGGAGCGGTGTCAAAAGATTTCTTTGCGTTATACATATCCCCCACTCTGGCAAATGCCGCGATCATAGTGTTCCACGAAACAATAGTCCACATTGGCATTCTCCAGAACTTCTCCAAGATTGAAAAGATCAGACCTCGTTGCGAGAAAGCATCTAAGATCGTGTTCCACGACACCTCGTTCTTCCATAGCATCCTATCGAAAAAATCTTTCGTCGTGACAGAATACCCTTCTTGGGCATTTGCAGCTAGCATTGCGTTTAGCGCCACGCAATCCCACTGCGGCATTTTTCCAAACGCCTCGAGCGCGGCAGCACCATCGCTGAATCCGGTAACAAGCGCAGTCCATGTCACGGCATTCCTTTCCTTCATGCTCGCAAACACCGCCATTGCCTGCTCCATCAGCCCGGCCGAGACGAGCGCGGCGAGCATCGCCGTGGTCGACACCACATTGTGCTGCGGCATTCGCGAGAAAACCTCGCGGCCCTCTCGGAGCCGATCGCTGTGCAGCAGTGCCGCCGCCAGAATGGCCCAAGAGAAGACATTGGGCTGCTGGATCCGGCGGAACGCATCCATCGCGTCCTCCACGCGCCCGCAGCCGCCATACATCTGTACGACGAGATTCCCCAGAAATCGATCGCTTCCATAGCCGCAGGCGACGATCTGCGAGTGAACCCACTTGGCTGCCGCCGGATCCTTGCCGCAGCGCTGTGCAAGAGAGCAAAGCTGGGGGTAGATGTGCTCACCGCTACACGCTCTTCGCATCCATCAAGCTCAAGAGCCCTAAATGCCCCAGCATATTCACTTAGTTTAAACGAAACCGTCGGATATCTTGGGTTCGATCTTAGCCGTTGAGAATTCCGCGCTCTTGTTCTTGGCGAGGAGATCGGCCGCGAATGCCTTGAGCCCGCTCATCTCTTGGAAATCCTTCCGGCACGCATCGCGCAGATCCGCGGCTCTCTTCCGGATCGAATCGGTCTGCTCGCCACCGCCCATCACCGCGCTTATGGCGCGCAGCACGTCCTCTTTGGAGAAATCTCCGCGATGACCCTTTGCGAGCTTCACGCCCGTCTTCCACACCTCCACGACGTACTTGGCGTTGGCCTTTTGCTCCGCGAAGCAGGGCTGGCAGATCGTCGGCACTCCAGCGCAAATGCTTTCAAACGTGGAATTCCATCCGCAGTGAGTGAGGAAGGCCGCGGTTGATCCATGGCGGAGGACCTGGAGTTGCGGCGCCCAGCGAACGACGAGGCCCAGATCTTTCGCCCTGTCAAGGAATCGTGCGTGATCTTCCTCTCCCATGTCCGAGACGAGATCCGGGCGAAGCACCCACAGGAATCTCTCGCCAAGGTCGAGCAATCCACCGAGCAGGACTTCCAGCTGCGAGAAATTCATCGCCGCTATGCTGCCGAAGGAGATGTAGAGCACGGATCGTGGCGGCTGGCGATCGAGCCAATCGAGGCAGCTGAGATCTTGCTCCCAGAGCGAGCTCGTGAAAAACTCCTGGGGCGATGATCGATGATCCAGGTCGCCTAGTCCGAGGAAGCTGGGTGGGAGCAGTGGTGCGACTGGTACGAACCTATCAAACCCCTGCTCCCTCGCCGCATTGATGAGCGGCTGCTCCAGCGCGGGGCAAGTGTTGAAGAAGACCCAAGCAGCGCTGTTCCTCGCGCCATCGCTCACCCCTCGCAGTAGCTCGTGAGTCGTGTCCTGGGGATTGTGGACGAGCGATGGCAACTCCAGTGGATGCAGCGGGATCACGCCCGGGCACTCGATAAGATCCTCGCATTCTGGCCACAAGGATGCGTATTAGCTGTCAAGAACACGAATCTACTCGCTCTAGGCTCCGAAATCTCGATTACCTGGATCGCGAGATGAGAGGATCTCGGTAGCACTAGCATGGTGCTGAATCAGGAACGCCAAGACCGGCAAGGGGAAGTACATCACCCAGGGCACTCCAAATCGGCGCGCCACTCCCGCCGCCCACAGCAAGAACGCATCCGATACGACGCACGACACCGGCGGCATGCTAGGGTCCTTGGCCAGTGCCTCCATGAGCTCCTCCAGTCCGGGACCGAGCTTCTTGACGCCCTCGAGGAAGTGGAAGATCCCGCCCATGGAGCGCGGCGGGAGCACATCGTCGGGGATGGGGCGCATTTGGATGGAGAGGCCGCGCTCCCACGGCGGCGCCACGCCCTGCCGCTCCCACGCCGCTAGAATGCTCTCGTGGTTGCCCCTCGTCGTGACGAAGGTGACGAAGAACCCCATGGAGCTCGCCAGGCGCAGGGAGAGCTGCATCAGCGGATTGATGTGGCCTTGCCCTGGATAAGCCACAACCACGGCGTGCTGTGGCCTCTCTCCCTCCGCCATGGACGAATCTCAACTTAGGGTTCTTGCGAGGAAAGTTTAAATAACATTGACCGTTTGACTAAGCGTTTTGAGTAAGAGTGTTTGGCTAGCGGAGACTAGGGCTCTTCGCGAAACACTCTGCGAATTCGCGCAAGCTCTCGCACGCCGATCCACCGGGTCCATGCGCCGCCCGGAGCGCGTCTCTCAATCGCAACACATTCTCCTTCATCGATTTGCCCTCTTCCCCATTGAGCTCCTCGATCAGCCTCGCGATCTCCCGGGACTGGATCACTCGCGGGGGATCGTCCGTGTCCTGGCCATGGTTGTTCACGCCCAGCGCGATCTTCCACTCCTCGACCATGCGCTTGGAGTTCATGTTTTGCTCCGACGTGCGCGGCCACGCAAGCATTGGAACGCCGGAGCTGATCGCTTCCATGGTCGAGTTCCAGCCGCAGTGGGTCACGAATCCCACCACCGCTGGGTGCCGCAGGACGTGGAGCTGGGGAGCCCACGACACGAGCCTGGATTCCATGGGCTTGGCTCGATCTAGAAGCTCGTCCAGGGCCTTGTGATCGTTGTCCGGAACATCCACGACAAAGTTCTTCCGGAAGCTCCACAAGAACGCCTGATTGGAAGCTTGCAGCGCGTCGAGAATCTCCTTCACTTGGCGGAAGGAGAGCACTGCGACGCTCCCAAACGCGATGTAGAGGATCGACGCCGGAAGCTGGCGATCCAGCCACTCCATGCAGCCGAGATGCTCGTCGTGATCGCGCAAATCCTCCCTGGGGAGCTGCGCTTCGCGGAGAAGAGCCCGAGGGATCAGTGGCCCAATCGCAAAGTACCTCATCCTCTCGCGCATCGCGGCGATGGCCACTGGTTCTAGCTCCTGGAACGTGTTCGCGAGCACGCAAAACGCCTCTGGACGCCTCGCGCAAGCTTTTCCAATGAAATCCAGGCAGACGTCGTCGTCATAGAAGGCCAGCGGCAAATCCTTTCGAGTCATGCCAGTCAGCCCCGGCAGGAAATCGATGACACTCTCGTCTTCCAAGTTTCCTGGAGAAGAAGTGTTCATCAACTTTTAAAAGCAGCTCATCCTTGATAAACTTACTCTTGACTGGCAGATAGCCTCGAGACTTGAGCTCCAGGATGTTGGAGCAAACGATCTCGCACGCCGCCGACGCCGTCCAGAAGAACACTCTCGCGATCCCGAGCTTGTCGGCAACGTCCTGCGTCCAGCCCACGAATCCATCCGCGATCACCATCGTCGCGGGAGGATCCAGCTCGCGCACGGCCTCTTCCACTGCTCCTGGCATGGAATCCACCATCCGGAACAAATCACCCATGCAGGCGAGGCGAAGGAGATCATCCGGAACCGGAACTGTCACGAACTTCACGCTGGGATGCTTTCGCGCGAGCGGCGTAGCGTCTGTCAGCGGCGAGGCGAGCACTGTGATGGCGAATCCATGCTGCTGCTGCAATCTCTCCGCGAGCTCCAGCATCGGATTTAAATGCCCGGGACCATCCATGGAGAAGATCGCTGCGTGAGGAGCCATAAGAGCTCAAGCTCATCTTGTGGAATATGCCCTCCTCCAAATGGCGTGGAGAAGAGTCGAACCAGGGGCCCGTCCATCCGTACGATGTGCCAGACGACTTTGACGGGCGCTACCTTATGTCGCTACCATTTAACACACCGACGCGTCGATGCCCGTCACGCTTGTCGTGAGCCGCTGTCTTGAGTGCCTCCGCCCGTCACTCGTGACGGCCAGTTTTTATAAAGCCTTTGCCTCGCAAGTAAAGTGTACGTCGTCGGTCGAGAAGAAGCTATGGGCGCGCGCTCTTCTTCCTTGCTTGTTCTACTATTTCTCGCAGCTGCTGGATATGGTACCTACATTCTCTTCCTTCCTTCCACTGTGCTCGCTTTGATCCATGTACTAAACCGATCTCTTGCGCTTGTAAATGTTATAGCTGCTGCTGCTGCTGTTGCTGGAGAAGATCCAGGACAGTTTGGTCGTCGACTTCTCCAATCTTCGCAATGTAAGAGCTTTGATCTTGTTTTTCTCCTCCAGGGGCTTTCCAGCTTCTTTTTCTGCCTGTGATCTCTTGTATTCTTTGTGATGCAGCCTGCTCAACCGACTTTTCCAAGGTGGATTACTCGTCCGTGACCAGAGTCTGCAAGGCACCGTTCCCGACCTCGGCTTGCTGCCCGGCGTTCACGTCCCTGGCCTGCAAATACAAGTCCCAAGTGAACGACTTTAGCACTACTTGCCCGATCAACTTCATCGCTTACCTCAACTTCGCTGGTCCGTATCAGGACGGAGTGTTCGTCGGCCGCTGCACCAAAGGGACCTCCCTTTGCTAGAGTGTTGCCACCGAGAAAACTCCCGTCGAGAATATATAGAAAGAGCTTGTTTTTTCCTGCTATAACTTTCGCCGGAGATGCTGAAGGAGCTTTGGAAAGATCTTGTAGAGGTTGGTCTTGTCAATGTAGGCGCGGATGCAAGGCTTGTCCGTCGGGAAAGGCCTGTCGTCGTGCTGTATCCTCTTGCAAGGAGATAAGCGAAGTTCCACCCAGCCGGAACTCCAGCACTTGGACAGCAAGCTCGAGTTTTCCCTGTTCCTCTCGAGAACCTGGCGCTGCTTGTTGTGCGCGAAGAACTCCCGAGAATCCAAACGGTCCGCAGCCATTCCCTGCCGCACTTGTATGTTGAGAAGGATCTCCTTCTTGAGCTTGGGCATTTCCAGGATTGTTATGAAGTCGGGTCCAAACTGGTTGTCGGTTTTAGTCTGTAGGAATGTTGGCCTGTCACGTCCCAGGCCAAGCCATCTCTCAAACGTCCAATTCTGTCCAAGTCGAACCATTAGAGGGGTGCCGGCCTGTGGAGCTGGGAGCTTAACTCTGGCCTTGACAAGCTCCAAGCTTTGCTCTTTCGTGCCGCCTGTTTCGTCGTAGGCGAAATATTTCTTGACAGCAACAGAGTCAGCATTAACGTTCGTTTCCTGCTCCAGCTCCACCGCAGCATCATTTCCTTGTGGTGCACTTCTTTCCCTGTCCTGGACGAACAGCTTCTCCAGTGGCTCGTCCCGGCTAAACAGGTCTAGGATGTACGCAGCGCAGTACTTTTCGAAGTGGGAGACACGTTCGCTCTCGCTTGTCAGGCCTTCGTACCGGTGGAAAATTTCCTCCCTCACTTTCGGCACAAAGATGTAGCACAGTGCCGCCTGGACGAGTCTCTCCGTCACCACCGCACACACGGCATAGTTCCACTTGACTACGTCCTTGTTGATAGGAGCTTCTCTCGTGGCCACCTCGAGAGGATTGGAGTCGCAAAATCCCAGCTTTAACACGCCGATCCCCAGGTCGACGAGCTTGATTGACGAGTTGTGCGTGAAACAGTAGCCTTTCCCACCCAAGTAGAACGCCTCTGTAATGTCTCTGAGCACACTCCGCAGGTAACGGTCCGAGCGCAGGATCATCAATGTGTCGTGGACAGAATTCGGTGCATTTAGCTGGCTGCCACCTTTGGTCGCGAGTGTTAATGCGAAGTCCTCCAGAAATTCCAAAGCCTTCTCTCTCGGGGTACGCTTGCTGATGTACGCGTGCAGAGCACTAGCGATTGTGCCAGCACGGGCCTGGTAGTACTTGGAAAACAGCCTTTTGTAGTCGCCGGGCCCCAAAAAGCTGGAGACATAGTCCGAGAAGGCTCCAAAGCTGCTGGAATCTTCAAAAGTTCGGCTAGTAGCCACTATTTCCTGCGTGAGCTGCTCGGACTCCCCGCTGCAAACCGGCGATTCCATATCCTGAGCCTCCGCGAGAAGTTCTCCCCCCGTTCCAGCTAGAATACACGCTGTTGGAACCTTCTTCTGCGTTCTAAACGCCTTGACGGCCTGCGAGAGCAAACTCTTGAGCTTCGCCGGGTGGATGTCGGATCTAAACCTGTTCCTGAGCGGCGGCAGTGCCTCATCCACCACAAACAGCAGCTTCCCGCTGCTGCCTGCTAGACCACCATCGATCCTCTCGTAAACTTCTTCGACGAGAGCCGAGAACTTCTCTTCCAGGTACGCGCTCGGCAACTCTTGCTTGATCACGAACAGCGTCAACTCCCGAAACACGTCTCGAGGCCGGCACTCGGTCTGGCAAATCAGCCACTCCAGCGGCGACATCCCCGGCTTGATCTCCAGAGCCTTCGAAAAGATGGCCAGCCTCGCGACCAAAGCACACAGTGCCGCGTCCATGCCAACTCGTCGCGGGATAAACTCCGTGGCCTTGTTGTGACTCGGGTAGCAAAGCTTGAGCGTCTCTACAACCGCTGCGAAGTCCTTCGATTCACCGTTCTCCACCCGCGAGGCCACGAAGTAGAATCCAAAGTTCTGTGCCAGGACTTCGTAGAGAGTTCTCGTTTTTCCACACCCCTTTCCACCGACGAGGAAAACGCAGTGATTTGTAGCGGCCTCTCGGAGTCGAGTAACGATCTCGGTGGCCAGCGTCCCATCGTTTCTCGAATCCTCGAGCCTGTGATGGAGAAGGCTGGGCACCGCCTTGGCCGGAGTGCTAAAGGACGCCACTTCCACGTCCACATTGGGATACTTCTGGTAGAATATCGGAGGATCGCTCACGATGCCTTCGAGCGTGGATCGATTCTTGTCCCAAAATCCGTCCAGCAGCGATTCGAAAGGCTCGGCTTCTGCGCATCCAAATCCGTGAGAAAGAATGCGCCCATTCGTTTGTCCTCACCTTCGTGCCCGCCGGATGGATTGTGGCCGTCGTGCAGCGATTGGAACGCCTCGGGAGATTCCCGAGGCGCGGGAGATGGATCTGCGAGTGGAATGCGTCACAAGAATGCGCCATAGCTTCACACATTTCGCTCTTACCTCCGTTCAAATCGTTCTCCATACCGAAGCCCTAAACCCTGAACCCAGAATATTCTTTGGTTCTTCTTTTAGGGTTCTTGGGAATGGCTCGAAGGCAGGATGTCGTCTGTCGAGATTTCCAGCGCGGGACGTAAGTGAAAAGTTTGATTTGGTCGATCCAGGCTTGATTTCTCGTGTTTCCAGCTGCCGGTTCGGTGCGCATTGCAAATTTCTCCACCAGCAACAGGTAGATTTGTAGCATCCGATTAAAGAGATGTTTTGGTTTTGATCGAGCTCTTTCAGCCGGGATTTGGGAGGCAAAATCAGGCTGTTCAAGCGCCTGTTCAAGCGCCAGAACACAGGTACTTTTCTCTGTTTCCTTCGATTCTTGCTCAATCGTGCTTTGTTTTTTTCTCTCTTTTCTTCCAATAGGTGCAATGATCCGAGAGCATGCAAGGAGAGAATTCGAGATGATTTCACGAATGAAAGGCCGAGTTATTGGCGCTTGACGTGCTACGCTCATTGGAAACAGTTAAGTTCGCTTCCATCCTTTTCTTTCTTTTGTTCAAGGAAGAAAACAACTCTTTTTTCTTTGCTTCTCTAGCCTTCCCAATGATATTTCTGGAGATACAAGCTTTGAGGAGCTGCGAGCCATGGCTTACGAATCTGCTCTACAAGGAATGCCGCTCCGAGATATTGTAAGCCAAGCTTTTTCCTTCTCTTAACTGGGTTACTTATTCGTGCACCATAGACGAGCAGGGAAGCATATATGTTTCGTGCCAAGGAGGCAGAATTTGACGCCCTCAAGAGAGATCCTTACAAAGCACCAGCGAGCAAAGGCTTCTCCAATGTCCAACCTTCGCCACTAGCGTCAAGTACAATCTTTGGCAAGCTCGTGCCAAACAACTCGCCTATATCTCAGATGTTTAAGCAAGATACCAAGTAAGTAATGTTTGCTACTACGTTTTCATCAACTTTATCTCTCGGTAACAGCATGGGAGGATTTGGAAATGGACCGGTTATTTCTCCGCCTCAGCAGATCCAACCAGCGGCTTTCAGCTTTCCATCACCTTCCCCCTTCCCTGCTCAGTCGGTTTTTCCACAAAATCCTCAAAGTCCATCGCCATTCACCGTGCAGCAGCCATCTCCTTTCAATCCGGTGTCATCTTTCGGCAGCAATAATGCAATGCAAAATGCTTTCAGTCCTCTGCCAGCTCCAGCGATTGTCCAGAGTCCATTCCAGCAGCCTTCTGGTAAGCTTAAGCAAATACACCATCCATTCGGTTCTAACGAATTTTGTCGCATCAGTTTCTCCTCCGACCGCGGCTGTTTTACCAATGTAAAAGCTTCTTGTTTTGGTTTTGAAACGTTTGTTACTTAAAAACAACATGCAGAACTCCAGAAGAGACTGCGACGTGGGGTGTGGAGCAGTGGGAGCTTGGCCAGGTAAAAAATCCTCTCATACTTTGTTTTGAGGCTTTAAGACGAGGAACTTGGCTGCTCCAGATTCCAGAGGACGAACCGCCTGTAGCGGTCAGATAGCAAATTGAGGTTCGTCGTCGTCGTCGAGAGAGATACGCGTAAATCTTCACTGACTTTTATATTGGCTTTACTATAATGTTGAATTTACTTTTATAGCTATCACTTTGAGAGCTCAAGGCCGATACGTGGCCTACGAGAGTATCGACACCGAAAGGCGCCGGAAACACAGCCGCTGATTCGTAAGTACTTGCGTGGTGGATGATCTTAATTGCCGTCTCATAACACGCGCTTTCAGGAAAGCTTTTCACTTGTCGGAAACGCTACGGTGACAAGTTGGACGACAAGTTTGACAAATCGTGCACAGTGCAGAGCAATAAATGGAGATTGCCTTGCAAACGAACAACCAAATGGATTTCATTCCCGACCTCTTCGACGAGTTGGTGCTCGAGAACATCTTGCCAAGGCTACCTTGGTACACTCGCCCGGTGTGCCGAGCAGTCTCCAGCTCCTGGAAAGCTCTCGTGGACAGCGCTCTACGCGACGATCATCTCATCAGCAGCACTCGCGACTTCCAGCTCCCGCTGCTCCGAGACGCTCCAGTGGTCTGTCTGGGAAACGAATACGAGGTACTCGAAGCTCTCATTTCGGACAGGTCACGGGGGTCACAGGTGTGGCGGAAGCTCCCGCCGATAGAGAATCTACCCGAGGGACGAGCAAAGATTGTTGCATGGTCCGGCATGGTTCTCGTGTGGACTTTGGCACCAGGCAAGTGCTGGTCACCTTCGAGAGATCTCATCTTTAAACTCGACGTCGGTGGTGCTAAGTGGACGTGGGACGTGATTCCGGCCAAAAACTCCAGTAACTGGTTCGACGCCATCGCTTTTAGTGGCAAGATATACTCGACCTGGGAAAACAGGGGATCTCCCTATAGCCTCCGTGCTCCTGTCAAGCTGGACGTCAGGGTATTTGATATGAAGGTGGACGCGTGCAACGCTATTGGAAAGTGGAATTTTTCCAACATTGCGGTGGCGCTCTCGCCGGCTGGCGACGAAAACTTGTATGGTCTACAGTGGCACAAGGAGACAGTGGAACTCATGCGCTACGATGCTGCGTCGAGTACGTGGAAGCCCCAAGAGGAGATACCAAGGCAGACAGAGCACAGGAACTCGACGCTCACGGTAGTGAGTGGTGATTGCTTTGATCCTCCAGTGAAGCTGGGAATCAATGCCATCACTTACGGTTACCTCGATGGCAATGCTATACACTGGTATAACTCGGCAGTGCAAAAGACTTGGATGGCGATTGCGGAGAACAGGCCCGAAGAAGCAGCGAGTTTCAAGGTTTTTGTGATCCGAGGCGTCCTTTACGCAGGCTCGACGTCGATCGATCCGAAGAAAATTAAACGCTGCAAGATTTTCGAAGGAAAGATAGATGTGGCAAGCAGGAGGATGGTGTGGGAACCAGTTGCTGGCTTTCCCGTGGCGATCACTTGCTTCACTCGGATGACTTAAGTATGAGTATGTCCCTGTTTCTTCGATGCGATTGATCCTTTGTCTCGGTTTTTCCACCGCTGGCCGCCGCTATACCAATGTAATTTTGTCCTCTTTTTCTTGTATTCTTTCTCACGTCTTGTTCCTTGTGATTTCCAGATGCAGTATAGTGCTCAAAGTATAGCGGTCTAAGGCGGAAGATCTGTGAGTGCGTTGTGAGCTCTTTCTCGTTTTTAACACTCGCTTTCAGGATAGGAGCGATATGAGCGATACCGATCTCATTCCCGGTCTCTGCGATGAGCTTGCTCTTGAGAACATCCTACCGAGGTTGCCATGGTATACTCGTCCGGTGTGCCGAGCAGTCTCCAACTCCTGGAGAGCTCTAATGGACAGCGCTCTTCAATACGACGCTCATCTCCTTAACACCACTCGCAACTTCCAGCTCCCGCTCCTCCAAGACACTCCACTCGTGAGCCTGGGAAACGACTCCGAGGTACTCCAAATTCTCATTTTGGACAGATCACAGGGGTCATGGCGAAAGCTCCCACCGATAGAAGGGCTCCCAGTGGGCCGAGCACAGATGGTGGCGTGGTCCGGGATGGTTTTCGTGTGGACTTTGGCTCCTGGCAAGTCCTGGTCACACTCGAGAGATGTCATCTTTAAGCTGGATATTGGCCGTGCAAAGTGGACATGGGACAGGACGCCGGCTAGGAGGGCGAGTAACTGGTTCGACGCCATCGCCTTTGGTGGCAAGATATATTCCAGCTGGGAATACAGGAGATCTGTCTATGGTATTCATCCTTCCGTCAAGCTGGACGTGATAGTATATGATATGGAGACGGGAACCTGCGACACCATTGAAAAATGGTTTGTCTCGGGCGCTGGGGTGGTGCTCTCGCCGGCTGGAGACGAGATCTTGTATGGTTTTCACGATAAAACGATGGAACTTATGCGCTACGAGGCTGCCTCCAATGCGTGGAAATCGCAAGAGCAGATAACAGGGAAGCCAGAGTTCCGGGCCACGAAGGTGGTCTCCGGTGATTGCTTTGAGCCTGCAATGGAGGTGGGAACGAACGTCATCTCTTACGGAGGGGAGGCCATGCACTGGTATAACTCAGCAGTGCAAGAGGCTTGGGTGGCGATCGAGAAGTGGCCCAGGACGGACAGGTTTAAAGTGCTGGTGATCCGTGGCGCGATTTATGCAATCTCTAGGATGGTTTATTCGAGTGGAAGTTTGAAGCACTGTGAGATTTTGAGAGGGAAGATAGATGTGGCAAACAGGAGGCTGGTTTGGGACGCAGTTGCGGACTTCCCCTTTCCTGTGACAATCACTTGCTTTGTTAGAATGGCTTGAAGTAAAAAAGATATTGTTGATATTTCTTTTTAGTGCTCGTTGGGCTTTTAGAGTGCTCTGGACTTTGTTTAATCGAGTCGATTGGAGTTTTCTCATTGGTCTTTCCTGGGACGCGTTTTAGCGTCGCCTCGGCACCGTTGGGCGGCTCGTTGCCTGCACCCCGTGCAAGAAGCGGCTGAAACTAAGCGGGTGAACGCTTGGAGGCAGAGGATCACTGCGCCATCTGTTTTGTTTATGCTGTAGCCGCCAGGCGGAATAGAGACTCATACGGACTGTACCACGCACTTTTTTCGAACAAGGAAAAAACTCTTGGACAGGTTTCTTAAAAACTGCACGCGGCTTGCTCGATCCGCCACGGCCTGGAGGCGCGCTCCTCTGCTACTGCGCAGCTTGCCCACCCTGTGGATGGGCTTGGTTGATTTTATTTATTTAGTATTTGGATATATTAACTATATTACTAAATCAGGCTAGAATATAGTTGGATTTTTTTTTTTTTGTGTTTTCACAAAAATGAATTAAGAGTTTTAGGTACTACTTTAAACATTTTTTATGATTATTAGTTTTTGTATCCCATATTACATTATGAGGTGTAATTGCGTTATATATTACAAAGTTACAGTCGTTCTGCATAATAGAATATGTGAAAATAAAACAATCTACACAATAATATTCTATTGACCATAAAACTTCTTTCTTTTCAGAATATAATACAGAATTTCCATCAATTTGAGTTTTCCAATAACATAACTCAAAGTAACCTTCAGAATTATTAGATTGCCATAAGAGATTTGTACCAGAATAAAGGGAAGCTTTACAATTTGATTCAATAAAAAATATATTTTTACCATTTGAAGAAATTAACATCTGTCCCTTAAAAAGTATATCATTATCAAAACCAGCATTTAAAGTATTTTTAGCAATATAACATTTATGTGGCAGTGACATCGTATAGATATATGTGTTAAAATTATTCATAGATATCGTATGATTGTTACTGAACCATAAAAGAAAATTATATTGAAGTATATATTTCTCACCCACAATTTTACAAGACTTTGAGCCTGTTTCAATCATGAGTCTTTTATTAAGATTTATGTGGTCTCCAAAACCTTTTTTGAGTACCAAACCAAGAACAGTATGACTTTCTTGTAAACATGTTGATGGTGTTAAATCAATTCTTTGAATTTGCACTGCAACAGCTCCTCTGTCAAAATCTACATAGGTAAGATCATTATAATTTGGAGCATAATCAGTATATGTATGAATTTTTTTAATAAGTTTCTGAAAACCATATTTTATAATAAGATTCATCTCACTTTCGTAAAATGTATTATTTTCTCCCCATTCAATGTAACAATAAATATTACTAACAAAAAATATTAGGAAATTACAAATAAAAATCATTAATACACTAAACTAAAATTTAAAACTATTTATAGTATCATTTGTTCTTTATTATACATACATGTGTCTTTATAGAATACATAGTTCAAAAAGAAAGAGTTATTGAATATAACACTTGGTTTACTTTGGAAATTTATAAATTCTTTTATGTAAATAGTGATCCATAATCCCTATTTCTAAAATTTTTAGACTTGAATTTTCTTAGCTATCAATTATAATATTACAAAATAGATTACAATTATATTTATATTAGCTTATTGTAATTCAACAAATCTATACTAAAAAAATAATAAAACAGCTTGTAAGCAAATAATATATTATGTAATATTGTATCAGAAATAATAATAGTAGATTTTCAATTATAGATTTATTAAGTTTAATTTATAGTACTTTATTAAGAGTTATAGTGTAAGTGAATGTGAGAATATAATTTTTTTTTCACTACCATAATTTTTATATTACACACTTAGTCCATATAACTCATCTGGGAATGTAGAAATTTTTGTCACTATTAATAAAAATGCTTATATTACTTTTGAAAGAATAGTTTAGAGTAAGAGAAATGAAAAAATAAACAAGATGATAGAAAGCACCAACTTTTCATGGCATTATAATTTATATATTAATTCATCTAAAACTCTTTTTACCTACTTATATCCTAATCCTCCCACATAAGAAGATCAAAGCATATTTTTATGGTAAATCTCTATTAGGAATTTTTAGGAGTTACTTGTGCATAATAATAACAGAAATCAAACTTTTTGAAAGACTCAAAGTAATCTGATATCAAAGAATCAAGTCCATCTACACTTCCAATATTGAAAGGTAATATTGCATGAAAGTAATGGTTGTAGATAAGAATACCAATTTGCAATTATAAGATATAACATTGTCATTGGTATATGATAAACTTTTTAAGTAAGGATGCAATTAAGTAAGGATTTCAAGTAAGGATGCAATTAACTTTCTTCCACCTCATTATCAATATATCAATTCCTACTATATTTCCTATATTGGGATTGTGAAGAAGACTTACCTTATGCAATGACAAAATTGCTACATTCAGGCAAAAGGGTGAGTAACTTGGGAAGTGCAATCACTAGGATAATGAAGGAAAAGTGAAAAAATATAGCAAATATGAAGTTAAAAGCTAAGGAGATTTAGATATTCAAACATTATGAATGCTCTAGAACTATTTTAATATCACTTTATGCTCTTATTTCTTCGCATTTTAGTTATATACTTGAGAATTGCTTTATGCTCTAATTTCTTCACTCTTATAATGCATACGATCATTGGATGAGATTTAAATATACTATCACCATGAATCCTCAGAACATTAAATGATATATAAGGATAAGATAACCATTAAAAACTCTTTTATAAAGTAATTGCCCCTTTTTTAATTGATTAAAGGGAAAAAGATAAGATGTATTACATATATTATCAAAGAAAATAGCATCAATTCGATTTTTATTGATTAATGGCTACTTAAAGTATTATATACCCTTGAATAAGTATATTCTTACCTCTAAAATTAGAGGTGTTAGTTCTCCTTGGCTAAATAGAGATTATTAGTCAATAGTTGATAAAGATATTAAAAAATACACCAACTTAATTGAGTTAAGAGACTATTTTTATCTACATAAAATTTGCTAGCACTCAAATACCTTTTAGCCATCACTAACAAAGAAATGACTAATAGAGTTAGCCATTCTTCTTACTCTCAATGTCATCTAGCTTATAAAAAATTATATATTTTTGCTTGTAAGTGACATAGAGAGAGAAGCTAAAGGCCCTAACCTTCTTGAATATACAAACTAAACCAATCAATAAGGTTTAGATAGTCTATTATAAATAAACAATTAGAATTGTTTATATAATCATGCCCTTTTAATGGAAATAAGGTTATATGATCAATTGATTGTAATTATCCCATGACTAAAGATTTCACATACATATTAAGTGCTGAAGCTAATTTGCATATACTAGCCCAAACTTCAAGAACAATAAAATGGACAATATCAAAGTCATAAACAAAGATATCTTAGAAATATCAAATTAATAGTGAATAAATTTTATATTAAAACAAAAGAGTATTCCAATTATGTTATCATTTGATAAACCAAAATTTGTAGTATAAGAACCACTAAGATAACTATAGGTAGAAGATATAGGATGAACTATCTAACTAAATTTAATTGCAAATGTATTATCAAGAAAACTCAAAATTTTTTTTTAAGTCATTGTCTTCTAGATGTATCATGAATCATATTAGTATCGATACTCAACGTGTCTAAGGCAAATAGAATTTCTAAAAGCTTTATTTTCTAGATTATTATGTGGCCTTCTATAGAAATATATATGGTTAGTTTCATGATAGTGAATGTACAATATGTATTTTGCCTAAGTATGACAATTCCACTAATATTATGCCCAATCATGTGCATGACTAAATTTGCAACATGTTTCCTAGATACCAATTTCGAAATCTATCATTGATGCAAGTTTTTTTTAAACTTTATTGCTTATTAAATGATATTGTGATTAATTGCATAATAGATAGTAGTTCTATGGTAGAGGTAGCACTTGACTCTAGTAGATCAATGTTTGCTATTAAAGAACATCATTTCTTCAAATGCCAGCTTAAAGGATTTCATGAGCTACCTTCAATCTCACTATTTACAAAAGCAAAAATAAAGTAAAATAATGAATGTAAGATTTTCTTTATGATTATATTGATTATTAATAATTTTTATTGTGTTTCTTATGAAGTGAGTTATACTTGATATAGATAATAGATTTATGTTGGATTGTTTGGAGATCACTTATTGAGTATATTTTTGTCATGTTAGCTTTTGAATTAGTATAGATATACTTTTCATTAGCTTTTGCATTATAAATTTTGGCTTATAAATGTATCAAAAGGATGTTATACGTTATAATTATTTTTTAGCATTTAAATTGGTTGTTATAAGATTTGTGATTATTGTTATATAAGACTTGGCTATAAACTTCTCATTATTCCATTTATTAAGAGTTGTTGGGGAAAGCATTTTGGCTCTTTAATTTAAATTGATGCTTAAATTAGTGTTTGCATCTAGCAATTCATAGTGATGATTGATTTTCATCTAGCATAATTGTTAGAGATCTTGCTTGATTATTATTAGTGATGGATGGTTTATCATTCTTCGGGATGGTAGATTCTTCTTTGAACAGTGATGTGCATCTTTATTAATGGGGTGATTGATAATTTTTATTATAGTTAGTTGTTACTTTGATGGCTTCTAGCTTTTTGCATTACTATATATTTTTTTGGTTTGGATTAGATTTTTAGGTTTGAGATATCAATAGAATGTTGTTAACATTTTTTTGAACAACTTTGGTTCCTTCATATTATTGACTAGGATTTATTAAAATGATTTAGTGTAATAATTCACTTGATCAGGTGTTTATTGGTCTTGTGGCATTACATCTATTTTGTTCATCAAGGCAAAAATTCAAAATCAATAATAAAAACACAACAACCACCCTACTTCTTAGTTGGAAAGTAAAAGAGCCTTGATATATTTGTCAATTAAACTTTCCCCATCACCTTCCTTATTTGTCCATATATAGCCATCACTGTGTTGGCTTTAAGCAAATCATATAAGCAAGACCTTATAGCTCTCAGCTCATGGTGTTTTTGACTTCTTGGGAAGTTGCTAATTTAGTATTACTCAAACCCAAGAAAGGGGGTGCATTTTTGTTCATGAGTCTTTTCTATTATATTTAAACCCTTATAGATCATTTTTTGAATTATCATCTTTGGTTATTTACAAGAGCATACAATTTCATAACACCACATCAATAGTGTCAAAAACCTCCAATAAGGAGCTCTATTGCATTAGCTTGTTGCCAATGTAATGATAACCATGTATGAACACTATATAAGTTTTTGATGCTATTAACAAAGCTCTCAGGTGTTCTAGATAAAAATGCTCTTAGCTTATGTAAATAATAATTGAGGTAAAGATGCAATTTAACTTTACAAAAGGTGCACTTGAGAGTTGACAAAGTGACTTATATGAGTGTGTGCTCTAGTGCATAGGATGTTGGATTGAGTTAGGTTCAATTATTAATGATGTGCTCAATCAGAACATAATCATCAAGAAGCTTAACTAGTTTTTAATAAGATGTTTGCTTGAGATAGAGGTCACTAGTGGAGGCCTGTATGTTACCCTTCTTAATAATTTATTGTAACTCTCTTTGAAATTTACTTATTTGGTTTATATTAGTGATTGGTAATGTTAAACCTTGGTTTCCAATTAAAATTTTAAAAGGAGAAAATCACAATTATTAGATTAAAAAATATCTTAGAATATACTTGAATATACTATATATATCCTTTACACTCCCTTAAAGCAAACCAAAAAGATATGCAAGTGTTCTTAAAACAACTAAGAAGATCTATTCTTGTTTTTTTATTTCCTCCAACAGCTGCAATACTCTAATTTTTTAGGGTCTCAATAGTTAAGGGGCCTTTGTCATGATTCCTAACTTTAAATTAAACTTGAACAAGGCACTTGTTGATCTTCTTAGATGTACTAGCCCAAAATGAGGAACCATATAAACTTAAACTGAGCTAAAGAATTTGCAACAAATTAAGTTGTTGAGGTTAGAACATAATTAAACATCTATACTGAAATCTAGAAATAACATGTCATGGGTAAAGTATAAAAGTTCATTATGAAGCAAGTGAGCACCATCAAAGTTGACAAATCCAAACACAAGTTTATGATGTTAATGGGAGAAATTTGGATTCATCTTAGATACTAAGATGAGATGAGGAGATGAGGAGAGGTTGCTCTTTTTGCACAATGAGAGGTTAGGTAGATTCTCAACTCGACTACTTTAGGAACTATTAAACTCAAGACCTCAATGAAATTTCATCATTTCAAGAGTCACTTGTTAGAGAGCTTTTGTGTCCTATAAAATATTTTAACAATATAGAGTATAGCTTTCTTGGCATACCCACTAATAACCTTATCTTTTTCCACTTTAAAAATTATATATTTTATGGCTAATATATTTTGTTTCTAATTTTATTTAGTCTAATAGTTGGTCTAAGATCTGTTGGATGGGGTGAAATTAATTCTCTTACTGAAAAAAAAAAATGGTCTTTTGAGGTTTAAATAGAAAGGGAAAAGATTAATGAATCAGAGTGTGTTTTTTATCAATCCATTAAGTAAGAGACTATCAAATATACATATACCTAATACTCAGTTTTGAATAAGGATATTGTAACATTCTTCTATATATTCCTCTTAAGCATGTAAAGAACAGGCTGAGCTTAGTGTGGCAGCCTTGCCTTGGCACTAGCATAGCTAGGGTAAGCCCTACTCATATATATGCTCATTTAGCAACTATAGACATCAAGAATGAAATAGGGATCTGTTATCAATAAAGTCAATTGTTCCCACTATGCTTTTGAGGAATTTGCAAAGAATGGTAGACATCAGATAACCAAATACTTGTGGTTTTTCCTTGACTTAAAAAGAAAATATGATAGGCTTGCTCTCAATTGCATCACCTTCTATATGGTGATGATGCACACCTCTCAACCAAACTCCTCCATAAATATACCAACCTTAGCCTTAAAGAAGCATGGTTTTAGTTTTTCTAAACAATCACTGCAAGCTCTTGGGTGGTCTGTCTATGTACAGTCTATATATACTCAAACAAAGTGGTTGTTATGAGTGGAGATGTTTGACACTAGGTATGACTTGGACAACAATGGTCACAAAATGTTCTCACAATAGGGATTGGATGAAAAGTAAGTTAAGCAAGAGAGTGTTGGATAACAATGGATAAAATCTCTTATTAATACTTCTAGGAATGGAAATTTTGACTCATAGTTAAGGTTTTTAAAATCAAAGTACAAATAAAATCTAAACCACTTTACAAAATTACAAAAGAAACTTTGAAAAAACTAGCTTAAGCTTTTAAAATGAACTTAATAAATTTAGCTTGTGAGTGCATGGAATATGGAAAGGGAATATAGAAATGTGCATATCAATTAGCCCAAAAACCTTAACTTATATACAGGAGCGAGTGGTCCGGATTGAAACCAATCCAACGGCTACCAAAATCCCACTACACTAATATTAGTATACGGCATTGTAGCCATACATTTGGCCCTCACATCTGATATTGGTTAATTTAATTCTCATAAAATGATGTAATAATTTTTTTTGTGTTAAAAAAGCTAGAAATAGCATTTTTCTTATTCTTATTTTTACAAGATTGCTCCTTCAGACAACACAACTATGCATAGTTGTGTATAAGCACAATCCAGAGTTAGGGTGTGCACTAAGAGCTTCAGGCATGTTTTATTAAATCACCATAAAAACTATTTCGTTAGACAAAAGACATAATTAGTACCCTACCTTTTAGATTGTTAACAAAAATTTACTTTATGTTGTGAATTTAAAATTGCTTCAAAATTTACTTTAACCTGTTCCTTTTATTCACTTGCTCTATCCAAAAGGCAAAGGCTGCCTTTAGTCCTGGACTAGTAAATTTAAAATATTAAAAAATCTTAAACATTATCATAATTATAAACACAAAAATAATCTAAATGAACAACTGTTAAATGGTAAGATATCCTAGAATAGTCAACCATATTTTATGTTGAATATTGTACCAATTTCTATCAAACAATGGCAATGGACTTACAAGATTTTGTGGGAAAATGGAAGGGGGAAGTGATGGAAGGCTGAAAGTGCTGTGGCAGAGAATTAACCGGTCCATTTCGAAATCCTCCCATTGTTACCCAAAGATAAAGTTGATAAAAATGTAGTAACAAAACATTAATTACTTGGTATCTTGTTTAAACATATAAGATACAGGCGAGTTGTTTGGCACGAGCTTGCCTGACAATAGTGACAAAGATTGGATATTGGAGAAGCCTTTGCTCACTGGTCCTTTGTAAGGATCTCTCTTGCTTGGCACGAAACATATATGCTTCCCTGCTCTTTTATGGTGTACGAATCAGAGGAAAAAGCTAGCTTGTATCTCCAGAAATATAGGATAGAGAACTAAAAAAAGAAATAAGAACCAAATTTCTTCCTTGAAGAAAAGAAGGATTAACTGTTTTCAATGGAAGAAAAAGAGAGAGTAACAATCGAAGAAAGACTCTTCAATCGGATGCTAAGCTTACAAAATCAACTTGCTAGTGGAGAAATTTCCAATGCGAACCAAATTCGTTTTCTTTCTT
This sequence comes from Selaginella moellendorffii, assembly GCF_000143415.4. Classification (NCBI taxonomy): domain Eukaryota; kingdom Viridiplantae; phylum Streptophyta; class Lycopodiopsida; order Selaginellales; family Selaginellaceae; genus Selaginella; species Selaginella moellendorffii. Next base: position 353,640 of record NW_003314278.1, read on the forward strand.
TACAGGATAAAAAAAAGAGTAAGGAGGAGGATAATCAAAATGCAAAACTGTGCTTGCTCTTCGTCAGCTAGTATTCTGGGGCGTCTTCTTCCTTGACGGCCAGAATGAATCCGGCGCGCACGAGCTGGACGGATTTTGGGAATCGATCCATGCTCGATGGTATCGTGCGCGACGTAGAAGTGGCGTCCTTTACCACTCCGGCCAAGGCGGTGCAGCCCTCTCCATCGCAGGCTCGAGGATTCGAAGAAAGCGCTGGCCACCGAGATCGTTGGTCGACTCCGAGAAGCTGCTACAAATCACTGCGTTTTCCTCGTTGGTGGAAAGGCAAGAACTCTCTACGAGAAGAGATGTGAGAGGTTGCATAGATCTCAGACAACAGAGTGTAAGGAGCTCCATTCCCGGGAATGTTTTCTGCCACTCTAGCTCCTCGATCGACATCGCTGTGGAGACGACACGCATTGAGCAGTGCGCCCCACGCCACTGGATCCGGCATGAAAGGCATGGAATGGATCAACTCCTCCGCACTGCCCAAGTGGCCCGATCGACCGAGACAATCCACCATGCAGCAGTAGTGATCTCTGCAAGATCGCAGCTGCCTCTCCTTCATCGAGAGGAAGTAAGAATGGCCCCTCTCGAGCAGCCCCCCGCGGCTACACGCGGTAAGAACGCTCACGAGCGAGATCTCATCGGGGCTCTCGCCATGGAGCTCCATTCTCTGGAAGAGCTCGATGGCGTCGCTGCTATGCCCGTAGTGGGCATACGCCGCGATCAAGTTGTTCCACGAGACTAGATCCCACTCGCTCATCCTCTCGAAAAGGGCTCTCGCGGCACTCACGCGACCGTTCCTCACGCACCCGGTTATGGCGATGTTCCACGAGAACTTGTCCTTGTCTGGGATCTCCGCAAAGATGCTATTGGCATCGTGAAGATTCATGGTGCCTATGAGAGCCCCCATCATCCCGTTCCAGCTCGACGTGTCTTTGGCGGGCATTAGAGTGGACAAAGTTGATGCGTCTTGCATATACCCGTTTTGGGCATAAGCGGTCACTAAAACATTCCACGAGATGAGGTCGTGGTTTGGCATTCTGTCGAATATTTTCTTTGCTTCTTGAATATACCCAGCCTGGGCATATCCAAGCATAAGTGCTGTACAACACACCACATTGTGCTCAGGCATAGAATCAAACACGCACTTGGAATCCTCCAGATACCCGTTTTGGGCATATAGCGTCACCATTGCGGTCGATGACACGATGTGCCACTCTGGCATTCTTGTGAAGAAGAGCAACGTGGCACTGTCCACCTGGCCATCCCAGGCATATCCCACGAGCATGGTCGTCCACGTCACAATGTCCCGCTCCAGCATGGAGTCGAATATGCACTTGACAGATTCCAGGCGCCTGGCGTGGACGTACGATTGAAGCATTGCGTTCCACGTTACTACATTCCTTGCAGGGATGTTCTCAAACACACGCTTGGCATCTTCAAGATGCCCGCAAGAGGCATATGCTGTAAGCATAGCTGTCCAGGAGACAATGTCTCGCAGAGGCATCTGGCCAAACAAACGCTTTGCCTCATCCACGTGGCACGCATCTGCAAAACCTTGCAGGAGAGAGTTCCACGTCACCAGGTTGCAACGTGGCATTAAGCGGTCAAAGGTTTCTTTGGCCTTCTCAAGATACCCAGAGCGGGCATATGCCGTTAGCATAGTTGTCCAGGAAACAACGTCCTTGTTAGGAAAGACTTCAAAGAAGAATTTTTCAACCTCTTGTATAGATAGCTCTTGATTATCAAGATGGGCTTGAAGGAGAATGTTCCATGAAACAGTGTTGGGATTAGGAATTTTTTGAAAGAAATCTTTGACTTTTATCATATGCCCAGTTCTGGCAATTGCTACCAACATTGCGTTCCAAGATACAGTATCCCTCACTGGCATTCTAGAAAAGAAGCGCTCCACCTCGTCAAAATGGCTGTGGTTGGAAAATGCAGTAAGAAGTGAATTCCAGGCTACGACATTGGTCTCGGGCATAGAATCAAGGACCATTTCAGCATGATCAAGATGCCCATTGTTGGCAATTGCACAAATGAGCAATGCCCAAGAATGGGAATTGGGGCTAGCGAGATCATCAAAGACAGCTTGGGCATCTTGTACGCTCCCACACTTTCCATACATCTCTATGAGGAGATTAGCAAGGTATCGATCGCTCTTGTAGTGGCTGGCATGGATTTGGGAGTGAATTTGCCGGCCAAGATGCAAATCTCGGCAACTGGAGCAGTCCCTCAAAACGGCCGCCACTTCTTCTATAAACATTTTTTATGTTTTAGGGTTCATCAATATATTATAGTTATTAATGGTTGTGATTTGTTTCTTAACAGTTTAAAAATCTTAATCTGCTGTTGATTGTTTTTTATTCTTGAACTTTATCTTTTTCATTTTTTGCATGTCACCTTCTTATGTTTTTGTTACTTAGTGTCTTCTTTAGCACCTAGGATGTTGGATTAGGTTGGGTCTAATTGTCAATGATGATCTCAAAAAGAATATGATTGTCGCCAATGCATTTGAGCCACCAGCATCCACATGAAGAGCAAGGTTGTAGTCCATGCTGAAAGAGAAACCAAGAAGTCTGACCATATGCCAAGTATGGACATCAAGTTTCTGACAAGATTATTACTTAAGATGGAGGCTAGTTGCATATTACCCCCAATAATGACCCTGGGTGGCCTAAAAACATGTGGGTGGAGTGTTCTTAGATATAAAATTGTTTAATCCAACAGCTGCGAATGTCCAATTGGTAAGGGTCTCAATAGGTGAATGGCCTTGTCATGATTCTTAGCTTTGAATTAAGCTTGAAGAATGCACTGTGGTGACCCAAAATGAGGAACTACTATAGAACTAACTTGAAATGAGCAAAGGAACTTGCAATTAAACAAGCTGTTGAGGCTGGAATAGAGTAGCACTGTGCCAAGTTCCAGAAGTGGCACACTGTGGCTTGTGGAGCAAGTGAGCACCATTGAAGTTGATAATTCCATGTGCAAGTTTATGACACAGAGTGAAGATTTTTGGTTGCTTCCTAAATACCAGGATGAGATAAGGAAAGGCTACTCTGTTGTACATAATGAGAGGGTGGCCAGATTCTCAACTCAACTGCTCCAGGAACTCATGTTTAAAATAGTTACTTGAATATTATTTAAGATGTCTTTATCATTCTCCCAGGAAAGCTTAATAAGCTGGTGAGAATGATCTCAGGATAAAAATACTCAATCACAACTTGTAATATCAAATATAACTATCATCTCTCCAATGTGACTTACATTAGTACTATTAACAAGAACTCTAGATCAATCAATAATGTTTCTCATTAAAGTAATACGTATTTTGTGAAATGCCCCTAACTAACCATAAAAACCAATGGATCAAATTCTTGGGCTATGGCATTTCTTATATATGGAAATACAAAATAAAACTCCCTTTAAAACAACTTGCTTAATGGTATTGCTAAAGTTGGTATATATATTTTCATCCCTCCAAATATAAAAAAAATCTCGTAATAATTGATATCTAGATTTTATATATATATGCTTAATAATACTAAAGAGTTGATTGATAATTATTGGATAACCACAACATTAGTATTAATATAAAAAAAATCAATCAAATAAAATGCTCAATATTCATTTATAAATACATCTTAAACAATTCTGGTGATTATACGTTTTTGTATCTATTACATTGTGTCGTCTAACTGAATGAAATTACAATCATTTTGTATAATAGAGTATGTGAAAATGAAACAATTTGAACAATAGTGTTATATTGACCTTGAAGAGTTCCAATAGCATAATTTAAACTATCTTCAGAAACAAAATATGTTAGTTACATATGAAAAATGACACAAAAAAGTCAACAATCACTCTTCAAAACCTGGATAGGAGTTTCTCTTGGTCTGCTACGGACCCCCTCGAAAATCCTGCAAGCCTGCTTGATCTCTCCACACTTCCCCCAACAATCTTGCCCGAGCTTACCCCAAAGTGCAAAGACGCCAAGCACTAGCCGTTCTAATTTTCCAAACTTTCTAGTTTCTAGACAGCTCTAAGGATTATCTGTATAACAATCATCTCGGATTACGTGAGATTGTGAGAAACTTCGTCAAGGAAACGTAGGTCACTTAGCTCTCAGGATTACGTGAGCTTCGATTAGACGGTAGTTGTGAGAAACTTCGTCAAGGAAACGTAAGCATCAGTAAAAAGTAGCATGATATTCTATGGCGTCATAGCCCTTCCTGCCTTTCGTGCCGGATCTAGTGGCGTGGGGGGCGCTGCTCAATGCGTCCACTACGATACCGATCGAGGAGCTACAGTGGCTGGGAATGGAGCTCCTTACACTGTATTGTCTGACATCTATGCAACCTCTCTCACCTCTTCTAGCCAGAGTAGAGGAGGAGAATTATCCTAGTTGCTACCATGATCTAGAAGAGTGAGAGGATGCTAGATCGATGCGAGAAGAGAAAAAAAATGATGAAACAAAACCTTTGGGTGATCACCAATCCTACTCAAAGTCGCTCATGATCGCGAGGATGCTCTTGTCGCGGAAGACCTCGTATCTGGATCGACCGACAAAACGAGATGAGCCAAGGAGAGCAAGAGAAAACACAAAAGCAAACTCTTACGATTTGTCCTCGAGCTTGATCTCCACACCGCCCCAATCCGGGAGCAAAACCTTGTCGCCCACTTTGCAGAGATTTGGCACGATCTCGCCGTCGGTGTTGTACACGCCCTGGCCTACCGCGACCACAGTCCCGGCATTGATCTGCCAAAGCAACGCTCAAACCCTAGAAACGCGCCCATGATCGATCGATCAACTACTTACGTGCTTCTGCGTCTCCGGGAGAAGAACGCCGCCCACGGATTTGGCAGGTGGCACGAGCTTCTCGACGAGCACTCGATCCAGCAGCGGCGTGAACCTCGACGCGATAGACGCCATAGCCAAGGATTTTGGAGTGTAGGGTTTAGGGGGTTTTAGCGTACAAAGATATTTTCTTTCCGTACGACTTCCGTGTGATCACGAGCCTTGTTCTTGTTCTTCCATCTCGTCCGACTCGCTCTCATCTTCTTCCTCCTCGTCGCTGCCCCCTTTCTTCCGCCTCCTCTTTCTCCCAACCTTGTGATTGAGATACTTGCCGGTTTTGCTCAGCTCCAGCTTAAAGACGCTCCCCTCGCCTTTGAAGTAGTATGGCACCTTGAAACAAAACTGTGCCAGATCCTTGAATGCCACTTCCGTGCCAGTGAGTCTGCGGGCGAAGCTACGTTTGAGTGAAAAGAAAACAGAGAAAGAAGAACCTGAAAATGTCTGAAGCACTTGTCTGCTGCAAAAGTCTACAGCGAGACGCAAATCCTTCTACCCCGGATGGGGTCCTCGTTACCAAGTTCCAGTCAATCTCCGTGGTTAAAACAAGCTGCTCAAATCAACTCTATGAGCAATGAATAACATGGAAGTTAAAAAAAAAAAAAAAGCGTACCACATAGTACAGCGTAGGCCGGCTTGAATCGCGATCAAAAACTGCCCAGACTTCATTCTCTCCAGGGTAGATGAAGTAGCTATCTCCGAGCTTCTTGAAGGTGGTCATTCTAAAGAAAAAACAAACTTGTCGTAGGCTTCTAAAACCAGCAGTAGGAGTTATTGACCTGTGAGAAAATGTGACCCAGGATGTCTGAAGATCAGCTTTGTCAATCCTGTTGTATTGTCCGGTTCCGCGGATGGGGCTCCATTGGTCGTCGTTTGCAGCAAGAAAGCCAGTGTCCAGCTCCAGGAAGCATCTATAGAAAACCAGGAAAGATCGTTGCGTAACGCCAAACAGAGCTTTAAACACTTACACGTGAATTTGCAGCCCTTTCTTCTTTTTCTTGGACTGCAATGTGTCGAAGCGATCTCCACTCCTGGATAGAATAACTGCGTACCAGCTTGGTTGTGACCTGGTGTTATAAAGTGCCCAAAGCTGCCAAACGTAGACATTATGAGAACTAAAGACGGCATTTCCCGCTTGTCGTACCTCGCCCGTCTCGAGTACGGCGCACTCGCTCTCTCTGAATTTTGGAGAGAAGTTGTAGATTACATGGGCTTCCCAAGTCGAAGGTAGCATGAGTGGACTGAGCATGTAAGAAATTACTGAAACCTACAGTGAGAAGAACAGATTAGAAATGCCACAAAATCCGGCAAGGACACTTACAGAAAAACTATTGCCAATTAGATTCCACCGAATGGTTTTAGCCTTGTCATCAAGCTTGCATTTCCTTTTAGGAGTTTGCTCGGATGCGAACGGCCTACGAATTCATATCTTTTGTCATCAGTGTAAAATAAGATAAAACAAAAGAAACTTACACGAAGTCGTCTAGATTACCAAAATCGATGTCAGTGTGTCCAGCAGGGAACCCCATTACCTTCTCTAGTTCTGTTACGGTGACATATCTCAGCACCTCATCTTTGCGGTCAAAGACACGTTGCAGTTGTCCAAATCCTCCCACGTAATAGTTACACGTCATGACACACTGGGCAAGTGCTGAAAGTTAGCACGCAACGAGAAGACAAAAGTAGAAAGATACCCCGATCTTTTCTTCCAGAGCCGTCGCGTCGTCAAGAGCATGTTGCAAAAGGTTGGATGCGTGATTTCTCACGTCAGGCAGCTTCTCTGGATGCGGGATGTTTGTCCAATACAGACGCTTGCGCTTGCTGGCTGTTAGATCCTGGGAGTCGATCTCAATAGGAAGACAGTTGAGATACTTGGATATTTCTTCTCGGTCTATCCATGTCATGGAGGCCACATTCTCCACCAAGAACCTGAAAAGAAACACTGCTTAAAAAGGTGGTAAGAGGAAAGGCTCACACCATCGGGGCCGAAAGAGATGCAGTATACGGAGCATATCGAAAAATAGACGGCTGCGAAAGCCATGCAGCCTGCGCTCTCATGTTAGCAGCGAGTCGCAGTGAAAATGCAAACAATGCTTTCGAACTTACCCATCCCTTTTGCCCATAGAGGTCAAGTCTTGACAAGGGAAACCACCAACAACGAGATCAATCTCTTCCTCAATGTCTCCTCGTCGAATGTCCTTTACATCTCCCAGGTGTGTAACGTTTGGAAACTTGGCTTTGAGAACGCGCGCAGCGTAAGGATTCTGGAAATGCAAAGAGAGCCCAGCGTTAGAACGTAAGCACGCGAAGGAACACAGAAGAGAAAGCAGCGCCTACAATCTCAGAGCTATATCCCTTGTACCGAACTTCGAGACGATCCAAAGCAGCCCAAGTGCCGCCGATTCCATCAAAGAGGCTCAGAACAACCAAGCGGCGATCCAAAGCTCCAAGGTTTCTCCGGAAAGCGTCAAGCCAGTCTCCGTGCTCCGGAAACTCCTCCTACACTCTCACATTGCATGCAAAATCTCCACAAAAGGGAAACCGCATACCTTTTTCTTTGATGTTGGAGGAGGTGGCTTCTTGATCTCCTTCTTGAGCTCCCTCTCTTTCAGCCGCAGTGCCAAAGCCTCTGCTTCACGGATTTTCGCCACAAGCTCTTCCATTCCTACGCAAGAATGCAGGTAGCAAATCGATCAGCCAAGTCAAGAAAAGCGAATTTCCACATATTTTACCGGTTCTTGCAAGAAGACCTAGAATCAGCTATGGCGGATCGAGATGGCGCAGCGGCAGTGTCAGCGCGAGCGCCAGCAGCATCGGCGGAGCCAAGAAACAAGGTAATCTGCGACACGGACGCCCTCCAGCGCTGCCTCAAGGAGAATCGCGGCGATCGCAGCAAATGCCGTAAAGAAATCGAAGCGTTCCGCTGCGCATGCGAGGCTGGAGGCGCTAGGGCAGGAGGAGCGCCATCGCCATCCCCGCCGCGAGCGCGAGCGCGAGCTCCACCCTCTTGATCAATCAAACGATCAAATTTTTCTTCCTCTAGTTAGGAGCCGACGTGGCACGACGCGTGGATGGTGCGTCACACCGTGTTGTTTGCTGACTCAGCACAAGCTCTAATACTCCCGTCCCGATATGGGAGACTTGTTCCTCGCAGCTATGGCGGCATTCCGAGCTAGGTTTTTGGAATTGGTGGGATCTGCGAGCGATTGACCGCGCGCGCTGGGTGATTTTCAGCTCGGTAGTGTGATCTAATTCGGGGCCGGGCGATCGATTTGGAGCGGCAGTGATGGAAAGGGAGGCGGCTCCTCCTCTCGACATCGAAAGAAAGGGGTCATTCTCGAGCCACCGGGGGCGCTCAGTGTATCCCGTCCCGGCTTCCAGCTCGTATGAGGAGATGCCGCCTCGCGCGTCCAGGATTTCGTGGCTCATCCCCCTTTTCGTCGTCGCCAATGTCATCGTCTTCATTGTCACCATGTATGTCAACAATTGCCCCAAGAACTCGTTCAATTGCAGGCTCACCTTCCTCAAGAGGCTCTCTTTCGAATCGCTCAGGGACAATCCTCTTCTTGGTCCATCCTCCGAAACGTAAGTTCTTCTCTCTCTCTCTCTCCTTTTTTTTTTTTGTCTTTCCTTCCTGGTTCGTTTGATTTTTTTTCTTCGCTTGGATGATTCTTCCTTTGTGTGTGGGTGTGTGTGTTCTTCACTGATCGATCGCTGCTTCTATAGATTGAAGAAAATGGGGGCATTAAACTCGACACTGGTGGTGAAAAGACATCAAGGGTGGCGGCTAATCTCTTGCATGTGGTTACACGCCGGTGTGCTTCACTTGCTCGCGAACATGATATGCCTTCTCTTAATCGGCATTCGCCTGGAGAGGGAATTCGGCTTTGGTAAGTTGACGAAAATCTTTCTAAAGTTCTTCTCTTTGCCTCAAACTTGTTTTCTCTGCAGTGAAGATCGGGCTTTTGTATCTCCTATCTGGTTTTGGTGGCAGCCTCCTGTCCGCGTTGTTCATCCAGGACCGTATCTCGGTCGGAGCGTCGGGAGCTCTCTTCGGTCTTTTGGGAGCAATGGTCTCGGAGCTCATCACCAACTGGTCCATCTATTCCAACAAGGTAGCTTCTTAAGCTTGCTTCAAAGTTTTCTCTCTTTGGTGGTGATCCCTTGCCAAGCACGTATTGCGACTAACACAAGCTTCTATTCTTTTTTTTTCCGTTGCTTTGGCTTGCAGATTGCCGCGTTGATCACATTGGTCATCATCATCGGCATCAACTTGGCGGTGGGCATCTTGCCTCACGTCGACAACTTCGCGCACATCGGAGGATTTGTCTCCGGGTTTTTGCTCGGCTTCGTGCTGCTCATGAGACCACAACTTGGATGGGTCCGGCATCAAGGACACGCTGGGATGCCGGGCGGTGCTCCTGTCAAGTCGAGACACAAGATCTATCAGATCGTGCTTCTCATCGTTGCCGTGCTCCTTTTAGTTGCCGGGTGAGTTTCCTCTTACCATCTTTTGCTCTCTTGAGTGATCCTTCAACTGTGCTTGTCAATCTCTCCAGGTACTCGACCGCGATTGCTCTCTTGTACAAAGAAGTTGACGTGAACAAGAAATGTAGCTGGTGTCACTACTTGAGCTGCGTTCCTACGTCGCATTGGAATTGTAATGGCAGCAAAACGTTTGAATGCGAGGTATGTTCTTCGCTCTCCTTTTGTTTTTCTATTTTCTCCGCGTCTCTTAGAAATCGTCGTCGTCCGCGCTCGTGTATGATTGCTTTTGACTTTCACACATTTTCTGGATTTGCTGCAGTATAACTTTGACAAAGGCTACTTGACGGTGGTTTGCGAAGATAGAACGCGATCGAGAGAATGGCCCTCAGTCACTTCTCCCACGAGTGATAATGTTTACTGCTCGAGAAGCTGCCGGTAAAAGTGAAAGAAAAAAGGAAACCATTCTTTGGGAGGAGAATAAATTGCTTGTAAAAATTCGTTTGAGAAAGTACATTTGTTTTTTTATCCACACCATACGTTTAGGTCGACGCAAAGCCAAGCAAAGTATTTTGGCTGGCGATGGCGGACCGATTCGTCGCGGCGCATCCCTGGCACGACCTCGAAATCGGTACGCTCGTCTCGTGTTCTCTTGATTCTCAGGCTGTTCTTGCGATCTTCTCACGCGATCGAGCCTCTTGTTTCGTGGCCAAACCCCAAGGTTCTGGAGCTCCCTTAGTTTTTAACTGCGTGAGCTTCATCCTCTTGTTTGGTAGCATTGCTTGAATCGGTTTTCCAGGTCGTGGAAATCGCCAAAGGCAGCAAAGTCAAGTATGAGCTCGACAAGCAGAGTGGATTGATCAAGGTGTGAATAGTTTGATCTTTTCTTTCGCTACTTTCCAGTTATGCTTTGGTCGTTCTTCCAGGTTGATCGAGTCCTTTATTCCTCGGTGGTTTATCCACACAACTATGGATTTGTTCCACGCACGCTGTGTGAAGACAATGACCCGCTTGACGTTCTTGTGATCATGCAAGTGAGCTTCCATCTCTTTTTTTCTTTTTTCCCTGGTTTTGTCTTAGTAAACGCTCTCGGCCAAGTGAACTTTTCATGAACAGGAGCCTGTTCTTCCAGGAGCGTTTCTCCGAGCCAAAGCCATCGGGCTCATGCCGATGATCGATCAGGTAGCAAAGTGTTTACATTCTTTTCAGCGTTTCTCTAAGAGTGTCATCTATCTGATCAGGGGGAGAAGGACGATAAGATCATAGCAGTGTGCGCTGATGATCCAGAGTACAAGCATTGCACGGACATCAAGCAGCTCCCGCCTCACAGGCTAGCAGAGATTCGCAGGTTCTTCGAGGATTGTATCCTTTGCATCGTCTTTGGTTCTTTCGATTCTCTACCGCTCTATTTCACGATCGAGTGACAGACAAGAAGAACGAGAATAAGCAAGTAGAGGTGGAAGACTTCCTTCCCGCGGAGAAAGCCATAGAAGCTGTGCGCAACTCAATGTAGGCATTTCTCTTTTCTCTTTTTTCTTTGGAAAGCTATGCTCGTGTTTTCCAGGGATTTGTACGCGGCCTACGTTGTGGAGACCCTTCGCCAGTAGGAAGCCATGGAAGCTTCGCACAGGACACACACTTCATTATAATTGTTTATCTTTGCGTTAATCAAACAAAGTTATTCCAGCTCTAAAACCAGAGCTCGCGCTTAGGGTTGGCTATGGCGTCTACGAGCTTATTTCTCGCCTTGGCGCTAGCGCTGCTGGCTTCTCAAGGTAAAGTTTTTTTTCGCTCCAGCTCTCTTGGATCTTCTCGCCTCCCTTTCCCGCAGCGATCGCTAAAGCCAGTGATGTGAAGGAGCTCCAGATCGGAGTGAAGGTATGTGATCGGCTCTTCTTTTTTTTTTTCGTTTTTTCTTCTTGTGGACTGATGAGAGATTTCCTGCCAGTTCAAGCCTTTGACTTGCGAAATTCGAGCTCACAAAGGCGATGAAGTGAAGGTCCATTACAAGGTAGGAAGTGTATCCAATTTTTCTATCGCACTGGACGAGTTTTCTTTCAGGGATCTCTCACGGATGGGACCGTTTTCGATTCGAGCTACACCAGGGGCGATCCCATTGGTTTTACCTTAGGCCAGGGACAAGTGATTCAAGGTAAGTTCTTAGTTTTGTTCTGAAGCTTGGAACTTATATTGCTTTCATGTCAAGGCTGGGATCAAGGGCTTCTAGGAATGTGCGTCGGCGAGAAGAGAAAGCTTAAGATCCCCTCCAAGCTCGGTTATGGGGATCAAGGACAACCACCAAAGATTCCAGGTAAAACTCCTTGTTTTCCACTCTCTTGTTTTCTTTGTTCTGATGTAAAACTTCTGCATATGTTCAGGTGGTGCGACACTGATTTTTGAGACCGAACTCGTGTCAGTTAATGGCAAGGGTGATGAAAAAAATGAACTCTGAGGTGTAGTGCTTGATTTTGACAATGAAGCCCTGACATAACACTCTGTTCTTTCTTGAGCTTTTTTTGTCGCTCGTACTGATCTTACCAGAACTGGCCAGGATTGACGCTTACAATCCCTGCAAGAGCTTTACCACCTGTGCTTCGCAGTCCGTCGATGATGGAACCCCAGGAGGATCCAAGCGCTCCTATGAAGTAATCGCAATCCACTGCCATCATCAGGTTCACAAAAGCATTGGTGCTACTGTTCCATCTTCCCAGGCCGGTTTCGTAGTCTTTCATCGTCGTGCTTCCGGTTTGTCTTCTAATGGTCGTGTAGTAGAAGTTCCACTTTGTGTAGTTCTTACTTTCGTCGACGACGTTCTGCGGGAGATTCATTTGGAATTTATCAAGCTGGAGTTTTTTCTCGTACCTGCATCTCCGTTGAAAGCCATATGTGCTTGGCATTAGGAAAGCGACCACGTAAGTTTTGAGCAAGCTCCATATAAGATTTGAAGCCGAAGATTTTCATTTCTCGGCCCTTGTCGCCTTGTCTAACGTGAACACTTACCAGGGGCCTCGGACCCCATGGCCTGTGGATATGGTTGCTCCACACAAGCTTCTCCATGGCGGTGATATTTCTTCTCGAACTTTCAACCTGTAAGGCATCAAAGCTATGCTTATACTTCCTTGAAACCAAGCTTTATTCTGATTGTTTCCAGACCTTTGGCCACTCTTTGGGAAGTGTGTCGACGATCAACGCAGCAGCCGCACGGCCAAACGCTTCGTGACGAGCACGGTTGAGAAGTACGCACAGGTATTCGCTTGGATATCGAGTAAGATATCTGATGGCCTGATATCAAGCACTTCATACTCACTTTCGTTTTAGAGCACGATTACCTGTGCACGCCACCACCATATGTGCATTTGGTTGTGATGAACTGTGAGCTCACCATTCACTTGGCTCGTTGCTTGCAGATGCTCCCATGGCTTTCCCCAGATCCTGTGTGGAAGATAGAAGATTTCACACTGTTGCATTATGGATTCTCTGCGGTCTTACACTGGAATGGGTGCGAACCATGTTATCCCTCCCCAGTAGTTGCTCATGTCGGTGATAGTTTTATTCTTTCTCGCTTCCTGCGAAGCAGCGAGCTCCAGCGCTCGCTCACGACATTCCTTTGATGTCTCGGGAATGAAATAGCATGTCCAACGAGAGTGTCCAGATCCTAAGTGCCAAGGTAAGCTTTACTGTTCTTTTTCTTTCTCCTAAGCTTTTGCGTACCTTTGCAGCCCTCGTGATCGGCTCGGTTGAAATACTCCAGGACCAGAACTCTATTTTCGTTCATAGCAACTGCGACCATTCCCGAGATGGCGTTCAGCTGTGCTCCGGTACCCCATGTCGATATGTTTGCGAAGTCTACGTACAAGAACTTAAGAGATGAATCTCTGCAGTTCTTCGGGTGCTGATGCAACCACAGATCTCGCTGGACGCGTCTTGTGTATGGTAAGTTATCTTCCTCTCCTCCATCGATCTGGACAGTTTGCAAACCGGATCTAAGTTATAAAGCCAGCCTCTAACTCTAGATCTCTGGATTCTCACCCAGGGAGGAAATGGACCTTGCAGCAGAGCTGTTTTGTTGAGGAGGAGCTCCTCTCCATCGTCCTCGCAGGGGACGTGCTTTCCGAGCTCAGCTCCCAAGAGGCCTTTCCACAAACTCCAGTGTGGACGCTCTCCATCGGCACTCCGGCTGTCCATCCTGGTATACTCCATGTAACGAGCTTTACAATTCTCCAGGTGAGGAGGCCGACTGATGCTAGAGAGCTCTTCCTCCGAAGCTTCGGCGTCCTCCTTGAGGTATGGTGAAGAATTCCAGATCTCCATTAGCAACTCAATCTTCTCGCTCGTCTCGTCGTGCGCAGGGAGCTCGGTGTTGCGAGACGAAGTGTTGGACACGGATGATACTTGCACGGATTGGCAAGGCAAGTTGCCACGAAGGAGAAACTGCGAGAGCTTTGCCGACGGCTCACCATTTTGATTCGCGTTGTCGAGTTGGATCACTCCAACGATGAGAAGCAGGCTGAGCGACAGGCAAACGATGAAGATCCCACTACTTTGGCTGGAAGATGAAGCAGCAGCAGCCATGGTTTTGTGCTTCCAAACTTCCAGCCTTTGGTGGAAAATTTCTTAGTCTGTTACAAGTGTTACTTGGCTTAGACGCGATACTGCTGAAATTTTTGTGTAACTGCAAGACTAAAAGAAAAGTTGTTAATCTCAATAGTTAAATTATTTGTTGTTAAACATAACCAGAATAAAAAATGTTTAACACTGATACGCTAGAAGGAGGGCTCGAACCTCCGACCTTGTGGTTAACAGCCACACGCTCTGACCAACTGAGCTACTCCAGCTCATGTTATATTAATCATTAACTTTTATTTTAACAATTAAAAATAATGACACAAAAGTGGTGTGGCTGATTCTTCCTCTATTTTTTGTCATGCGCTTCTCCAGCGCTGGGAAAATGGCGCTTACGCGAATGTTGCTTGTGTCTATGGCGTTGGCCGCGCTGCAAACACTGGGCGCCTCCCAGGGAGTGGTAAGCTTCGATTCTTCGCTGTGATGGTTTAGCTATGGAGTCTCTCTTCTCCCCACCGCAGCAATCCAGAAGTTTTTCTATAGAAAACGACGCGTTTTACAAGGATGGAGAGCCCTTCCGCATTCTGGGTGGTGAAATCCACTACTTCCGGATCGTTCCAGAGGTAAAGCTCTTCTCGGTCTCTTCGAATTCTTGTTTTTCCATCGAAGAAAAATGCTCTCGCAGTACTGGAAAGACCGGATCCAGCGAGCAAAAGCAATGGGTCTTAACACCATCCAGACTTACGTTCCTTGGAATGTTCACGAGCCATCGGAAGGCGAGTTCTTCTTTGGCGATCCGGTGAACCTCGAGGCCTTTCTAAAGCTCGCACAAGAGCTCGAAGTTTTGGTCATGCTTCGCATGGGACCATATGTTTGTGGAGGTTTGGCTTTTTTCCGCTTGGAGGTTTTCGAAGATTTTGCTTCCAGAATGGGACCTTGGAGGATTTCCTTCGTGGCTACTGTCCAAACAACCACAGCTAAAGCTCAGGACTTCCGATTCTTCGTACCTTAAGCTCGTAAGTTCTTCCCTCTTGCAATCTTCTACTGTTTTTTTCGAGTCTTCTATCTTAGATCCTCGAGTTACAGGTTGACCAATGGTGGAATGTTCTTCTTCCTAAACTCGTTCCATTTCTCTACTCTCGTGGTGGTCCAGTGATCATGCTACAGGTTTTTTCATGACAACCTTTGCTCACTTTTGATTTTCTAAACTTCCTTGCTGTTCTTCTCGCAGGTTGAAAACGAGTATGGATCTTTCGGATCTGACAAGCAGTATCTCCACCACCTTGTCAGCGAAGCTCGCGAATACTTGGGAAACGAAATAATCCTGTGGGTTCTTTTGATTCGAAGCTCTTCAACTAAGCAGCTTTTACTACTTGCAGATACACGACTGATGGAGCTACAGAGGACGCTCTGCAACGGGGTACAATATCTAGAGACGATGTTTATGCTGGTGTGTATCTCTATCAAAATCTCGTGGTTTTGGATTACTGTTCCTTCGAATTTTCTACAGCTGTGGATTTTCCCACCGGCTGGGATCCTGTAGCAGCATTTGCACTACAAAAGAACTACAACTCCCCTGGAAAGTCTCCTGCATTGTCAACGTAAGTTCCAATTTTTTTTTTGGACGCTTCACTGAGAAATTTCTATGCAGTGAGTTTTACACGGGCTGGCTTACTCACTGGGGAGAAAATCTCGCAACAACAAGCCCGTATGTTGCAGCAGCAGAGCTGGACAAGCTTTTGAGTGCTAATGGTTCTGTCGTGCTTTATGTGAGTGTTTTTTCATTCTAGCTTACGTTCTTGGCATTGAAACTCTTTGTTTAGATGGCTCACGGAGGCTCCAACTTTGGATTTTTCAGCGGTGCAAATACTGGGGGGAAAGAAACCATCTATCAGCCGGATATCACGTCCTATGATTATGTGAGCTGCCCGCTCTTTCTAAACCATGGTTTGAGAATTGTTTCCAGGAAACTCTAGGACGCCCCCATTGGGGAAGGTGGAGATCTTGGAGAAAAGTTTTGGAGTGAGTTTGAGCTCTTATTGTGTTTGTGCTGTTTCTTATATTCCTTGCAGGATTTCGTGAAGTGCTCTCGAGCTATGTCAACTTTCCACTTCCAGATCCGCCGCAACTTCCATCGAGACGAAACACTGGGACTGTCGTGCTGCAAAAGCTCGCAAATCTTTTCCAAGTCCTCCAGTCTCTCAGTCATGAATTCTATCTTCAACAAGCTCCGGTGACCATGGAGCTTCTCAACCAGGTAACTCGGGCTTGTTTCGTGCTGGACCAATATCTTTAAGTTTTTGTTTTTTCTAGAGTTTTGGATTCATCGTTTATAGATCCAGACTCCCGTCTCATGCAAAACCAGGATCCATCCTTGAAATAAAGAAGGTAAGCTCCTGATTCGAGATTTAGAAGTATGGGTTCATCGATACCATGAACAGATTCATGATCGAGCTCAAGTTTACGTTGGAAAGAGCTCTCAAAGCCTGAGACTCGTAGGAACGCTGCAAAGATGGTCCAATTCCTCGCTACAACTTCCTGATGGATCATCGGCTGGAATGGAAATCTACATTTTGGTTAGAAATTTGTCCCCAGTGGAGTTACTTCTAAAACTTTCACGTCTTTGTAGGTGGAAAACATGGGACGTATCAACTATGGACCATTCATATTCGACCAAAAGGTCTGGTTTTTTCTTTTTCTTCGAGAAGTAAAGTTCACTCTTTTTTTCCTCGAGTGTTTAGGGGATTCTTTCTTCCGTTATCCTTGACAATGTTCCAATGCTTGGCTGGAGAGCTTACACTTTAAGCCTCGCAGATGTCGCTGAAAAGTTTCAAGCGATGCCAAATGACCTTGCTGGATTTCAACGACATGGAAGCATTCGCATTGAGTCAAGAGGTTTTAATCAACTTTGCCATACACTCAAAGTTTTTCTTTCTTTCTTTGGCAGCTCCACATTGTGATGGCCCTGCTTTCTATGCTGCCACGTTTGAGAGTGAAGCTCAAATGGACACTTTCATCTCTTTCAAAGGCTGGAGCAAAGGGGTGGCGTTCGTGAATGGTTTCAACCTTGGTCGATTTTGGCCGGTAAGGAACAAAGCTTCTAATTTCCTTCTCGATTTTATGCCTTCTTCTCGTCCATCACACACAACTTTATCTTTAAGGATGCTGGCCCGCAATGCAGCCTGTATGTTCCTGGACCACTGCTAAGGCAAGGAGAAAACCAGCTTGTAAGTCTCCTCGTTAAAACTTAGCAATTTCTCTTGACTTTTCTTCTCTTTTCTCTCTCGTAAAGTTGATTCTAGAGCTCGAAAACACTCTGCTCCACAACAAAACGCTCCAGTTTCTCGGGCAGCACGACTGGACTTGCGGCAAAAACTCGTAAAAATCGAATTTGAAGCATAAGTTCATGCCTTTGTTTCTTCCAAAGCTCGAAACAATCAAGCAATCAAGCAAAAGTAATAACACCCTTGTGTTTAAGTCCTGTGATCGAGAAGTTTAAAGTCAAATTTCACGAGTATTTTTCTCCGGAATCGTTGTAGTCTTTGTTTGAAATTCATCGAAGTCGAGCGAGTCACGACTACGCAATTCCTTTTTTCCACGCGGGTGGGGCTTGGATTAAGCGACCAAATGGGCCATCCACAGCCGTTGGATATCGGCATTGAAGTGCCGATAGACAATAATAACGCTGTTCTTCCAAGGCACGACTTCACGGCGGTGCGAATGCGCCTCTCTAATGTAATAGCCATGGATTTGTGGACGAGGAAGGGAATTCTCAACACTTTTGCGTCGATCACAGCGATCTCGCTCGTCCTCTTCTTCACGTTTCCTCGCGCGATGCTTACAACGGATTTTAAGTCCCGTAAGTTGTCTGCAAGGAAGAAATCGATTAGAATTCCTTCTCTGTTCTTCCAATTTTTTCAGTCTCTTCGACCACTGACCCGATCGTCCCGGCGAATTGCTCCAAGGAAACGCCCTCCAGAGATTTTGATCCCAGAGTGGAGCTCCTACTGAAGTACTGGCAGGAGCTCTATCTTGGAAATGGAACTTCTTCTTCTTCTTCTTCGATCAAAAGTGCCCCCCGAGCTCCACACCTCCAGAACTGCTCACAGCAAACTAGCGCTTGGGACACAGTCGATGCCAGTGGAAATCGACCCAATTGGATCTTTCCCACCGCGCGTGAAAGTCACAATCCAAGAGCTCCAAATGAAGACGTGGTCTTCCGAGGTGGTCCACAGCCTCCGTGGGTACGTGTATAGCATTTTCCAACGTAATCACAGGTTTCCCATGATCATAGTATAGATTGAAGGTGGCGATGATGATAATTTGCCCATGACAAGGCAAGCCCAAACGGATCTATGGCTGCATCAGCACCCCAAGGACTGCACTGATAAGTCAACCAAGTTCTTGGTCAACGACTGGGTCAACTCGCCCAAGCTGGGGCTTGGAGGTCAAATGGTGGCGATGGCGGGTATCTTTGCCATTGCCGTCAACGAGAAGCGGGTACTCGTCACCGACACCCTCAACCGAGCAGACCATGATGAATGCAAAGGTAGGTTGGCTAGCTGTTCAACCAAGGCGTTGACCATCTCTTTGTAGGGTCAGCGAGGGCTCACTGGTCGTGCTATTTTGTTTTGGAAACCTCCGAGGAGTGTAGGGCACAGGCCAAGAGACTTTTGTCTCAGAAAAAGGCATGGAAGCAAAAGGTGGTGACCAATGCCAACTCGTATCCCAAAGCCTACATGTGGTTTGGAAAGGTTCCAGAGTAAGAAGGCTTTGACCTTTGAGAAGGAGATAGTCAACGCGTTGGTCAATGCAGGAAGTGGGGAAGACCGTGGGAGACAATGCAACCTTTGGATGTGGTTGGCGGTGAGATTCTTGGGGGGCACAAGGCTACTGACCGGCAATGGTGGAGGGCACAAGTAAGGAAGCTTTGCTAATTTGTCATTTCTTATCTCTTTTCTGAAACAGGCATTGAGGTATCTTATGAGAGCTCCAAGTGAGTACCTTTGCAAGCAGCTTAATCTTGCTAGACATCACAGATTTGGCAGGCAAGCAGCAGAATTAACTATTAAAACTCTCCCTACAAACTGGCCTGGCTCAGAGGTGAGAATTATATTTCCAACCTTTTTTGCAACAAATGTCATTTATTTGAAATGTAGCAGCAGCATCAGCAGGCAAGCCTTCGAGAGAAAATTTGGACAACTCCGAAGCCATGGCTACCAAGGCCAATGTTGAGTGTTCACGTTAGACAAGGGGATAAAGCTTCAGAGATGAAAATCTTTAGCTTTAAATCATACATGGAGCTGGCTCAAAAAATCCAAACTCAATTTCCTCAACTGCAAGAAATATGGCTTTCAACAGAAATGCAGGTAACTAAATTATATTACACGCTTGACATCTCCAATTTTCATCTAAAAGAATTTTTGTTTGATCTTAAATAAGAATGTTATCGACGAGTCAAAAAACTACACGAACTGGAAGTTTCACTACACAGACATCCCAAGACAAAATGGAACTACAAGTATGGGGGCATATGAGAGAAGCTTGGGAGTGAAAGCGAGCAGCAACAATGCCTTCGTCAACTTTGTCATGGCTAGTGAGTGTGATTTTTTTGTGGGCGCTCTGGGCTCGACGTGGAGCTTCCTCATTGATGCAATGAGAGCTACTGGTGGTAAACTGCGAGCTGGATTCCTCAGCGTCAACAAGGATAGATACTGGTAACCATATAACAACTTGATAAGTTTCTCATTGTTTTTTCAATTAATTTTTGCTAAATTAATGTTTGATATTCACTAGTCACGGAGATTTCCTGAGAAAAAAGATATTTAAGTTCGAGGGACCCTCTTTGGGTTGGTTCTTTGATACGATATCTATAGTCCATCAACTTTGTGCCAGTAGATAGCTGGACTTCCTTGACTCGTGAGACAAAAGCTTGACAGAATTACCCACAAAAATTCCAGATACCAGACCCCATTTTCCAAACAAAGACTAGAATTCAATCAATTTTACAAGGTAGATCAACGATTTTCTAACCATTAGGTGAAACATAGACGTATGAAGTTTCAATCCATATAAACAATGACACTTCCTGAGACACTGAAAAGTTTTCGTTTCAGGTGAGTGTAGGAAAGAGGGTCCCTCGCGCACTAAAACGAAGGAACCTCTCTCGTACAAGTCCTGTTTGAATTATAGCCGTCGGATCACATGTATATGTTTGAGTCATGACCATCGGATATAATCCGTTTTGGAGTGTGGAGGGCTCGAGCGACAATGAGCATGAAATCTGGACCTGGAGTCAAGCAAGAGATCGATTTGTTAGAGGGGTTCTTTCGAAAATCTATGGTTCTTTTCCCGATTGTTGTTCTATTCCTCCTTTGGGCGACTCGTAAGTATAAATTGATTCAATGTCATGATGTGAATTGTGAATTGTGGTTCCATAGCTCCAACGAAATTTTTCCGGCTACCATTTCAGAGCAACGATGTTGATTGTAGAGAATCTCATGTGGATGATTTGATGAAGCTATGGGAAGAATCATATAGCTTAAATGGAACTTCTCTGAGCACCAGCAAGAGTTTTCCAGTTGCTCCACACTTGGAAAATTGTCAACAGCAGGCACTGGAGTGGATGGAATTTGACAATCGCGATGCAAATGGAAGACCACCACTGTGGAGCAGGGAGGATGAGGAATTGGAATTGGAGCTCATGATCAAGAACTCCACAAAGCATTCCATAAAAAATCTCTATCCACCATGGGTACGATCTAACTTTGGCTTGAATCTTTTTTTTATTCTGTTTTTTCTACTGTTCGAACAGATCAAAGGTGGCGACGAGGACAATCTGCCACTGACCCGAGCAGTCCAACGAGATTTGTGGCGCCACCAGCATCCACAAAATTGTACTGATCCCAGCGTGAAGTTTCTGGTGACAAACTGGCTAAACAGCCGCGGACTGGGCCTTGGAGCCGAGCTTGTGGCAATGGCCGGGATCCTGGCCATTGCTTTGCGAGAAAAGAGGGTTCTCGTTCTAACAGACTTTGATCGAGCCAAGCACGAAGATTGCAAAGGTATGAGATGATCTTCTCGAAGATCTTCCCTTGTTTATTTCAATCGTATAGGAGCTTCGCATGGACGATGGTCGTGTTACTTTGTTCCCGAGACTTCGGAGGAATGCCGAGCTCGAGCGATGGAGCTCGAGGGCGATGTCAAGGCATGGAACCAAGGGACAATCGTTGGTCTTGACAATTTTTCTCGAACTTCGGTGTGGACGGGACCTGTTCCAGAGTGAGGATCATAGCTATTAATTGATCAAAGATATTGACTCTAATATTTTCACTACAATGCATTCCAGGTATTGGGGAAGACCATGGGAAACCATGCAAACATTTGACGTGGTGGATGGGGAGCTTCTTACTACACACAAAGGCATGGACCGACAGTGGTGGAGAGCTCAGGTTATTTTATATAGTTTTCTCCAAATTATTATTTTCTATAGATATTATTGTTTTTATTCTGTAGGCAGTGAGATATTTCATGAGATTTTCCAGTGAGTACACTTGTATCCTCCTCAATGGGGCCAGGCATAAAGCATTTGGGAAAGAGGCTGCTCAAGCTGTCATTCAAAGCTCACAAAAGAACTGGCGAAAGGTAGAATCTTCAATCATTTTTGCAATGTTCCATCGATTAAGATTTCTATCAGGTGATTAATCAGCGTGATGTTATGAAATTGTTGTGGGCAAAGCACAGGCCATGGGTACCAAGACCTCTCATAAGCCTTCACGTAAGACAAGGTGACAAAGCTGCGGAGATGAAAATCTTCGATCTAAAGTCGCATATGGCTCTGGCCGAGATTATCCGAGCAAGATTCCCCGATATCAAAGGCATCTGGCTCTCCACAGAAATGCAAGTAAGGAGTCCCTCGAAATCCCTCATCGATTTAACTTGGTTTTCTCGTTCTAGAGTGTTGTGGACGAGGCAGTGTCAAACTTTACATACTGGAGCTTCTATTTCACAAAGGTGGCGAGGCAAAATGGAACAACACGCATGGGCGACTACGAGAGGAGCTTGGGGACGAGACTGAGCAGCAACAACGCGTTTGTCAATCTCTTGATGGCCGTGGACTGTGATCACTTTGTTGGAGGGCTGGGCTCGACTTGGAGCTTCTTGATCGATGGATTGAGGCTCACGGGTGGGAAGCTCAAGGTCGGCTTCTTCAGCGTCAACAAAGATAGATACTGGTAAAAGCGTGATCGAATTCTCGAGCTTGTACAAACGATCGATAGTTGTATATAGATGGAAGAATCCTAAAGTTTGAAGCTATGGAAAAGTTTCTGGACGATCTCACAGCTCAGGCCAAGGAATCGCCCAGGCTTAAGTCTCGAGCAAGCTTCTCTTGCGAGCATCCTGAGCGATGGAAGCTCAAGAGCGATGGCTCTGGCAGCACGCTCTGCTGGACTCCATCAGTGACAGCTTTTCGCGCAGCGACGATTCCCAGAGAGCAAAGGTTAAACCACAAAAATGAACTTTCAAGGTAGCTACTATTAACACAGGTGGATAAACCACTCGTGAAAATATCGAAGAACAGGACTTACTGTACAGTGGAGTTACTCAAACATTGCTCTGCTTGTAGATGGATGTGTCGAGAATTTGCTTCCCGCACATAGCACACACTCCTGTCAATCCCAACGATATAAAGTTCTTAGAGGAATCACAAGAGGGAACGAAAGCACACAAAGTGAAAAAAGAAAGAGAAGGATACCTTTCTTGTAGGAACACGACTGGCAGTACTTTGCGTCCTGGTGGAGCTGCTGCTTGCAAATGACACATTTTGTTGTTCCATAGGGCGTCCATCTAGACAAAGTTTTAGAGAGCCAAGGAAGAAAACGTAAGAGGTTGAATGAAAAGAGGAGAAATTTTGCAAGAAACCTGTGCTTCTTGGATAGCAGCTTGTTCTCATTGATCTTCTGGCCGCCGCTTTGGATTGTGTTGCTCGCGCCGTCCTTCCATTTGTCTGGAACCACGACCTTGCCCAATTTCTTGACGCCTATCCATCAAGATCCGAGAGCTCCATCTCAGCATTGGAAAGAATCGAGAGAGAAGGCTTACTTACACTTGTCGCACACCATCCTCGCTCGATCAAGCGCTCTCGATTTCGCCTCGCGCGATGGAAGAACAAAATTAGGGCTATACGAAAGCCCTAAAAGTATCAAATGGAAAATGTATTTTAGGGTTTCTACTTTTCTAGGGTTTTAGCGATGGAGGAGGACGAGCTGCGGCGCCAAGCCCAGGCGATCGAGGCCTGCATTGCGCCGCTCCAGGTCGCGATCAAGGATGTGGAGCTCCTGTCGCGGAGGATTCCTGCGGCCGAGGATTTCCACTACTACTCCAATTTCTCGAATTTCCGGGGGCCCGTGGCGAGCATGAATGCGCGCGCCCAGGCGCTGCTCTCCGAGGTCGGTACGTGCAAGCAGCTTAGATCCGAGGCATCGGCGTGGCCGGCGGATGTGGAGGAATCATACGACTGGCTTGTTGGTGTCCAAGACGATGTTCTGGAAGGCGTTGGATCGGCTCTGGATGAATTGGGCCTGGGAGCTGGGAAGAGACCGCCGGATTTTCTTCTCCGGAAGGGCAAGAAGAAGAACGCTCCTTTTGCGAGTGGCAATGCGAGCGAGAGTAAATCCCCCACCACGTCGCAGAGAGCTGTGAAAGTGGCCTCTCAGAAGAAGGAGCGGCTTCCAGTTCCTTTCCATGTCAGGTCTCTTCCCCGGCCACAGGACAAGTTCGACTACCCGGCTGATAACTCCAACTCGCCTTTCAAGCATCTGTCTAGAGAGGTGCTGCTGGGTCGGTCACAGGCTATGGCTATGGAGGAGACTGGAAGTGCCAAGCCTCAGTCAGTGCTCGAGCTTCATGCTAAGAGCTTGGGTTTGATGGAGACACCGGCAGTGCATCCTCTCAAGGTGAGATACATGGCTCTAATTCCATTGTTTAAAGCCATTTGCGTGGTTTTGACTTACAACATGATTGACAGGATTTTGTTGCAGGAGGAGCTGACAAGTATGGAGTATTTGAAGGAGTTTCCTGCTGATGGACCTGATGAGCCTGTGAAACCAAAGTCTTTGAGTGAGACGCCATTGTTTATCGTGGAAAGCCTTCCGGCTTTAGAGACGATGGCTGCGAAGCTGCATGCGAGTTCCGAAATCGCGGTACCTTTCTTGTTTCTTTTGCTCATTCTTGTTAACTGGATACTCTTGTTCATCTAGGTGGACCTGGAAAACCATCACTATCGGTCTTTTCAAGGCTTTGTATGCTTGATGCAAGTCTCTACGCGTTCCCAAGACTTTATTGTGGATACCTTGGTTCTCAGAAGCCATATTGGCCCAGTCTTGAGAAGTGTCTTCGCAAATCCTTCTATCCGAAAGGTATTTCTGTTTCATCTACTGTACAGAGATTTGAGCACTTCAGTGCAGGTCATACATGGATCAGACCGTGATATTCTGTGGCTTCAACGGGATTTTGGCATTTACGTGTGTAACTTGTTCGACACTGGTCAGGTCTGTTAGTATCTAATGTGCTTTGGCTTCCTTCTTATCGACTGATGTAGGCTGCGAGAGTGTTGCGGATGGAGAGATTCGGATTGGCTTTTTTACTGCAGACATTTTGTGGAGTTACTCCTGATAAGCGGTATTTAAATTTGTTTCTCTAAAGGATTTGGGGTTTATTATAACATGGTATCAGGTATCAGCTTGCCGATTGGAGACTTCGTCCACTCAGTGCTGAAATGTTAAAGTAAGCCTGTGTTTCCTTTTTCATTTCCAAGTAATTGTTCGTCTTGCTTTCTCAGGTATGCGAGAGAGGACACGCATTACTTGCTGTACGTTTATGACAAGATGAAGGGGATGCTTCGAGACGCAGAAACTACTGAGGATCTTTATCTGGAGGTAGGAGCGTTGTTTTTGTTACTATTTTGGTATCATTATGGATATTATTTCAGGTCTGTCAACGGAGCCGCGACCTTTGCTTACAATTGTATGAGAAGGAACTCTTCACTGAAAGCTCGTTTTTGCATATTTATGGGTACGTATTTGACAGCAATTGTTCATTTGAAATATTGGATTTCACTCTACAGGCTAGCTGAAAAGAACTTGACCCCCGAGAAACTTGCGATAGTTGCTGTAAGTCATTTGGGTTATTAAATTAGTTGCAGCCTAACGTCTTTGAATTTTCAGGGATTGTACGCTTGGAGGGACAAACTTTGTCGAAGCGAAGACGAGAGCACTGGATACATTCTACCTAATAGTCTACTGTTCCGTCTTGGTATGCGCATCTTATTATTACAGGTCAGGTACTTGACATAGTGATGAATACAGCTGAGGATGCTCCTCAAGATGCGAAAAGGCTACAAGGAATTTTAAGGCGTGGGCACCCTGTTGCGGCCTTTCACTCGGCTGCTCTTCTAAAAGTGATTCGAGACGCGGCAAAGACCGTTGTCACGCAGCAACCAGTACCAGTTCCAGAGCCATCCAAACCAGAAGAAGTTGAAGAAGGCGAAATCAACGATACAATGGTGCCAACCAGTCCGGCAGCCACCGAACATTTTGTCCAACAGCTTGACGTGGTGACCACTGTGAAGACGGTTCCATCGGTCCCGGAAGGCACTTCGCTTGCCGTGTTCGATGAACCAGGTTTCGAAACCGTTGAGGAAGCCTTGGAAACGTCCGCTGCGAAGCTACAGCAAGAGACTGTGCCTACGATGCAAGTCAAGAGGTCATCAGTCGCAGACGCACTCTTCCGGGCTTCCTCCGCACATCTCGATAGCGACGAAGACGACGATGAAGAGGCGATGGCAAAAGCTCTGGCCATACGGGCTTCACTCTCGTTCCAGAGCGTCAAGGCAGTCCCTATGGAGGAACAGCAGATTGTTCCCGACGGGAAGACTAGCTCAGTGGCGGAATTGGAGATCTGTTCTCCGGTGGTGGAAGTTACTGTCCCGTTCTCCAATCTGGAAGAAGTAATATTGCTTGAAGATGGCGATAACGAAACCAAGGACACCACAGCGGTGGACCAAGCCAGGGGTGATCAAGGCGACGAAGATGGTACGCCTGCTACGAGAGATCCCGGAGCAAGCGAGCTACCTCTCTCGCTCAACGAACGTTACGGTGGTAGCGGCAAGCAGCAGCAGAACAGGAAGAGAGAACGGATGAGAAAGGGCCGGAAGCGAGCAAACGATTCCGCGACCGGTGACGCTGGTGCCAAAGACGAGGCCGAGGTGACGCCGTTCAGCGTGAAGCGGGACAAGAGAGAGCCTCACTTCGATCCGGCCGTGAGTGCCGAACCAAAGCTAAACGGTGTCCTGCAAGGCGGGAAGAGGAGGACCGTGTTTCCAAAGTCTGGTAACAGGACTGCGATCTTCAAGTAAATTGAATATGTTATTTTTCTTGGAGAATCGATAAAAAGACATTCTAAAATCCAATATTACATGTTGTAAATCCTGTTGTGGCCACGCTTTCCATGGCAACTTTGCTACTGGGTGTATCAAGGCTATGGTGACGATCCTAACCGCTTGCTCCAGCCCGGCTCTCGTCCAAGTGGTCGGAGCATGGAGGAGGCGAAGGGCTTTGACGCCATGGATGAAGCTCTCCTGGACTTGGTGGAACATCGCGGCCTATGGAATTCAGCTCTAACGACGCAACTGAGAGCTAGGTGACTTACGTTTCAAGTTGGTGAGCATCTGCTGGAAAGCCAGCGTCCAGTCTCACGTAACCCAAGTTGATCGTTGTACGGGAGATATTGCCCACGGTTCTTAACGGGTAGGGAGCTGTCTGGGGATCGATCAACATGAGCAACATGTATATATAAACTTTAAAAAAAGGTGGAAAAGACAAAGAGCCTTGGTATATCAGCAACTGAACCTTTAAATCTATCGATTATTAATGGCTATTGTAGTTTTCTTTCTGATGGCTTTTATTTGTAATGTTTATTGTATGGGATATGTTGAATGGGGAGAAAATAATACTTTTACTGAAAATGAGATGAAATATATTATAAAACATGGTTTCCAATTTCTTATTAAAAAAATTCAAACATATGGTGATTATCCACCAGATTTTAATGATTTCACTTATGTAGATTTTAGTAGAGGAGCCGTTGCCGTAAGAATTAAACGCACTGGTTTAGCACAGTCAACATGTTCAACTGAAACTAATACTATTGTTGGTCAAGCGCTAAAACAAAATTTTGGACGTAAGTTAAATTTCTATAAAATGATTATGATCCAGACTGGTTCAAAATCTTGTAAAATTGTGGGTGATATATATATACTTGAATATAATTTTCTTTTATGGTTTAGTAACAATCAAATGAAACTTATTACTAATGTGCACTCATATAGTTATCAAGGATATGTCAGATGTGATACAACTAAAAACACTTTAAATGCTGGTTTTAAAAATAATATACTTTATAAAGAACAAATGTTGATATCTGAAAATGGTAAGAATATATTTTATATTGCATCAAACTGTAAAGCTACACTTTATTCAGGAAAATATCGTTTATGGCAATCTAGTAATTCTGAAGATTATTTTAAATTTTGCTATTGGAAAACTCAAATTGATGGAAATTCTGTAATATATAATGAGAAGAATAAAGCTTTATGGTCAATACAATACTATTGTTCAAATTGTTTAATTTTTACATACTCAATTATACAAAATGATTGTAATTTTGTAATATATAGTTCAATTAGACCACACAGTGTAATATGGGATACAAAAACATATAATCACCAAAATTGTTTAAGATAATATACTGGTATTTATAAATGAATATTGAGCTTCATTAGATTTATTTAGTTTTATATTAATAGTAATGTTTGCCCTTTTCTGGTCATTCTCAATCAACACAGTCTTATTGGGCATAAGATATTCAAGGGTTAATACTGAATTACTTTTATAGTTAGACACATGAAAACTATTTTGTCAATTTAGCAATAACATTCTACTTTTTTTTAAAGGATGGTTAAGTAATTAAAAGTCAAGTGATGATAAATTCTAGAAATTTATGTCAGTGACTTCAAGGAAGTTGAACCTGTTGTAAAGGGGTTTTTATTTTGTATTTTCACATATAAGAAAATTATTTCATACTAGACATCAAATAGTCCAAGCATTTGATCTATTGGTTTTTATAGTTGGCTGGAGGTATTTCACAAAATATTTATCGCTATAATGAGAAAAATTACTGATCGATCTCAAGTTCTTGTTAATAATACTAACTTAAGTCATATTGAGGAAAATAGCACTGAGATCATTCTCAAAAGGTTATCAAGATTTCCTAGGAGAATGATGAAGACATCTTCTTGCGGTGTCTTGGGGCAAGTTCAAGTAGTTTGCAGTACTTTCCCATAAACATTTTTGAGATTGAATTTAAAGTAATGCAAAAGTATTTAGTCAAGGTTGAGACAAAAAACAGAGTTATTGAAGATGAAGGATTAAATAACAACAAAACATGATTTTACTGCTTATTTTCAAATCATGCAATCAAGATTCCTACTTTGATGCAGTTAGTTGTGATAAGTTCTAAATTGTTTTTCTTAAACTTGCTATTAAAGGGATTAAGTTGCAATGCTCAGTTTATTTTTAGGAACTTTACTATTTCTTCTTAAGTAATTTGGTGTTGAGTTAGTTTTGAGTTTAGTGGGAAAGAGAATAATATTAGAAAGGTATAACATTTATACTGCATTTTATTATTAAGTACTTAATACAATATAAACCTTTATAGTAGTGATATGGCTTTGCTTGTGGTATTACTTGATTAGTGATTAAGTCATTGTGATTATGTATTATATCCTTGTGATAATAAATAATATACTTATGAAGTGTTTATGGTGATGGTAGTCTACTTGCAAAGTATAGTATCATTGTTAACATTAGTGCATTTGCTAATTATATTAGTGTTTAAATAAACAGAGTAGTAAATTAGACAAAATTACAAAGAAATTTAAGCTTTGGCTTTTCTTCAAAAAGTAGCTTAGTTTTACATAGCAGTTAATTGTTAATTTATGTTAAATTTAACTTGGGATATTTATTATTAATAATTTTTATCAAGACTTAAAGACTTTCTATTAAGACTTGTTTGTTATGAAGTTTTGATGTAGAAGATGGATTTATAAAGGATCATAATTTGTTGAGCATAACTTATCGTGTTTAATTTTTAGATTGATGCAATCATTGGCTTTCTCATTATAAAGTTTTGGTTTATGGATGTGTTGAAGAGATCTCACATTATGGGTTGCATTAAACTTAGTTGATACAAAATTTATAATCATTATTATCTAAAAGTTTAATATTAATTCTTCAAACTTTAGTTGTTATGTTTATTTTTCCCTTTTGTTAAGAGTTATTAAAGAAAACATTCTGCCTGCTCAATTTGTTTCTGCATCTTGAAATCATTAGTGATGATTAATCATCATCAGGATAGTTGGTTATGGTTTGCTCTATCTTATGCAAATAAAATTGACAGCATAAAGAATCCTTGGCTTTGTAGTCTCAAAGGAGGAACATTCAATCCAAATGATTCTCATAAACACTATGATTTCCAAGGAGAGCTAGAGGTTATCAGTTTCCTCACATAGCTAAGATGTCTTGGCCGTTACAAAACATGCCCGTTTTGGATGGCCAGCAAGCCCCTTCCTTTGTGTCCTGGACATCTGATGCTTCTCAAATACTAATAGTATATTGCTGGAAGGTGGGGAGGAGTGAAACACAGCTGCTAACTTTAGCTTGTGAACGAGTAAGTCAAATAGTTCTTACACATCATGTTGATTTTATATGGAAGAGAATGTGGGATTTAAAGTTTACGACTGGTAAGACCCCGTTTGGTGTCTAGACCAATAAAACAATATAAAGTTTACATGTATGTAGTGGTGGTGATTCTTCAATGAAGATCAGTATATGATGTTGTTGGAGTTTCAATTACTAGACAAAACAAATCTTTCTACCTTTGAATGTAAATATGGTTTGATAAAGTAAAGAGCAAAGAATCACAATCGTTAGATTGATATCATAATATCCAACTTTTTCTCATTTTGTTTCTGTGAAAATGTATCAACTTTGGAGCTGCTTAATTTTCTGGACACTGGGAGTAGCGATTCTTTTTGTCACGGCTACATGGAGACCTGCGGTGGTGTGAATGGTTGCTCCGGTAGTCATTCCCACCTATGAAGAAACGTTAGTTGAATCATCTGAGCAAAAGAGAAAACAAGGAGAAATCTTCACTGGTGGAGCTCCTTGGGCCAGCTTGAAATCAAAACGACGAACAAGCATCGCTACTGCCGTGACAGTCTAGAGCAAAGCACACCGATTTTCATTAAGAAGTTAAAGAGGCAGTGATCAGTTTTACCTCGAATGTGGCAAACATATCACCAACACACTTGCGAGGGCCGCCTCCAAACGGCAAGTACCTGAGAAAACCGAATGGCTTGATCCAAGAAGCGAACTTCATCATACTTTATCTTACTTGAAATTCTCTGTGACTTCGTTTGGATCTGGCCCATCCAGAGGCCACCTCTCAGGTCTAAACTCGTGAGAGTGCTCCCATAGCGATGGAGAGCGATGCAAGTTCCATAGAGATATGAAAATGTCCTCTCCTCTACGCGCAAACATGGATGAAGTTTAGAAGTATGAGCAAGAGATAACGAGGGAGTGTTTGGAAAACCTCTTAAGTGGATAGCCTGCGAGTACATCGTCCTGGAGTGATCTTCTTATCAACACTGGAGGCTGCGGGTAAAGCCGCAAGGACTGCCAGAGAAAAAGGAAGTTTTTTGCTAACGTTGAAAGCAATGGATAGTAACTCACCTCGTTAATGACTCGTTTTGTGAACTTGAGCTGCTTCAAATCCTCCAAAGTCGGGCATTTGTCCCCTAGAACAGCATCAACCTGAAAATTTGAAGAACTTGTAGTGCAAACTTTGGAAAGATAGAAGAATTTTACCTCGGCTTGAAGCTTTGTCATGGCTGCTGGATTCTTTTAACACATTTCATTCTCATAGTTAGATTCGTTTTCTCCCTGGACTTTTTTCTTTTTTTTCCATCGTCTTCCTCTTGTAAAAGACGAAAGTAGCTCACCTGGATTAGAAGATGTAGTGTCCAAGTTAAAACCGCGGCAGAAGTTTCGTGACCCGCAATCAGCATTGTCATCAAGTCGTCTCGTAGCTGCTGGCTAGAAACCTGATGGAACTCCATCAGTTTTGTTACTACAAACTCAAAGTAACGATCAAAGAATGCTCACTTCGTCTCCTGACGCTAGAAGAAAGTGTAAGATACTTGGGTCTCGATCGCTCACATACTCTTCGTGGAAGAGATCGTCCTCTTGATCCACCAGCCTCTACACAGAGGATTGAGAACAAGCAAACCACATAACCAATCGACTGCCAAACCTTGCAAGTCGAGATCAATTCGTCCAGGCTTTTGTTCACCAGCGTCAATGCCACTGCTACCTTCTTCTGTCTCGGGAAAATGCTCGTAGCAAATGGTAAATTCCAGTAAGGAATTACAGCAGTGCTTCGAGCTTCGGCCTCTCGCAAAAGAGTGTACACTGCCTACACGCAAGATCAAAAGTTTTAGTCATCACAAGAAAAAAGAACAAAAGAAGAAAAATGGTGTCAGTGTCAAGAACAACAAATGTAAGGAATCGTACCTCTACTATCCCCGTGTCTGTAGACAAAGAATCAAACTCGTAGTTAAACACTGCCTTTCCAATGATATCGAGCGTCAATCTCGAGAAGAGTGACTCCATCTCGGCCGAGATTTCCTTGCTTGCTGCTGCATCAAGCTTGTCACAGAGCCTCAAGCTTGCTCTTCCAAACAGTTCTATCATTTTCTCCACGTACTGCGTAGAGTGAAAACGTGAGCTTGTGCACCTTTGAGAAGGAATATCGGTATACCTTTCGATGCAAGGATGGAACTATCGCTCTTCTTCGCGCTCGCCAGATTTCTCCATCAGCAGGAATAAGTCCGGTTCCCATGACGAACTTGAGGATTTCTGCCAAGATTCCCTGTAAGTTTGAGAATGAGCTATGGATCTTACGCAAAGACAAGAGAACAGAGTAAAAAAGAAAAAGATCGAATGATCGGACCTTGGAGTAGGACTTTGCATTGTCCTTGAGAACGTGTTTCGTGACTTGCGGGTCGGAGACGATGATAAAAGACTGAAAGAAGAAGTTGAGAGCCATGGAATCATAGACAGACTTTTTCAAAGTACCTTTGGCCCAAACGAGAGCCTGAAAATCCCACCATGCTGTGTGTACAAGTTGTAGAGCGGCACGAAAAATGGCTCTCCAGCGATGGCTCTCACGTCTGCTCGAGCCACGGGAAATTGTTTCTCTGCCTTTTGTGAACTCCACTTCTCGCTCCATTTTGCGAGGAGGTCTCCGATCACGCCAAAGCTGTTAGCTGGAGAAGAAGAACAAAGAAAAAACCACGGGAAGAAAAATTCCAGAGAAGAAAGAATTTTGACATCTTACACTGGGTTTCTGCATCGCCATTGTTTTTCTTCGCTGCGACTTGGATTCTCGTCCCTGCGAAGAAATTCAAGGGCTTTGCAAACTAAAGTCTCCAAGAGCTTGGATTGATCACTTACGTGTGGCTTGAGGATGGTTCTTTGCCGGGAATGAGCTCCAGCGCGTGGAAGAGTTTCCATTCGCGAGCGCGCCATGGAGCGCCAACATTGTTTGTCTCCACAAAAACGATACCTTTGCGAGTAGTGCCACAGATTCCAAAAACTTTGTATACTATTTCTCATTGTTTAGAGTTTCTTACGTGAATGTTACATAAGCTTGCAACGGCCGTGACTGTGTGGAAGAGTCTGGTGTTTCGTTCTAGGCAAGCTAGAGTTTTTTAAGAGAATGGCCAGTGCTTCGAGGCCTCCAAGGCCTCCTCTTCCTCCTTCCACGACCAAAGCTCTAGTAAAACAGGAAATGTCGAGCATGGCTAGCAGCAGGAGGATCAAAGCCTTGCATCTCATTCCACTGCTTTTGATCCTGTGTTTGCTCATTCTCTACGGAGCGAGCAACGCTTCTTCTTCCCAACCCAAGCAAGGTAAAGTTTAGTGAGTTTCCTCATCCATCTCAGCTCCAAGGTCTCCAGATCTAAAGAACTTCGAAGAAAACTTTGAAGAGAGCTTGGAAGAGGAAACGGCAACCGGCGCGGAGAAAGTCACGCAAGTTCCTCTCAACTGGCGACTCTCATCGAGGAAACTGAGGCTCAGATTTCCTAGAAAATCGGGAGGGACGAAGCTCGAGTGACAATCTTCTTCTGCTTGATAGTACATCTAGAAACTACATATATGAACAGTTATCTCTTCTTCCTCTCCTCTCCTGTTCTCACTTTCCTCACGCATACACGCTCGTATAAACAGCAAACTTACTTGGAGAGAATCTCTCGATCTCAGACAGTGGAAGGCGGAAGAAGTCCGGCTCGTTCGTTCAAATCGGCTGCGGTCTGCATAGCTGCTCCTACTCCTCCCGGACGAGGCAATCCCGTGGGAGTGTGACGAGCTTCCGCTTCGATCACTTTGATCGCGTCCTCCTGCGTTACAACTTTGTCCGTTGCAAGGTAAGTCGTAGCATCCTGGCAAAACAAAAAAGGAAGAAAAACTGTGAAACGGGGAGAAGGAAAGAATAAAGATTACCGTGAGGAGATCTCCAATGGTTGTCTTCGCAAAGTCGTCCACCCGAGGATTAAGTTCCGCGGCCGACTGTGCCGTGGAAGACAAACCTCCCTTGCTCGTCACGGGAGCTCCAGTTGCTCGTGTCTCGGCGCTCTGGATAGCGCAAGCATCGCTATGCTCGATCGGCTGGTCGATTGCTCCCAGCGCTGCGGCCTCTAAAGCCTGCTCAGAGCAACTTTAGCTAGAGCACAGCAAGAACACCGAGAGAAAAATGGAGAACCCTATGAAATTTCTCACCTCTCCAATGGTGACGGCATTGGCGGAAGCAACCTCTGGAGCAGTAGGCAACGGACGAATCACACCGGTGACTGGAACGTTCGCTACAAACTCCGTGTCAATGGCGGCACCAGGAACGACGGTCTCTCGGACAGTCACACCGATGTCTGCTACCGGGCTGTGAGCGTCGGCTGAAAGAGCTCCAGTCTTCACGTTGTGATCGGCCGCGGCTTGCATGAGCGATGCCGCGCCGTGCTTCTGCGTCTGACCGAAAGCCTGAGTCTCGGCGCTTTGCATCAAGGCCGCGTCCTCGGAAGTGATGGCCTGCTTACCCATCTCTCCCGAAACGTTGAAAATGTCTCCATAAGTCACTGGTCGCTGCATCTGTTCTTGGCTCATTTTTTTTCACGTTGGAAGTTAGATTGTTCGTGCGTTGTGGGTTGAAAGAGAAAAAAAAAAGGAATTTTCCTTAACCTGTAAGTACTTAGTTGTGAGAAAATGCTCTAAAACAAGAGATAAGTGACTAAAAGGCAGGCTTTCCATAGCTAAAGCGATTCAAGCAGCAAATAGACCGACAGATTAGATCCACTGTTACAGCAAAAGAATCAAGCTAAACATCCCCCAAGCATTTCTACATCTTAGAACACACAAATTTAATCCAAGAACTACTCACAAGAGTGCGATTAAGCACGCATTTGCTATCCAAGGCCAAGAAGAATGAAAGAATCGCGATCGAGTAGAAAAGATACCTCTTCTAGCGCTTCCAAAGCTCCGCCTTCTTCAAATCTCTTGTGTGCGAAACATCTTGCCCTAATGTATGGTTTCTTGTAAGTCTATTGGCTCGACGCGTGTCAACACGTGGCTCGACAAGCGACGCGTGTAATTAACGCAATTTTACTCCAAGTCTGGCGTCCGGGAGCGTCCTCGTCTCAAATCTTGAGCGCTCTCACTCTTCTCTTATCGGCTTCCAAGCGTCCACGTGGACGACCGTCAGCCCACCCGCGAAGATCCACAATGTACCACAATAAATCGATTTATATTTTCTCGCACTATATGGTTTAAAACCACACCTTTATATCCATTCCCAGCGTATTGGGCCAGTGTGGGAATAAGCGAGGCGGTAATGGCAATGGCGGAAGCGGCCGCTACTCTTCCAGCAGCGAAGTTCCCCTCTTGCTCATCGATTTCTTCGGTCGCCGGGAACTCGCAAGCGAGATTATGCTGCGGCGCCAGATCGAGAGCGCCGTTTGTGGGCCTCCGGGGCTTTCCAGGGCTCAGATTTTCAGGGCAGAATGGCGCGGCCAAGAATGCGCGGGCTTGCAATGCTGCGAGGCGTGGGATTGTGTGTATGGCGGCTTCCGGTAAGTCTTTTGTGATTCTACATAGCCAGCTATGGATTTTTGTCATCGAGATTTTTCTTGGTTCCTTTGGATATGGTCGGTCGTGCTATGAGTTGCAATTCATTGGCATCTTGGTTTATAGATTTTACGCGAGCATCATAGTCATATCCTCTATCACGAAGAATTTTCTTTGTGTTCTTGCAAATCTACGTAGCTATAGCACGGAAAGAACGTTCCATAGTTTTTTTTTTTTTGTGTGCTTGCTTCTATCAAGAAAATATTTCTTTTCATACAATTCATACTTTCTCTGGTTGCTTACATTCGAATTTATTTTCTCACACAGATACACGAGAGTTTCCACTCGAGGACTACCGAAACATTGGAATCATGGCTCACATCGACGCTGGCAAGACTACAACAACCGAGCGCATTCTTTACTACACCGGCAAGAACTACAAGATCGGCGAAGTTCACGAAGGAAATGCGACCATGGACTGGATGGAACAGGAAAGAGAACGAGGCATTACTATAACTTCCGCTGCCACAACCGCCGTGTGGAAGAACCATCGGATCAACATCATTGACACTCCGGGGCACGTCGACTTTACTCTTGAGGTGGAACGAGCTCTCAGAGTTTTGGACGGGGCTATTTGCCTCTTCGACAGCGTTGCCGGTGTGGAGCCACAGTCAGAGACCGTGTGGAGGCAGGCTGACAAATACGGGGTGCCGAGGATCTGCTTTGTAAATAAGATGGATAGGATGGGAGCCAATTTTTTCCGGACGAGGGACATGATCGTCAGCAACTTAGGAGCCAAACCGCTGGTACTACAGCTTCCGATAGGAGCGGAGGATACATTCAAAGGGGTGGTCGATTTGATTACCATGAAGGCTATTTTGTGGAGCGGAGAACAGCTAGGTGCGAAGTTTAGCTACGAGGAGATTCCCGACAACTTGGCAAAGGACGCGAAAGATTACAGGGCACAGCTTGTCGAGCTGGTGGTGGAACAAGACGATGAAGTTATGGAGCAGTACTTGGAAGGAGTGGAGCCGGATGAAGCAACCATCAAGAGACTTATACGGCAGGGAACGATCTCAAACAGCTTTGTCCCAGTTCTTTGCGGATCGGCATTCAAGAACAAAGGTGTGCAGCCTCTGCTGGATGCGGTGATAGAGTTTCTTCCTTCTCCAGTGGAGTTGCCTTCGATCAAAGGGACTGACATGGACGATCCGGAGGTCGTTCTCGAGCGAAAACCATGTGACAAAGAACCATTCTCGGGGCTGGCCTTCAAGGTGATGACAGATCCTTTTGTTGGAGCACTGACGTTCATGCGGGTCTACTCCGGCGTTCTCACGGCCGGATCTTACGCCCTCAATGCGAACAAGAACAAGAAGGAGAGGATCGGGCGTCTGCTCCAGATGCACGCAAACTCACGGGAAGATGTCAAGGTTGCAGTGACTGGAGACATCGTAGCTCTCGCTGGTTTGAAGGACACGATCACAGGGGAGACGCTGTGTGATCCAGAGAAGCCAGTGATCCTGGAAAGAATGGACTTCCCTGATCCCGTCATCAAGGTGGCAATAGAACCAAAGACGAAGGCTGATGTCGACAAGATGTCAACTGGCCTTATCAAGCTTGCGCAAGAGGATCCGTCGTTCCATTTCTCCAGAGACGACGAAACAAACCAAACAGTCATCGAAGGCATGGGAGAGCTCCATCTGGAAATCATCGTTGACAGGCTGAAACGGGAGTTCAAGGTTTGCTTCGAGAATTCGCTACAAGATTGTGGTTCTAAAGTCTTTTCTGATTCAGGTGGAAGCTAACGTGGGAGCTCCACAAGTGAACTATCGCGAGAGTATCTCCAAGCCAACTGAGGTGAAGTACGTACACAAGAAACAGTCAGGAGGACAAGGCCAGTTCGCAGAGGTTGTGATTAAGTTCGAGCCACTGGAGCCTGGCAGCGGATACGAATTCAAGAGCGAGATCAAAGGTGGAACCGTTCCCAAGGAATACGTTCCGGGGGTGGTGAAAGGCCTCGAGGACAGTATCAGCAACGGGATCCTGGCAGGCTACCCGGTGGTGGACTTTCGAGCAACCTTGGTCGATGGTTCTTACCACGACGTCGACTCCAGCATCCTGGCGTTCCAGCTCGCAGCTCGGGGAGCTTTCAGGGAGGGGATTCCCAAAGCAGGGCCCAAGCTTCTGGAACCAGTGATGAAGGTGGAAGTGGTGACACCGGAGGAGCACATGGGAGACGTGATCGGAGACTTAAACTCGAGGAGAGGCCAGATCAACAGCTTGGGAGAGAAGCCCGGTGGCTTGAAGGTAAGGCTGGTTCTTCTCACGAATCTTTCGCTTCATAGCGTTTTTCTCTGGTGAGAGTGAATCTAAGCTCGGTTTGCTATGGTTCCAGGTTGTGGATGCGTTTGTTCCACTGGCGGAGATGTTCCAGTACGTGAGTAATCTCCGAGGAATGACAAAGGGACGAGCAAGCTACTCGATGCAGCTCTCCAAATTCGAGATCGTGCCACAGCATGTCCAAACGCAAATCACCTCCAAAGCTCAAACAGTCGCTGCGGCCTAAAACGCTTCTCTTTAACTTCCTTCGCGCGATTTTAAAGATTTTGTATAACAGCATATTCGAAATGCCTTGAAATCTGGACGATTCAGAGCAAAACGTCACTTTAAACCTCAGCCGTCGAGATCGGGCAATCTCAGCCGTCAAATTTAGAGGGGTTTAGGGTTATTCAGCCCTTCACAGCAAGAGGGCTTCTCACGGAGATGGAATTGCTCGTCCAGATGAGCTCTCCAAATGCCCATTTCTTGGAAAGATTTTGAAGAGGTACGAACGTCAGGGTGTAGGCGATCTTCTGTCCGGTGGCATTGAACGCCAGCGTTCCAGGCGATACGATCAGCTCGATTCCGAGGGGCGGGGATCCGATTGCTCGGTACACGGATTTTGGAGCTCCTACATTGGTCACTGTTCTTACCACGCTGGTCTGGTTCTTGAGCTCCGGGATTGTCACTGACGGATAGTTTAACTTTGGTGCTCCAGGCGATTCGGGACACCTTACGGTGCGACCAGAGATCACAGCGATTTGCGTGGCGTTGTATCCACTCGCGCAGAGATGGAGGAGATACTCCTCCACGCTGGTGTCATAGACGAGTCCTGGATTTGCCGCGTCGAGAGGACTTATCTGGCCGGCTCCAAACGCGAATGGAGTTGCGTCGCTTCCATCAAAGTCTTTCAAAGGCTTCTTTTCGTTGTCAACGGATTTCGCTGGAAGAAGAAGAAGATCACACAGTTTAGAACAGCCTTGAGGTATGGAATTTTTTTTTTTGCTGGAAGACGATCACGCACTGAGGTATGAATTTTTTTTCTCTCTTGTGTTTTTTTTTCCCTTTGATTTACCTGTGGTCATTAGTGCTGACTTGATTGCCGCTGGACTCCAGTCAGGATGGATCGACTTGACATATGCCGCAGCTCCAGTAGCGTGAGGGCATGCCATGGACGTTCCAGAAATGATGTTAAAGTCGGAGAACACGGGCTTAGTGGCGTCTAAATCTTCGAGAAAGACTGGTACTGCAGCGGACCATGCTGCTAAAATATTTACACCCGGTGCGGTGATATCGGGCTGCCAAAAGCAAAAACTGTGACCAAAAGAAACCGAGGTGTGAGGTACGTATACATACCTTGAGAATGTCCAGGTTTTCTATGTGAGGTCCTCTTGATGAAAAGCCAGCGACTGTGGGTGCAGGTTCAACATCGAGTACTGTTTTGGTTGGAAAAATCGTGGCTGCTGTCGAGTTGCTGCAAGGCGTTTTTGCAACGTTAGTTTCTCATGGTTCATAAGGATCGTACTAAACAAGCACCTTGAACTCGTGTAGGCAAGCAGATCTTTCAACGCTGCTTTCTTGATGAAAGCTCCTGGCAGAGGGAAGTATCGTACTATATCCGCGATCACATCATTCCCGAGGATCACTCCAGCAGCTCCCCAGTTGTTGAGGCTTTTTAAGAGTATGATTGTCGGGATCACCAAAGGATCAAATTCGCACACAATAATCTTTCCTTTTACTTTTGCCGGATCCAGAACCGTCACAAGACAAAGACTGTGGAGGTAAAATGTCAGTTTACTTTCAAGAAAGAAGACACTACGTAACCTTGCTTGTGTGGAATTTGCAGAACTTAAGCTTGCATCTTTACCCAAGATCAAAGAAGCGGATGTGATGTTCTCGAAGTTGAGAGCTGTGCCCTGTGAAAGACAAAAAGGTTTGATCTTGCTTAAGACAAAAGAGAGTTCTTTCTTACCTGTAGAGTTTTACCGTTGCCGAGTTCGATGTCTACTGAAAAATGTCTGTCTATAGTGCTCGCAGCGACCGTGAGAATCCAAGGTGCACCATTGGACACAGAGGATGCAGCCGGCCCGGAGTTTCCTCCCGCGCATGATACCAAGATTTTCCTTTCTATGGCGTGGAACGAACCGATTGCAATGGGGTCCTCGTCATAAGCTAAAGGAAATCCTCCGAGAGACAACGATAAGATATCTACGCCGTCATCGATGGCATCGTCGAATGCAGCAAGGATGGCGTCGGTGGCACAACCTGCTTCGGAACAAACTCTGTACATTGCGACTCTGGCACCTGGAAATCCTCCTCTCGCTGTTCCGGCTCCCAGTCCAAACTCACTCACTTGAGGAACGAGAGCTCCGCCGATGGTGGAAGTTGTGTGTGTTCCGTGCCCGGCGTCGTCCCTCGCGTTTTTGAACTCGCCATCGGTCAAGTAGTTGCGAGCTCCAATCAACTTCCTGATGAACACGTTATAGATCTTTTTTTGAAAAAGGTGAGCTTGAACGTTTTTTTTTACTTGTTGCAGTTGATGATCACTGATGCATTGGTGACGCCTTTGTTGTCACAGGTTCCTTTCCATCGCGCTGGTACTTCGCTCATCCCAGCATCGGAAAAGCTCTTGGATTCGGGCCAGACACCTGTTGATTTATAGCTCACAAGTAAGCGTTTGAAAAGATATCATGGCCGACTTAAGCTGATTGATTACCTGTGTCTAGAACTCCAACGATAACATCAGCTGCTGCGGGCAGCGTTTTGGATTCATTCTTGGAAGGAACTGTTACGTTCGGCGTTCCAATGAAATCCCACGAGTGCGTTGTCTGGAGTTGCAGCATTCTGTTTGGGAAGACCTTGACAACGCCCGGAGTAGCTGTTTTTGCAACACGTCAAACCAATGAGAGCTTCACTCGAGGTAAATTTGATTCATCACCTGAAAGAGTTTCCGCCTGGTCTTCCGTAAGCCATGCTGAGAATCCTGTGAACGCCTTCTTGTAGGTGAATCCCATAGAAGCTGTGGCTTCATCGTCGCTTCCGACGATTCCTGCAAGCATGCTCGCGAGCGATGAAACAACTGTTGCAGAATCCACATCCTCTCTCTTCCCTCCGGTGTATACAACATATTTCTGGAAAGATTAAAGAAAAAAACGAAAGGTAATAAGTTTCTACTTTCTTACGAGTCATCTTAAACTTGCCTGCTTGTTTCCAGCTCTCAGCTCGCTTCTGGCACCTTGGATCCCGCCATCGCCGGTGTGGAAATAAGCATCACTTTGGTTTGCAACCGCTGCCAGTAGCAAGCACGCGACGAGGATGGCTCCGTGGGAGGAGTCCATGTCTGTGGTGAGTGAATCTGTGAATCTTCGAACTCTTTTTAAAGCGCTTTTGTCCGGCAGGATGACAAAACGGACGATGGAGTTTCCAATGGATGGAGTGTCGCTTAACACTAACGTAGGAATTAAGGTGTTGTAATCCCTCTGGTCTTTAGTTACGTATTATTTGTTGACTTATACACTAGGGACGAGATGGCAGGGAGAAGCACGCACACCGCCTTCAAAAGCTTCCAATACTAGAGGTGAAAGCTACCATTCTCTTGTGTGATTTGTCGCAACTGACCAATCTTATTTTTTTCTCAGTCTCAGGGAAAAGTACGCACGTCGTCAACTGTTGTATACGAGTGGTGAGATATTTTTCCGCAGAATGAAAGTAAAGTAGAAATGATGGCCCGAAAACCATAGCTTTTTACTTCGTTCTCTCAAGAGAAGTTCTAAAAACCAAGGCTTCTTTCTTATAAGCATTTAAGCGGCAGCGACCGAGACATCTCCAAGAGACGATCCAGCTCTGCTGCTGAGGGCTCTCTGAGAGCCTGAGCTCCTCACAGTTGCTTGAGATATGTCTAATTGAGTTGTAATTTGGTTTCTCTTAGGATGTTAGATTCTCCTTCCAACCATCCTTGGTGACTGGCACGTACGAGGAGATGAAACGCTTTGAAAAGATCCAAGGGAAGTGTCATTGAAGAGTGTCAAACCGGATTGAAAAATTGGCCTCTGCAGGCTTCGAACCTGGGACCTTGGCGTTATTAGCCGCTCTGACCAGTCGAGTTTGATGTCTACTGAAAACTGTCTGTCTATAGTGGTCGCAGCGACCGTGAGAATCCAAGGTACACAGACGATGCAGCAAGGCCGGCGTTTCCTCCCGGGAATGATACCAAGATTTTCCTTTCTATGGCGTGGAACGAACCGATAGCAATGGGGTCCTCGTCATAAGCTCAAGGGAATCCTCCGAGAGACACCGATAAGATATCTACGCCGTCATCGATGGCAGGCAAGGATGCCGTCGCTGGGACAACCGAACAAGAAACAAACTCTGTACGCTGCAACTCTGCAAACTCCTCCTCTCGCTGTTCCGGCCCCCAGTCCAAACTCACTCACTTGAGGAA
This sequence comes from Selaginella moellendorffii, assembly GCF_000143415.4. NCBI lineage: Eukaryota > Viridiplantae > Streptophyta > Lycopodiopsida > Selaginellales > Selaginellaceae > Selaginella > Selaginella moellendorffii. Next base: position 395,644 of record NW_003314278.1, read on the forward strand.
CTAGAGTTCCGGCGATGGTGGAAGTTGTGTGTGTCCCGTGCCCAACTTCGTCCCTCGCGTTTATGAAGTTGCAATAGATCATGTAGTTGCGAGCTCCAATCAACTTCCTGCTGGACAAGTTATAGATCTTCTCTAAAAGGTGAGCTCGAAATTTACTTGTTGCAGTGAATGAGCTCTGATGCATTGGTGACGCCTTTGTTGTTACAGGTTCCTTTCCATCGAGCTGGTACCTCGCTCATCCCAGCATCGGAAAAGCTCTTGGATTCAGGCTATATCCTTGTCATATCACTCACGAGTAAGTTCTTGGAGAGATCTCATGGCCGACTTGAGCTGATTTTATACCTGTGTCTACAACTCCAACGATAACATCAGCTGCTGGTAGCGAGTTTTTGGATTCATTCTTGGAAGGAATTGTTACGTTCGGCATTCCAATGAAATCCCACGAGTGCGTCGTCTGGAGTTGCAGCATTCTATTTGGAAAGACCTTGACAACACCCGGTGTACCTGCTTTCACTCTCCAAATTAACGAGATCTTCACTCATCGAGGTAAACTTGATTTATTACTTGAAAGAATCTCGGCCTGGTCTTCCGTAAGCCATGCTGAGAATTCAGTGAGCGCCATCTTGTAGGTGAATCCCATCGCTTCCCAGGATTCGTGCAAGCATGCTAGCGAGTGACGAAACAACTGTGGCAGAATCCACATCCTCTCTCTTCCCTCCGGTGTATGCGATATATTTCTGTCGAAGGAAAACGAAAGGCAAACAAGTTGTTCTCTTCCTTACGAGTGGGATCATCATAAACTTGCCTGCTTGTCTCCAGCTTTGGGCTCGGTTCTGGTACTGTGGAGCTCGCCATCGCCGGTGTGGAAGGAAGCATCACTTTGACTAGCAATTGCTGCCAGTAGCATTAAGCACACGGCAACGATGGAGTCCCTGTTTGTGGTGTGTGAATCTTGTGGGATGGAATCAGTTTCTTTTGAACTGCTCGCCAAGGAATTCCAGAGTATCGGAGAAAATGTAACAAAATTGCTGCGTTCCTTCGTATGCGACATTTTACATGTTTAGTACTGTTTCTAATCTAGTGTTCATAAAGTTTCCAAAAGTATAATTTGCTGGCTGTGACACCCCCCTTAGACCACTCGGGCAAACCAGCTTATCGCCTTAGGATAATTACATTAAAGGGTTGGAGCATTCGCCTTAGCATAATTACATTTCGGGATAGCATTCCGGCTGCAACGCATTCCAAATCCACATCAATTCGCTTACAACGTGTTTGTTGTTGATGATGTGACCTCCCACCAAGTCCGCAAAGTGAACAGTATAGAAGTCTATAACTTTAAAGCCCACCTCTACTATCCATAGCTGCGCACTCTTTCTTGAGCATTCTTTCCCTTCTTATCTGTTCTAGGATGGCAGCCACCGTCACAATTGTTGGCAATGCTTATGTGTACCCAAGAGAGGGGTCCAATAGTTTCGGTTCTATTTCTGAAGCCGGGCTTGGAGCATGGACAGATGTCACTGGATCTACCCGTGTCTACTTCTGGCCACAGAAAACTGGGTCGATTTCTGTTTCAATCAAGGCAAGATCTGTTGACAATACTAACACTTTGCGTTTAAGTCTCGATGGTAGTGCCAGTGCTGCACACGACGTAGTCCTGCCCAAGTCCTCTAATTTCCAAACTTATACAGTAGGAACATACACCATTTCGAGCTCAAGGTATCACTATCTGGAGATACGTGCAGTCACCAAAAACTCAATCTACCTTCCTGATGTGCAAGCACTGGTCATCTCTGGTTCTGCTGCCGAAGGCCTCAAGTATAACAAGAGCTCCTTCCGCGGTGCACCCTCAACGCATCTTTCGTACAAAACAGAGGGTATCGAGGGGGGTATCACTTGGTTCTACACTGAAATCTATGTCAAGCAAGGCGAAGATCCCCTTTACTCCTACTACATGACGAATGGTTTTGGAGATGGCTACTTTGGTATTCAGGTAAGTTCCAGTGTAATTGCATTATCCACTTCCTAATATTCTTATCATCTATAGGTGAACTCACCGACTGAAAGGAGAGTATTATTTTCAATATGGAGCAACTATGATACTCAGAAACCAGAGGAGATCCCCGAAGACTACAAAGTGAAGCTGGTGAAAAAAGGAAGTGATGTGATTTCAGGAGAATTTGGTAACGAAGGGTCGGGTGCACAGAGCTACTTCAAATACATGTGGAAAACTGACACCGTTTACAGATGCCTTGTCAAGGCTGAAGCTTCTGGTAGCGACAACACCATATTTTCAGGTTACTTCCATATGCCGGAGTCGGGCTGGAAGCTGATAGCTCGATGGAACAAACCAAAGACTGGAGCTCTCTTGTTGACAGGGCTTTATTCCTTTGTGGAGAACTTTTCAAGCAATGGAAACGACTACTTCAAGGCTCACTTTGGCAACCAGTGGGCTTATGGTAAGGATGGATGGGTGCAGCTGACCAAGGCCGGATTCACCACGACCGCCAGTGAAGAGAAGCATCAGCGATATGATTATGGCGCTGGGGCAGAAGGCGTTTGGATGTATATGTATAGTGGTGGATTTAAGCAGACGAACAATGTGAAGGCTGGAGATATCATACAAAGGAGCGGTGGTCCTAGTCCTGATGTGGACTTGAAAAAATTGGATGCTCTCTAAAAACTAAAACACCACCGCAGTTAAATAAAAAGAAAATAACAACAGTTTATTGTATTACATGCACGATCTAAGCATCCACTTTGCCAACGATGACACATCAAGGTTTGGCGCTTACATCGCGTGCTCAAGTGCTCGTTGAGAATGGTTCGCTCTTTCATGGAGTTCTATTTTTCTCTTCTTTTTTTGAGCTTGCACTTCGCTTGACAACGATTCTAGGTGGAAAAAAATCCCTCTCTAGTTTACCTCTTTACCTCGTGAGCTTCACGTTGCCACACGGATTGAAAAAGATAGCTGGTCTTGGAGATGATTGTTGTCTTTCCATCGAGCTGGTACTTCGCTCATTCCAGCTGAATTAAAATGACTATAGATGCCTTAGGAAAAAAAACGTAACCAAGCTTGTTTCCAGCTTTGATCTCGGCTGTGGTACCTTGGAGCTTGCCATCACCGATGTGGAAGTAAGTGCGACAAATGGCCAGAGACCAATAAGCATACGATGCGAAGCCTACGCGCATTATGCTTTATCAATAAAAAATTGAAGTTTTAGCTTTATAATTTATAAATTAAAAACTTTTCATATGATTTTGTGTTATAATATTGTGAAATATAAAAAATAAATTAAAAAACTGATAGAAATATTAATAAATATTAATTAAGTACTAGGAAATGGCATGTGGACACATGCTAATTAATGTCCCACTTTACTGAATAAGTTCCACTTTAACGAAATAAAGCATCATTTAGCTTATTGCATTAATATAATTACATTAAGGACTTTTTAAAACCGAGGCTCCGCTAGCCATGTTATTTGTAAAGGTACAGTCCAAACAAAAAGCTTTTGAGCAATTATTTTACAGTGCTGGCATGTACGTTTTAGAGAGCATCCAATATTGGGAAGTCCACGTCAGGATCAGGACCAACGCTCCTTTCTATGACATCTCCAACCTTCACATTGTTGGTCTGCCTCAGATGGACATCTCTTGAAGAACCAGAGATGATCAGCGCTTGCACCTCAGGAAGGTAGGTTGAGTTTTGGGTGACTGCACGTATTTCCAGATAGTGATACTCTGGTATAAGTTCCCACTGTATAAGTTTTGACTTGGGCAAAACTACGTCGTGTGCAGCATTGGGACTACCATCGAGGCTTAAGCGCAAGGTGTTAGTGTTGTCAACTGATCTTGCCTGGATTGAAACAGAGATCCATCCAGTTTTCTGTGGAAAAAAGAAGACACGGGTTGATCCAGTGGCATCGGTCCATCCTTCAAGGCCATCATTAGAAATAGAACCGAAACTGTCGTTTGGGTACACGTAACCATTGCCAACAAGAGTGACGGTGGCTGCCATTAGAAGTGGATAGATAAAGAAGGGGAAGAGGGCTCAACTAGAAGTGGGCAATGGACTTTGAGGAACAATCCGAGACACACACACACAAAAGATTGCACAGCAATTTATAGACTTCAGAAGCACCTAAAAAGAACTAAGAAGGTGCGATTAGGCTATGGTTCAACATCGCTTGAGAAATATTGCATTTATAAGTGTGGGGTTGAGGGCTCCTTTCAGTATGGACACGTTATTTTGGCTTGAGAAGCAGATCATGGAGATGGAGATGGAGAAGCGGGATATCATGGAGATGGAGCCCTGCACCAAACTTTTTTCCTTGGTAAATTATGTTTGCCTTTTTAGTAAACCAAACATTTCTTTTTTCTGAGATGGATCCGAAATGGAGTCCGAGATGGACCCGAAATGGAGTCCGAGATGGAGTCCGAGATGGATCCGAGATGGAGTCTGAGATGGACCCGAGATGGACCCGAAATGGAGTCTGAGATGGAGTGGCATAACGGCCTGGTATGGGTATCTCTACCCCCCCCCCCCCCCTCCCCACTTCTATCCCGAAGGGAAGGCCCAAGCCCCTACGAAGGGCAAAGACTAATGAGCCATGAGGTACTCAACTGGGGCACCACTCCACATGACCCGGGAGCACTACAGTCGGTTTCCCTTTCAGGAGTGGGAGCTGCTTTTGAGCACTTCCTTGGGTGGCCCCTCTGGCACCACCCAAGTCCATACTCACTCCCACCCAAGGCCCCTCGGCCCCAATGTCAACCTCAAGTCAGTTTGGAAGCACCACTAGAGAGTTCCTTCAAGACTGTATAAAAAGAGAAAATAATATGTTATACATTGTTTGGTTTTGTGTTATTCAATCCAATTGATCAAATGGAAATTTATAATTATAAAAATTTGTATACAAAATTAATCTTAATGCATAGTAGAATAAGCTAGAATATATTAAGAAGTTTAAGAAAATCTATAAATTATAAATATGTTTAGAAATTTCTAAAATATTTAAACATACTCTAAATAGGTTTGCTTACGCAAACCAAAATTGAATTATTTTTACTATGAACATTAAAGAGTTTATTGCATGGGTTTAGGGCTTTGTGCAATGGAGGAGGCGGGCAAAGGCGCACGAAGAGGCGGAGGAGGCGAGATGCTTGTAAGTGGCCAGGAGCGCAATGCAAGAGATTGCGCTATCGCTGGATGTGATCTTTGATGTGATTGGAAATTCCAGGGCCTCGTGCTTTCACGCCGCTTAAATGTGGAGCATTTAACGATTTCGAGCGCTCTGCTCGCGGATGTAAGTTCTTGATTTCGTGATCTATACACTCCATACGATTTCTTCTTCGTGTTTGTAGTTCTTCCTTCCTGCGGATTCTCGTTCGGGTGGTGCAAAATGCAGGTGCAATCTTCGACTGGGAAATCGATCGAAGCATCCACTTCTGCCGCCGATGAATCGTCGAGGTTTGAGACGCTTTCATCATGCGTGCTCAAGTGGTCGCTGGACAACGTCGAGAATGGCTCGCTCATTCAGGTGAGTTGTTTTTTTTTTTTCTCTTCTTTCTTTGAGCTTGCACTTTGCTTGACAAGGAAGATGGTGTTCCAGGTGGGAAAAATTCCTCTCGAGTTTACCTCTTTGAGGCAGTATCTCGCGAGCTTCAGGTTGCCGCTACTCGAGGAAGTGCGAGAAGGATTAAGCCGCGGCCTCTCACGGATTAAAAAAGATGGCTGGGCTATGGTACGAGTGGAGATGGAAGACACAGACGAAGCGCTTCGACGGGTCTGGCTCAAGGTGGACGGTAAAGACAACTCCTCTTTCAAGCCAATGGATGTTGTCCTACTCGCGACAAGCCCAACTTCCTCCGCGAAGGACGTGCAAGCTTCGGGAAAGATGCACGCGCTGGTTCTACTGACCGGCTTTGATGTTCCAACGGGCTTTTGGGAGGCCGAGATGTACTCCACATCCCAGATGGAGAACGCTCTGACTGATCCGGAGAGAAGCTGGTACGTCATTGGCTTGGAGTCGCTGGTATCAGCTTCGAGGATTTGGAATGCGTTGCAGCGGCCGCTGTTTGCCGATGAAAATCGGTTCCCGATTTTCGACGAGGTGCTGCAACAGGTACCTAGAGAATTTTTCTGTCACTGAAGTTACGTATTTTTCGCTAACTTCATGTTTTCGTTTATAGGCACTTTGGGTGGATGATGCTGACAAAGGATTTCTTTCTGGAACAAGATGCTCGCATCTGAACGATTCTCAATCAAGGGCCGTGTCCAGCACCGTCTTGGCGCTTGAGAAAAATCAAAAGCCGTACGTGAGGCTGATACAGGGACCTCCGGGTACAGGGAAAACGTCGGTGCTAGCCGCACTTCTTTCTGCGCTACGGAGCTCTGGAAGGCGTGTATTGGTTTGCGCTCCTACAAACATGGCCGTTCAGGAACTAGTCACTCGGTTTCTGAAGACAAACGACTCCGGCTCCAATAATATTCTGCTCATGGGAAATGAGACAAGGCTGACTGGTGTTAGAGACAAGCCGCTGTCGGAAGTGTTTCTTCCATATCGCTTGAACAGGATATCGTCGACCTTAAGCCGCTGGAAATCAGAAGCGTCTTCCATGGTCGACTTTCTGAATATGGAGGCCTCTCAAAACTTCTCGGACGTCGTACGAAGAAAGTTCGCCAGTCTTGAACAGCAGATGGTGCAGGCTCTTTCGGACCTGCCGACCACACTCGTTCAGTCGGCTGAAATCGTCGAAGTGAAAAGCCTCCTCACCAAGATAAGCGATCTTATTGATGCTATTGCTTGCTTTGGTGTCAACAGGAGCATCAAGAACAACCTTGACAAACTAGCTGTCCTCCTTCAGAGCCTTCAAGTGAGTGCTGACCGCATGACGAGCTTCATCAGAAGGCAGCTCGTCAGGCATTCGACCATGGTGTTTTGCACGCTGTCTTGCGCTGCTATGCCGTTGGTGCAAAATTCGGCGGTGCCTTTTGACGTAGCTGTTCTTGACGAGGCTTCTCAAGCTATCGAAGCGGAAACAGCTATCATTATGGGCCTTTCTTGTCTAAAGCAACTCGTCCTTGTTGGAGACCACCGGCAGTTACCACCCACTGTTCTTAGCGAGGTACTTTTAACCGTGCAAACTTCGTACTGATTCGATGCCTGTATGTGTTTACAGAAGTCTAAAATGTCCGGTTATGGAAGGAGCTTGTTCCAGAGGCTCCATGCGCTGGACCACCCGAATATTATGCTTAATGTTCAGTACCGCATGCACCCATCTATTTGCCAGTTCTCAAACTATGAATTCTACAAGCGAAAAATCCAAGATGGCCCGAATGTAACAGTGAGTTCTTACGGCGCAGCGTTCCGCTCGCTCTTATACGGCCCATATATATTTATCCATGCGAACAGTTCGGAATGCACTGCCAAAGAGGGGAGCTTGGAAAATCCCACGGAAATTGAAGTCATCATGTTTCTATTGGAGAAACTCCAAAAAGGTACACAAAGAAGCTGGCTGAAAATTCTAAGATGTGATTTTCCAGAGAAACTAAACTGCAGCAACCTTGAGGTGGGAGTTATCTCCTTTTACAAGGCACAAGTTACTGCACTAAGCAGTCGCATACGACATGCTTCGTTTTCTTTCAAGGTCGAGGCCAATACTGTCGACGGATTTCAAGGTCGTGAAATGGACGTAGTTATTTTGTCGACTGTCAGATCGAACCCTTCCGGAGATTTGGGCTTTCTGAAAGATCATCGACGTCTGAATGTTTCAATAACTCGAGCCAGGTGGTTGCCATAATGTTTGAGCCTCTACTTACTTTTTCCCATGCAGATACTGTCTTTGCATTGTTGGTAACGAGCATACCTTGGCTAAGAACGAGACCATTTGGAGGGATTTAGTTCAGAATGCAAAAAGCAGAGATTGCTTTGTGGACTCGGCCGACGTTCCAGAGCTGGAGAAGCGTGTTGGAGGCAAAGTGGACCAGTTTTATGATATCCTGATTAACAGTTCTCTTCTCGAAAACTGTATCTGGAAGGTGAGTGTCCTCATCGGTTTTCTTGCCTACCTGAGCATGTTTTTCTCTTTGCAGGTCTTCTTCAGCAAGGAGTTCAAGACCAGTTACGCTCGTCAATCGGCGTCCTTCAGAAATGGCTGCACGAGATTTGTCCTGGGACTTGCTAGAGGTCACTGGCCTGAGTTGAACTCTGCGATGCCGCTGACACTCTCAGAGGATATTCACGTGTTTCGCATGAACGGTTTGCTTCTAGTCTGGAGAGTGGTTTTGACGAGCAATAGAAGGTCTCAGGTCATCGAGCTATGTGATGTGGTGGGCGTTCAAGGACTACAGCGAATTGTCCAACGATTGAATACTGTCAGCTCGACTTACTCATTGGATTACGTGGAACGCTGTCGAACTATGACGACAAAGACGTCCGTTTGCGGTAGAATCGCTGTTCCGGAAGTATGGAGTGGAGATGTTGTCCAGAAAGTCATCGACGACGGCAATGCAGCGCCTCCAATTAGTCAGCCTGGTCCCAAAGTTTCAGAGAATCTATCTCAACTGAAGTTCTATTCAGAGTCATCTGGAATTGCGAACTACGTTCTGACAGACAGTGGCGGTACAGAAGTCGAGCTGCCGTTCCCTCTAAGTCGTCCACAGACCGAGCTGATATTGTCTTCTTCGTCGGCTTTTGTTATCGGAAGGTCGGGCACAGGCAAAACCACGGTTATCAGTGTTAAGATGATGCGCATGGAGCAGCTCCATCGCATATCAAGGTGTGGTTTTGGTGATAACGGGAGTTTTGATAGCGCCGAGGGGACGTGCTTGCGTCAAGCGTTCATTACCGTTAGCCAGAGGCTGTGTTTCGCGGTCAAGAACTACCTCGAAAAGTTTAAAAGGTATGCGACGAACTCCTGTTACTCATCAGCGTCACCAGTTTTTCTTACACTTCAGGTCTTTACTACGAAGTGATGCTTATACTGCTGTTCTTGGGGTCACCTGCAACGAAGATGTCATGCTTGACGAAGAGTTTCAAGGCGGCATTCCAGACAGTTTCATCAACATCCAACCTGAGGCCTTTCCTCTCGTCTTGACCCTCAGAAAGCTTTTGGATATGGTTAATGGAACTGTGTCGAGGCCTTTCCGAAGCAGAACACTTGAAGACCGGGAAGTGGACTTCGACGTCTTTGTGTTGGTTTACTGGCCGCGTATGAAGGCCTCTTTGAGGAAGACGTACGATGCATCAGATGTCTACGCGGCTATCGTGTCTCACATCAAGGGAAGCGCTGAGTCCCTTCACTGTCCGGACGGAAGGCTTTCTCGCGAGGCTTTCGTCAACTTGGCATCACAGCGTATTTCGGTGTTCGATGAGGGGCAACGGGACACGATCTACGACCTCTATCTCCACTACGAGAAACTCAAGAAAGAAAACGACGACTATGACATGGCAGACTATGTTTGGCATTTGTACCGGCAGCTCAGGGTGGACGGGTTCAAGGGAGACAAGCTTGATCTTGTCTATATTGACGAGGTGCAAGATTTTACGCTGGCTCAGGTATGCCTGCTCAAGTTCGTATGCACGAATTATCGGGAAGGCTTCATTTTTGCTGGAGATACGGCTCAGACCATCACTAGAGGTGTGGAATTCCGGTTTGAAGATGTACGTCGGGTTTTCTATACAGAGTTTCTGGAAGCCGAGGCGAGGTGTCCGGATATCGTGCAGCTGATAGACAATTTCAGGACAACGGGCGCCATTGTCCAGGTTGCAAATAGTGTTATGGAGCTGATACTTCGGTTCTTCCCTCTCAGGGTCGACAGGCTCGAGCCGGAAAGTAGTTCTGTGCTCGGCGAAGTTCCAGTTGTTTTGAATCTCCCGGACGATAGCACATCTATCAACTTTTTGTTTCAGAGTCATGGATCCAGCTCCGGTTACGAGTTTGGCTCGGATCAAGCCGTACTAGTCCGGAACAAGTCCCAGAAGCAGCAGCTGCTAAAGGAACTCGGCACAAGATGCCTCGTCCTTACGGTGGAGGACAGTAAAGGATTAGAGTTTGAGGTAGGCTTTATTTTCTTCTAACATGCTCTAAGCTACTCTTACACAGGATGTATTGATCTTTAACTTCTTCACTGACTCGGCAAGCCCTGAAGCGTGGAAAGCACTTTCTTCTGTTTTTGGTAGAAGCCGTCCAGCTAATTGTTTACCTCAGCTTCCCAGGATTTTGTGCAATGAACTCAAGGAGCTATATGTTGCCATCACGAGAACTAAACGGAGGCTGTGGATCATCGACGAGAACCTGGAATATCAGCGGCCAATGCTTGATTACTGGAAGAATCTGAACGTTGTCAAGAGAGGTGCGTTGGATGCGTCACTGATATCCTCGATTCACCAGATAAGCTCCCCCGAGCAGTGGCACCAACGTGGTGTTGAGGTAAATATCTGTGTAGTGGATTCACTCTTTAAACAACATGTATTGGCTGGTCTGTGTAGATGTTTAATGCTCGCCGGTTTGACATGGCAAAGCTTTCCTTCAAACGAGCAGGCGATAGATACCGAGCAAAACTATCTGAAGCTGCGGAATTTCAAGAGAGGGGAGAAAAATTCCTTAGAGTCGACGAGAGTGCTGCAAAAAGGGACCTACAACGTGCGGCCGCACTGTACGAGTCCCTGGAAAAGAAGGACGCTGTAGCAAAGTGTTTCAGATTGATGAAAGACTTCCAAAGGGCAGGTACTGTGATGAATAAATCTTCTCTCTCTCTCTCGTACTTATACTGATTTGTTGTGTAGGTTTTTTGTACAAGCAATGCTCAAAGCTAGAACTCTCGGGAGACTGCTACATGGCCGCAAATCTCCACAGCGAAGCTTCACAAGTATATGCGGAGGGGAACCATTACGAGAAATGCCTTGAAGCTTGTACCAAGGGAAGACTGTACAAAGAAGGCCTCGACTTCATTCGCAAATGGACAGTACCAAGCGTGCCTGCCAACACGTTGGAGAAGTTTCGGAAGAACGCTGCCGAGTACTTTCATCGCAAACTAGACGCTCACTCGATGATGGAGGCGGTGCAAGCCTCTTCGGATGCGGACTGGAAGATTGCGTTCTTGGAAAGAAGGGAGTACCTTGACGAGCTTATCGAGCTTGCATGCAGCCTTGGCAACTTCGAGAAAGCTGCAGAAGTGGCTGCGAGGAAGGGAAACGTGCTCCGAGCATCGGAGCTACTCGAAAATGCCGGCAAGCGTTCCGAAGCGGCTCGGAAAATCCTCGAGCACATCAGGCTCCAGTCCTTGTGGGGAGGACAAAACTGTGGCTGGCCTCTGAAGAGTTTCCAAGACCGTGAGACTCTCGACAAGGCGGCACGTCTAGCTGCTGACAACCCCGTGTTCTCGCACGAGCTCAAAGTGCTCCGGACGACCACAGGCACTGCCACAGTGAGAGAGCTCCTGGAAAACTGGAAGGTGGCGAAGAACTCCAACGTCGAAGTCATTGCCTTGCGGCAGCTATTGGGAGGGGCGTCCGAGGCCTTGAAAGCAGCAGCCTACTCGTTTGAGCTCGATTCCGAGCGCTCTGGCTTGACGCTCGTCCAGGACAACGTCGAGAACTTGCTACAACTCGTGCTCTCGGCTTGGAACACCTGGTTTCAATGGATCCACTCCGTGGTGCAGTCTCTCGATGGAGTTCAGGATATGTTACCACGGGGAACTGCGGTTTCAGCGGCTTTGAACTACCTGGGAATCAGCCGAGACATGAATCCCAAGCTCTGCATTGTGGAGTATGTTGGAGCTTTCTGGCTCCAAAACGAAACAGTCAGGCCGCTTTACAGTGGAGGCAGCAGGGGCCAACACAGGACCGAGCGAGTAGCATCACTCGCGAAGAAGTTTTTGGAAGAGCAGCTACTAGAGTCGGGGCTGGACTGCATCCGGAGTTTGCACAAGTGCAGCGAGATTTCTTCAACACAATCGAGAGTAACGCTCGTTATCCTCGGCTTGCTCGAGAGTCTTGCCACTGTCCTGGATAGCCATCAGGAGAAGCTCCAACTAAAGCTCCAGGGATACAGAAGGCTTCTCTACAATGTAGCGTTTCTCGGGGACGCGCAGAGTTTTCTCGACGTATCATCCATTTGCCACGAGCGTTTCTTCACTGCGCACTTGGACCGCGTTGCAGGCGAGCAGAGCTTGGATTTTCTCGACAACTCCAGCGAGGTGCGGGGAACTCTGCGCGTTCTCTTACCGTTTCTGAGCGCTCCAAAGCTCGAGACGTTGAAGCGACACCTTCCAGAAGACATGGCTGGCTTGGCAACGTCCTACTCGCGCAGCAACCATCGGTGTACTCCTTTCGAGTTCCTGGATTCCGTAGTGAGGCCGTCAGTTGGATTTATCGGCGATATCATCACTAAGGACGTCATTCCAACAGACTTCATCAGGCCGCAATTCTATCTGCTGGAGAGAGCCACGGTGCTGAGCTTGGCTTGCTTCACGGGCCTGGAGCAGATGGTCCTTCCGGAGAGCCTGGCTTTCAAGTTTATGACTGGAAGGCCGCAGGAACAGGTGCTCTCCAAAGTTCTCGAGCTGATCAAGCCCCCTGGAGAGGCCTCTGCTTGCGCCTGCCTCAATGCCATCGGCAGGATTTGCATCTCGTTGCTTCTAGGAAGGCCAGACTTTTTCGTGGAGTGGCTGCGCAGGAGCAGCAAGCTCGTTCTTGAGCTGGTGAAAGTGCTCCTCACACTCATGCTGGCGGGTATCAGAGGTAAACTTTTGGAGTGCTTACGTTCTCCCGTTCTGGACGTGCTGCCTTGGGAGATCAAGCAGAAGTTACAGGAAACGGTTTCTACGTCCAAAGTTCTGGAAAAAGACCTGTTGGAGCTCATGGCGATAACAGGTGATCCTTTCCTCGTCTTGATGCGTCGAAGCGGTGGTCACGATAATGTACTGCGACGTGTTGGCATCGAGCCTTCTCCCGGAGTTTTCAGCTCGAAAGGTTTGCAAGCCACGAGCTGTGAGCGGACCGGGAACTGGTCGAAAAAAGACGAGGCACTGGTTGAGTTGCGAGCAAGTATGAAAGGAAAGAAGAAGGAAAACGAGTACCTCCGCGAAGCGAACTCAGTGTTTAGCTCACTCGGTTTGAAAGACGACAGCTTTTACGTTCGAGACTTCCTCACCACGGCGTGCCCGCTCAAGGCATGAGTTTTATATCCTTTTTCTTTTCGATTCTTTTGAGAACTCTTTCTTTCCTGCAGGCCTCCGCGGACGATTTTCTACTCGACTTGAGCTCCGCGATAGAAATAATGAAAACGGGACTCGGTATCAGGCCAAAGCAAGAAAAAGCCCGGTGTTTGCTTCAAAACATGATCCTGTACCACGGCAAGCTCGAGTGCATGACAACGCTTCTAAATCCCAGGGACGCCAGACACGAGCTCCTCGACTTGGCTGCTCTGCAAAAATCAGTCCAAGCACTGCGAGAGAAGCTCGAGAAAGGGAAGAAACTTCTGGGCGACCACGTCAAAAGGCTGCTAAGCAATCGCTGGGACTTGCGAGAGTGGCAATAAGCTTGATCTCATGTAGATAGTACCATAGAGCGAACTACGTAAAATAGAGAAAACGTTAATAGCAAACAACTATAAGCAACAGATACTTGAAAAAAATATTAACTTAGCCACAGTTAAAATCACAACTTTTTACCTTTCGTTCTATTGATAATTACAGCACGATTCATTCCCAAGTTGTGTGTTTTACTCCTTAGATGAATAATTCTCGTAAATATCTGATACACTCTGTTTTGGTCCCACTAGGATTTCGTAGCTGCCATATAAACATAGCTTCTTTCTGTAAAACAACCATTAGATAATATCTTGTGAATGGAAGGTTCAAAGTATTACCAGCTCACCCACTCTCGGACCACTCACAATGTGAAATTCGAGTTTGAGATCGTTCCCCGTGAGCAAAGGTTTTAAATTTAACAATCCTGAAAAAAGTATTGAATGTTGAAAACGAAAAAAACTACTACTTCTTACCAGATAAGCTGATGCTTTTAAGAATAGCGTTAAACACGTCTTTCTTCTGGACACTAGGGGCTGGCACGGAGAGAAATAAAGCAGCAGCTGACAAGCTGAAGTCCCTGTCTCTGAAGGCTAGGCCGGCCTCTACTCGAAAACTTTCGTTGAAAAGACAAGGTAATCCTCCAAAAAGTGTACGTTTGTTCAACTCATACCAATCTTGCACGAAGGTATTTCCAATTGCTTTGTACAATGCGTTCACCTGGTACACGAGACAGTTCAAGAGAGGAAGGAAATGTATAGAACGTGTACCTTTTTAAGCATTGCTTTTAATCCTATTCTCTCGGCCATCGAACCCAAAACTGTATCGTTTTCTTTCTTGAATGGATAGAGAATCCCAGCAACAAGAACAAGACGCCTTTCACCTTCCTGCGTTGAGTAAGTTAAAGAGTCAAAACCAAAGTGTTCAGTGTAAGTACATCAGCAATGTTGACAGACTCTAGAGTCTCGCAAACGACTTGAAAGTCCTTCACACTAGCAAAGATTTAAATGAGTTACTGAACTGACTACCTTTGCGCACTCACTGGCCTCGTAAAAATCAGAGGCCAATAACCAAGCTTGTGCAGCAGGCACATCGCCCGAGCAGGATTCTTTCCGAAGAGCATGGCTTGAATCTGAAAAACGAATTTAAGAGGCACACGAAAAATAAAAACCAAGAGATCGTTATTCCACCTCCTGAGAAATGCGCTCCCTGGTGATCTTTGTTTCGAATGCAGCCTTCACAGAATCAGCAGATGCCATGCACTCCAGTTCCTCGTCCAGCTCAAAATTAAAGCGCGCCGCTGATCAGGAAAAAGAAAGGTAATTAGCTTCTAGATAGAATTCTAAGGTGAAGAAGTAGTCACAGACCAAACCGAATGGATCTCAGGACACGCAATGGATCATCTAAAAAAGTTACGAGCGGAGGCAACGGAGTCCTGATCTTTCCAAGCTTGAGGTCCATTACACCTGGACAACAAAGTTGTGGAAAGAATCGAAAGATGAAATATACACAAACCTCGACCCGTGAAGTCCTCAACCTTGTCAGCGGCAACGTTGTAGAAGAGGCTGTTGATCGTGAGATCTCTCCGGTAAGCGTCTTCGGAAGGTGTTCCAAATTTCTAGCAAGAAGGAAAAGAGCGTAAGAACAAGAGGAAGTCGAGTGAAAATCAAAAGGGCCATAGTACCATTGATGTTGGGATCCTGGAATCGTTGGAGTACGTCTCGGATCGGAGATTAACAACATCAAGCTCTCCACCCAGGATCTCCAGCTTGGTCGTTTCTAAATGCTTGGATCGTTCTGGATTGCTACAACATGTAAATTCCAGTTGTTAGAAAAATAGCAAGCTCTAGACAACACAAACCTTTTGATAACTTTGTAAGAACATGAAGGATCGGTCTTCCTCAAGCACCGGAGCACACGATCACAGAACTGCTGCCCAGTCATATCATCCAGCGCAATATCCAAATCGTGGCTCTCGACGCCAAGGAGCTGCGCAAATTGAATTGAGCTAGAACGATTGATCGAAAACACCAGACCTTATCGCGCACCCATCCGCCCGCCACTCTCACGTCGGTCTTCAAGTCGCATTCACGGATCGCCAGACGGAGAGCGTCGAGAATCTTCGCTTCCTCGCGCGTGTCGTCATGAGCTCTAGAACGCTAAAGGAAGATCCTTTGAGAATTAAAACTCCCGCCAAAACTCTAGGGTTTATTGGAGAAACTGTTCTCGTCACGCGGAGCATTGTCTACGTCATGGTGAGATGCGTCATATGCAGGGCGATTTGATGCGTGACCCATCGCTGCGCGCGTTCAGATATTTGGGCGGAAGATCAAAGCGTTCTCCATTTTCCATCAGATTCTTGCCGACGATCTCACTCGGCAACAGCATGAGCTCTGTCCTGCCTCATTCGAAAACTTGCTCAAGCTTATTGGAAATGGTGAGCTATGTTTTTTTCTTTGGCGAAGTTTCTATGATGGATGGATTGCATGAACAGATGTTACGAATGACGCTATTGCCGAAGTTCCTCTTGCACGCTTGCTCTGTGGTTTCATCACGGCCTTACATCAGTGGTTTCGACGTGCTCGCTGACTTTTGCGAGAGGCTTTCAGCGTGCGGTTTTTGCAGCAAGGTACTTATCAAAGGGCTTTGTTTTCATTACACAAATCTCGGATTTTGCAGCCGCTTTGGAAAGCATACAACCTCGCTCTCATGGTAATCTAGATCTGGTATGAGCCGTTTTGACACCCTTGTTGCACGCGGAAAAGCTGGCGAAGTTACAGAGGCTGAACAACCAGATGCAGCTCAGTGAAACAGGTGATAGATCTTGTTGCATATTTCGGGACTGACTATTGCTCAGTAACGGCGAAAGCAACAACCTTTCCAGGCATGCCAACCGAGTGTCAATGTGGTTTGGCCTTGCAAGGTAACAAAACGGTGCTTCCTTTTGTAAACTAGGTGTTCTTTTTCTGGCAGTGGACGTGGATTCCCATAGGCTGGACAAGTCGATGAGATGCTTAGATGTTTTGGTCCTGGCCAAGCACTTAATCGATATTTACTTACTCTCAAGCTCTCCTGGTGCTTGGGATACCTCGAGAGGGGTCTCCATCTCATGCAAGAGGCTTTTCAACGATGTGAGATCCAGAGCTTAGCCACCGTGAGCAACGGACTTCCGTGAGTTGAGGATTTTACGTTTTATAACATTCTAATATGCTTTTCTTTCTTGTAGAGCATTCTCGAGGTTCTGGAGCTGGAAGGGACGAGCGTCCGTGTGAGTTGGGCATCTCGATAGAGAGTTTAATTCCGAAGGTAAGGTATCTGCAGGGAGCGTGAGTGACAAATATTTACAACCTCGTCAATAGGTGCTGAAAACACTCTCGTTCAGCGACGTGATAAGTCTCTTCCGATGGCTTCTTCCCCTCAAAGGAAACGTCTGGGCAGGTATGTAAAGAAGTCTTACGAGTCTTCTTCGTGTTTACGAGTGTCCCTTGCTCGCAGCTTCGCCTTCTCCTGATGCTGCTCCGGACGCTTATCCGAGACAAATGGCCCAGCGCGAGCGGTGACTGGAGCTCCGCTCTCTTTTGGAATGGCTTTTAACGTCTCGAGCGATACACTTCTATCCAACTGACGGTGACAAAGCGACCAAGGCCATATGCGCATCAAAAGCTTCCGCGACCAGACGATTGTTGTTTCACTAACTTCGTTGTCCGGGTAGAAATCGCCGTGAATGTGTACCTCGGGGTGGTTTGGATGGAAGGCAAGGGCAAGACTAATTACACAGGTCTGCTTGCGCGTCCTGACAGGGAAGTGGAGGCTTAAGCCTCTTCGTGAGCAGGGCAAAACCGTTCGTCTCAGCGAGCCACTGTGGAAGCATGAGGTTGATATGGCGCGCTCTTCGTGTCAATCAGGAACCGGAGGAATGGCATGCTTCTGCCTTGAGAGAAACTCTCTTGGGTTTTGAATACAATGGAATATACGAGAATAGTTTAAGTGAGAATATACCTCCTGCACGACTACTATTTAAGTTTCTGTAGTTTTATACTAGGGCAAGCATGGAAGAACCTCCAAAGGTTGTATTGACAGAGATTGAGGAGTTTTGCTCGGGTCTACAGCCGAATCACGAAGGTAAGTATGTGATTTGATTCCAATTTTCACTGTTCTTATATTTGACATCTACCAGCTACTACTAGAGATGAAGAAGCCTACAGCAGGATGGATTTCAAATCTTTGCTGCCAACAAAAGAGGATCACGTAGGGAAAGGACTGGCTGGCGTTCTTCAATGTTTTCGAGAGAATGGGAGCTTGAAGGAATCTAGAGGCGAATGGATTGGAAGAAGCAGAGACAAAAGGACACCAGAAAATGGTAAATTCGAATTCAACTTGGACCACCGCGATGAGCATGGCCGAACTGTAAGTTTATGTTCTATTTACTTTCTGATTTTACTTTATGTTTGATGCAGCTGACCCCCAAGGAAGCCTTCCGGCAGTTCTCGCATAAGTTCCACCATGTAAAACCGGGGAAAAGGAAGCAAGAGAAGAAGCTAAAGAAGCAAGAACAGGAGCTAAAGAAGAGGAAGAAAGAAGAACACCCTCTGGAGTTTATGGAGAGATTGAGAGGCATTCAAATCAAGTCAGGAACAGCTTACATTAGAACTTGACAAGGAGTTAACTTGTCAGCTGAATGAGTTTTAATAACGTTGTATGAAAGCCCTTAGTGAACTTCTATTTGCACCAAGGGCTTTCATACACGCGGCAGCGCTCATTGCAATGGTGTATGGTAAAGGCGGTCTTTGATTCCACCGCGATCCTTCTTCGCAAGCTTGTGATGACTTGAACGGGCATTTGGAGGAGGCCAAAAGACACGCTCCAAGGTCATCTGGAAGATGCAAAACGCATCTTTGACTGTACATCTAGTTTCAAGGACACAATCATGGCGTATGGAAGAGACATAAGGCGAAATAAACATCTGAGGAGATCTCTTCGAACAGCATTTTATTCAAGCACTTGCCGGAAACTCCAGAAGAGACTTTGAAAGAAGGCTTAGGGGCGGTTCAAAGAAGAATTCGTCGAGATAGCCCAACTCGGTGCCCCATCTTTTTCCTGTGGGGCGAGATCTTTCAATGGCTTTGACGGACCATGTCGATGTCCACCTTTTTCAAGGGCCTCTGCTATTGACAATGTTAGCCTACAATTGCAGACCTGAAATTAGACACGAGAGGATTGACCATCCAATCTATGGAAACAGACGTGTGGAGGCAAAGGTGTTAGCTTGCAATATAAAACTCTTTAGGCTCCTGGGGATATTAAATTTTTCTTCAACGCTTCCCTGGATCCACAAACTTAAACAAGAAGGCAAAGTTTTTGCAATGTCAAAGGTTTTGCTCAGCAGCTTTCAACGCACTGGCGGTGGAAGCCTCCAGTTATTTGGAGGCACTTATCTCAAGAGCAACGCACAGCCGAATCGGTTTCGGAAAGGTAAGTTCATCAAACTAGCTTCGCACTAAAACTGGCCTGCTATATTAATTATGCAGTTAGCTCCTGTGCTTCAAAGCCAGCTGAGGCTCTAGTAAGTCGAAGCACCATCGTTACAAGATTGATTGGAGCTGATTTCTTCCTACTTGTTCACAGGAGAAGCGGGAAAAGGAGAAGCAGCAGCCATATCAAGGCATTCTCCACGTCCAGGCTGGCAATCGAATTGAGGAGCTTGATCACAGAGAAACGTCGCTGCTGGTCAAGGAAGTGAAGGGATGGCTGATGAAACTCGCGAGTGGCAAGGGGGAAATCAGTCCTTCGACTTACGACACCGCCTGGGTCGCCCGAATCCCGTCCGACTCCGACTCCTCTCTTCCCGAGTTCCCGGAGGCTCTGGAGTGGATCATACACAGTCAACTTCCGGATGGATCATGGGGTGATGACTGTCACTTGCAACTCTATGACAGAGTTTTATCCACGCTCTCTTGCCTGGTCACGCTCAAGCTCTGGGACATCGGGCACAACAGCATTGCGCAAGGCATGCCTCTTTTCTGATCTTCTGGTGATATCCTGGACTGTTTTCCGACTCTGATTCTTCACAGGCACGAACTTTTTGCGTGAGAAAAGCATGACGACGGAGATTTCTTGTCAGGTTTCG
Source organism: Selaginella moellendorffii (assembly GCF_000143415.4). Classification (NCBI taxonomy): domain Eukaryota; kingdom Viridiplantae; phylum Streptophyta; class Lycopodiopsida; order Selaginellales; family Selaginellaceae; genus Selaginella; species Selaginella moellendorffii. The sequence goes on from NW_003314278.1 coordinate 415,305, forward strand.
AGGTGACGTTCCCAATGATGCTCCACGAAGCAAAGCAGGTGGGCCTTAAGCTTCCGTATGACACAGAGTTCACAAGGTTGCTTGAGATCTCCACCACGGAGAAATTGGCAAAGCGAGTGGAGAAGAATCCAGTACCGTGGATCCTCGCATTTGCGAGAATGGGCATTTTGACAAGGCCGTTCATGCAAGACCATTGTCTGCTGGATAGTTTCAACTTGAGCGCTGCCAGGAGCATGTTTGAGAGCATGAAGATGCGCACCTTGGTTTCCTGGACCACCAACGCTCAAAACGCTTGAAGGACAAAATCAGGAGTTAGAACCATACTCAGGTGCTTCAATCCCTTTCGAAAGCTTCCACAGTCAGACCGTTTGCTTCTACATCCCAAAGAAACCAGGGGATACATTTCAGCAGCATTCACTCTCTGCGTTATCTCTTTGGCTTCTTCCGATCCACTCTCGTAGTCTGTCATGCGTTTCCTCCAAGAAGACACAAGAGCATCGTACTCGTGCTTTTCCCACGCAGGCAGATAGCGAGTGAACGTTGTCCGCTTGGCTTTTCTGACATTGAACTCGTCTGGTGATGAAGCAGCAACAAGGGTTTTATTTCCAACCATCCGCCCCAAGTCCACTCACTGATCGATGAGATGGTATCTACTTTGCTGTCCAGCACAATCTCCTGAGGGAAGTCTTCTCTATTCACCACCCTGAGCTTGTTACCCTTGAACATCAAAACAGTCGCTCTGGACTTGTAGATCATGACCGGAAGTACCAGACGAATGCAGATTTACCAACCCCCGAATTTCCATTCAAATGGCAGCACAACATCCACATGAACGGCACCAGGATCTTCCTGATCTCTTTGTACAACCCATCCAATATCTCCTTCACATACAGCTTCAGAATATTGCTGTGGAATGTGGTCAGACGAGCACCTTGAGCAAGAAATTTCATCTGTTCCAGATGGAACATTGATCCACCATGCCTGCTGAGATCTCCTAACATAGGCTGCATGTTCCCACAGGAGGCAAAGCATATTATTGTACGTTTTAATTGAAAAGCATTTAGCTCAATGAGCTGCACAACTCCTTAAAATGGACATTCCAACAATGGCCTAATCTTCATTATTGAGCTTAGTCCTGGGTTCATTTTAAAAGATTGTAACCGAGCTTAGTCTTTGTACTGTGGGTTCCTTGTAAAAGATTGTAATTAGAAGCTCTATTAGCTAAAAGAGTGATGGAATCACAAGGAATCCAATCACGGTGGCATTCTTCAGGCCACTTTAGCACACGACAATGACATCCTCAATGTTAACAATCCACCTTGCGTGTACTAGTGCTCCACGATTGGGCAAGTCTCTGCATAGGTTCATCATTTGGCGAGGAGCCCCACGTAGCTACATGTTATAACTTATGCTCTAGCATTCTTGAGGCCAATTTCGTCCTACTAGATGGTACATCCTGACAAAGAACTTTTCTGATTTCAGAAGTGAATGTGATCTAGTCGGGAGCCATTCCTTCCAAGACCATCTCCTGGTAGAGGATCAAATTAAAGCGTGGAAGAAATTCCCAGTGAGAGCGTAGGCCTAGCAGTCCATGCGACAATGTTGTGGCACTCGGGCATTTGATCGAACATTGCCCGTGCCATGTGTGTGTCGTTTTGAGTGTAGAACTCATGCTTTTCCACGGTATGTATGGTTCTTCTCGTGCTCATTTTGCTTATACTATTGTCCAGATTGCTTCATTCCTCATAGATGTATTTTCCAAGATAAATGGAGGCCTGTAGTTCATCAACATCCAAGGCGTGGAGTGACCACAATGCAACTTGTGATGAGACGAGTTTGTGACCTCTGTATTATGCCTTCTGCTCTTTGGAAACTTTTGAGACAGCTTGCTCTCAGCTAATTGAGTTTAAGCTCGGTCAAGGCTTTCACAAGATTGGACAATAGTGTGAAAGACAAATGCCAAAACCGTGTGTTTGAGGACAAGCTTAACTAGCTAGTTGCACCAAGATCACCACCAATTCCATGAGGTGTGACTTGTTTATGTTGAATCTAGGATTTTCCTCGAGAGCTTCCCTGGTTTATTGGATGTCTGGTGCAACCCTGGAGTTTTTTTTGCAGGTGAGTAAGCTTTCACGGTTTCAGAGCAATATATTATTGCCAAGAAAAGGCATCAAAAGTTGGAGCGCCCCGAGGATTTGAAAGGATCGAAACCTATGGACCTCCAAGCTTTGACAACCAAGTGAAGAATAGATGGGACCAGGGTGCCTGGATCAAATCAAACTCGAGCTCAGACAAGCCATCTTCCACGACAATACCTTAAACGGCTGTTGCTGGTTCTTGTTGCAGCATACTTATGCTTTGTTTCTCAAAAGTAGCCTTTGCATCAGCTGCTTGTCAGATTGAGACGAAGAGTCCACCCATTTTGTTTGCCATGGCCTCGCCAGAGCATGGAGCAAGTGAGAGTTTCATTCCATCGAGAAGAGAATGGTTTCTTTCTTCAGCTTGACTGCAGCAAATTTTTCTAGACATGCAAAACAACAGAAATCTTATAAAACCCACCTTGCATATGTCTCATGAATAAGTTCGGACTTTTCAGGAGTATGGCCTCAAGCTCCTCTTTGTTTATAAATTGCTTATAAATGTAAATGCAAATGCTCTTGTGCAGGAAGCTTATGAATACTTCTTATGAAAAGCACCTCAACTCTTGTATCCATTTCCGTGGCTCGATTTTGGTAGCATCTGTAACGTTATGCGGCTGTAGAGTGGCTGTTGCCTGATGCATTCTTGAAACACTTTGCTCTCTTTAACAGAAGAAACAGTCTGTTGTAACACACAAAGCTTAGACATTTTTCACCCCAAAAGGAAAGAAATATACCTTGAGGTATAGCCTGAAGCCGTGTCCCACAACTTGACGCCCAAGGAAGTTAATCACCCATGTCAGAACAAGGTCGAGCTTAAGGTCCAGGTGTATTACTGCTCTGTAAAAGAAGTAGTGACTATCTTAAGAAGAAGAAGAAAAAAAAAAAAAAACTAATAGCGTACCTTATGTAGCATTTCTTGTCGCTAATCTTCTGGAGGATGAATCCACCGTTGGCTTCCATGCGAATGACGCCCTCTTTTGGAGGAGGCAAATGAGAAGCATTAAAACCATGGATGGTCTCCTTGATGATAGTCTCTGCTTCCTGGGGGACCTGGCAAATCACCACCATTGGAGTGAATAAAATAACAAAAGAGGTGATAGCTGAACTGTTCGCAAGCAGCCAACCACGGCATCCAATTCAGGTAGCTCCAGTTCGAAAGACGTGACCAGCATTTCTCTTGTCGCAAACGGCCATGGAACCTTGCACCTGGCAAGAGCTTGTAGAATTTAAACGCGGGACGGAGGAGCTGCTACACTACCACCAGCGTTGTGGCTTTTGGATTGATCAGCAGGGCACAAGGGATATACGTTGCAGTGAAAGCATTGCTTTCCCACAGTTCATCTTTCGCCCTTTTTGCTCTAAATACTCTTGTGAAGGACAGCCACCTTTTTATTTTCCATGCATTGCCCCCTCTTCTTCACACAGGGTGTGACTTGAAATTTCATGGATTTTTTCAAATGTTTGGTCTTGTTGCTGCTAGGAACAAGCATCAAACTTGGATAGAACACGACAAGAAAGCCCCTTGATGAAATCTCAAGCTCCCCAGGATTTGAAAGAACAGAGAAGTACCTCCAGCCTTGGACTCTTAACTTTGCTGCTAATCAAGAGCGTGCCTGGATCAATTTAATCTTCAATGCTCAAACAAGCCATCTTCGGACATTCAGTCGTTGGATGCAGCAAACCTTGTTTCTCAAAAGAAGAAAAGGTAGGTTATCCCAGGGATTCAGTGGTGAAATCTTCATTCCATAATGGTTTCTTTCTTGAGCTTGACAACCGCAGAAAGGATGACAGCCTTATAAAACGTTCCCACGGGTTTAGAAAGGATGCTTAGAAATGAGCGAGAGCTTGCGCCGTTATGGTGAAGGTATGATATACGTTAAGAAGCAATTAGTGTCCGATTTGGATGGGAACCTGATGGCCGGATATCTGGCTAGAATAAACAAATATATTGGCAAGGTCACAGGTTCGAATCCACAGCCAGCGACCCAATCAAAAAAATTTGCAACGCTTCTCCCTCCTTTGCATCTTGCAAGCTACTGTGATCAGAGCGAGCTCTTCTGCCTGCAGTCATCTCGGGATGAGAACTACTTGTCGTCCATAGCCCAAGACTACAGCATGTCCACGATCATGGAACACTTAAGATGCTTGGTGGATCTCCTGGGGAGATCTGGGAAGCTAGACGAGGCCAGTGTCGAGCCAAATTTCAGCGCTGGAGAATGAAAGAGTGGGGAAAAGTCCGATGCTAGTGCAGCTCCAACCACTCTTCTCAATCCCTGTCGATTACACTCGAAGGAATGTCCCTGAATGAGGCTCGAATCATTGATAGCTGCCAAGAGAAATAACTGGATGCTCGAAAAAGAGTAACAAGGGCAAATGCCGCGATCGCAATCTTCCACGAGAGAGAACCTCGATCTTTCATCTTCTGGAAGATTTCCAGCACCCGCACTTTCCATACATTTCTATGACCAGATTAGCAAGGAACCTCGAGGCCGCTGGAGACGATTTTCCTCGTGGATGCGCCTTCCCCCTCCCAGATCTGTGCTCACCGCATTCTCGCCCAGGCGCCCACCGCTGGAGATCGCTCCTCCTTGCTGCAAATCTTCGCTGGATGGCACCTCCTCGTCAAGGCTCAAGAACGATGCCATGGAAAACCACCGCCATTGCCATTATACGCTACTGCTGCACATTTTCGATCCAGGGGGCTCTTTACCCGGGCGGTCTGCTGCTGCCGGGCGTGCTCTACAAGTCGAGCAGCATGGTCTTTCTTCTCAGTCTCAGACATCTTCAAACTAGGCTCACAAGCACAAGCACTGCTTTTCCGCGGTATGTATGGTTCTTCTCGTGCTCATTTTGCTTATACTCTTGCCAGTCCAGATCACTTCATTCCTCATCTTCGCCACCCTTTGGCCTCGAGCATTTTCCAAGATAAAATAGAGGCCTGTAGTTCATCAACATCCAAGGCGTGGAGTGACCACAACGCAACTTGTGATGAGATGAGTTGGTGACCTGGTATACTTTTTTGTGTTATGCCATCTGCTCTTTGGAAACTTTTGAGAAAGCTTGCTCTCAGCCGATTGAGTTTGAGCTTGGTCAAGGCTCTCACAGGTTTATTGGATCTCTGGTGCAACCCTGGAGTTTTGTTTGCGGGTGAGTAAGCTTTCACGGTTTCAGAGCAATATATTATATTATTGCCAAGAAAAGGCATCAAAACTTGGAGCTCCAGAGTCTCACGCCCCGAGGATTTGAAAGGATCCAAACCTATGGACCTCCAGCTTGGACAACCAAGTGAAGAATAGATTCCCGGGACCATGGTGCCTGGATCAAATCAAACTCGAGCTCAGACAAGCCATCTTCCAGAACAATATCTCAAACGGATACTTTGTTTCTCAAAAATAGCTTCTGCATCAGCTGCTTGCTCAGATTGAGATGCAGAGTCCATCCAACCCGTTTTGTTTGCCATGGCCTCGCCAGAGCATGGAGAAAGTGAGAGTTTCATTCCATCGAGAAGAGAATGGTTTCTTTCTTGAGCTTGACAGCAGCAACGCGCTGCACGCCATGCGCCCACAAAACGAAAATCTGTTGCGCCGCTGTTTACATTATGGTATACGTTAAGAAGCAATTAGTGTACACTTTGGACGGGATCCTGATGGCCGGATATCTGGCTAGAATAAAAAAATATATTGGCAAGGTCACAGGTTCGAACCCACAGCCAGAGACCCAATCAATTTTTTTTGTATGAACGAGGGATTTCTCTTCTCCGCAAAGTCGCGGAGCTAAATCTTCTCTCGTGCCGATCCCCCAGGCGCGACGCCACGAATGATCCACGCCGCCGCGCCGGGTTCAGGCTCTTGGATCGCGCGATATTCTTGGATTTCGCTGGCAAATGCGAGCAGCAGGAACAGGGCATTCGATCGATGCGGCGTCAGTCTTGTTCGATTAGGAGTTCCGTGAACGTCTCCTGGAACGCGATGATCACCGCGTATGTGGCGGCATCCCGCATCCGAGAAGAAATCTTTGATTTCATGCCGGATGAAGACGGTATTGATTCGGCCAGTAGCTGCTCTCCAGGATCCGCGCGTGGATCCTCTGGCCTCGCAGCCCCTGGATGTCGTCCACGTGGGCAGTCAGATGGATTCCAAATCTTAAATCCAATAAGAGGAGTTGAAACAATATTTTGTTATCTCCCAGTGTTCATGGCTTTGTGGTTATAGCATGCATGCTGTAATGTTCTATTGTGAAGGGTTGCTGGGTTCGATTCCCATCCATCTCGACTTTCAATTAAGAATAATACGGTGTTAGGGTCGCAAACAGATTGACTATCTCCAATGTAGTCATGCAATCAAATTTTGTGGAAGGGAAGATATATATTTGATTTGTGCTGTTTGGGAAGGGAAGATATATATTTGATTTACACACAAACAGCACAAACATGCCATTGAGCTTACCAATTCGATCATATATACCAGTTGTCACTTCAGCATAATCTATCAATCACACATAATGTTGTGCCATTGAATTCTCAATGGCCCTGCCAGCATATGCAAGCCTTCCTCACCATTTGAACAAGAAAGATGCTAGACAACAAGCTAGAAATAGTGAATGAGAATGAACTTTTAAACGCAGTTTATATTAGTGGTAACTACAAACAAATAAAAGGTTAAGAGCGATACATCACAGCCGTTGGATTAAAGGATATCTTAGAATATACCATCCAAACCGTTAGATTTTAGTGCAGAGACTCGGGTATTCGTCTTCCTCTGTGCAGCGGAAAGCTGCCATCTCTCGATGTTTGGGTGGCTTGAATCCCTCGGAGCTCTCCATCCGGTTGCATCGGGTATTCGTCTTCCTCTATGCAGCGGAAAGCTGCCATCTCTCGATGTTTGGGTGGCTTGAATCCCTCGGAGCTCTCCATCCGGTTGCACCCAGACAAAGGTGACGTTTTCCATCCCCTCTCTCTCAACTACACAACGGGCCTGTCGTGCCAGACTTGGGACGACTCACGAGCCCAAGCGAAAACTCGTGCAAACGGAACATCTCAATCCATCTTATGAGCCCAAGAGCAAGCTCATATAATACGGTACAAAACGGTAACCAAATCCATACCCAAGGAACGATTGCGAAGTCTTAGCACCCAAACGTGTACCCACTCGAATCATCGTTTTCATCTCTGCGTATGCAATGAGACTAGTTGCCCAATCTCATTGGATAGTATCGCTGAGACGTATCCTCTGATACCAAATGTAGCGCACGTGGTTTTGACCCTTTATCCTATGGTGATTTACCATAGGATAACACCACAAGTGGAACCTAGACCCTCTTTGTGCCACATGACAGATGCCACGTGTCACATGCCACGTGTCTATAGGAACCCGAGGTTCAGGGCCTTGGGCCACTGAACGAAGGAACGGTGCCAAACTCCTAAGCATGGGGCCAAGGAGTGACAGAACCGATCCACGGAGCAACTCCCGAGCGTAAAGCCTAAAGAGCGAAGGGACAGGAGCCCAGAGCGACTTGGAACAGTCCTAGAGTGACCAACATCCTAATGCCAGGACCAGCACGCAAAACGGGGCCAAACCGAGTCTGGCGCTATTTCAGCATACCGGTGGCCTAACACGAAGACATGGGTACTCCACCAACTAGCATGGTGTGGAGCTTGGGCTTAGACCCAAGCCGGACGCAGAATAAGGACAGGCATGCAAGCGGGAGCTAGATTATGCCTCAGGTTGGTTGGCCATGCCCGACCTACCCACTATCCCTACTATACATTTGGAACCCCCCCCCCTTCCCCTTGAGGAACACATGCTTTGGGCTTTCACCCCAAGCTTACCCTTAGTACCAGGAGTTAGTTTCTGGGACAAGCTTGAAACTTACTAAATATAGAATGGCGCTAGATTGCGAATTTGGACATGGGACAAACACCATTGTGTTCAGGTCAATCTCTACATTTCATAGATATGCCAAATGAGCAAATCTGGACACTTTCCATAAATAGCATTTGGGACCGAAATGAGACTAACACAAAGGGCATGATAGCGAGGGTGTTTGGCAGACACGGTAAGCTATCATCCAGCGATATTGAGGGACTAATCTCAATATGCGAGGGTTCTTGTCAAGCCAGTGCAAGACAGAGCAAAAGAGAACTAAAAAGCCAGGTTAAGTATGCTTGGCTGAATAGACACTTAGGAATTCCGTCCTTATGCTCATCCGGCCAAGTACAGATGCAAAGTCCAGTTTACTAACACTTGAACAAGAGGGGCTGACAAAGGGTCCAGGAATACCGACCTCCTACCATCGTGGCAGTAAGGAAAGAGTGTCCGTAAGGACTGGTCGACAGGTAACTTTCAATACCCGAAGTCACATTCGCGACACTACCTTTAGATCCTGGGCCTCCACCCTAGATCATTCTCCTCGGGCATTCACCAGTACCACAAGATTCCTACTTTGTCTATGCAGGGCTACCATGAACCAATTGAACTAATCCATCCCAAAGATTACGTTAAATCCCGCCATGTCCAACACGGTGAAATCCATATCTACTTTCCATGTCCCTATTTCGACTCTTGCTTATCAAAGTACCTTATCGATGCTTTGGCTACCTTGAATAAACTCTATAGTCCTTGGTTCACTCAGCCGTTGCACCGTTAGTTCGGCTTGCTAGACTATGTCTGCAGCCACAAAATTATCCAAAGCACCCGTGTCAATAAGGATCTTAACAAAGCTACCTCTGATCTTCCCTTGGAGGGCTAGTAGATATCACAAATGACTCTCTACCAAAGTTGCTCGTGTAATGAGTAACTTTGAGTTAGGGATTGCATCACGTGTCTCAGTTTAGATTTCATCCAACTTAATGGCCATATTAGCTCTGGCCTTCTTCAGGTGGGGACATTCCCTCAAAAAGTGTCCTGCTTCACCGCAGTTGAAGCATATGTTATTTCTCACACTATTAGTAGACTTGACTTTTTTATCAATAGGTTTGTCCCTTTTCGCTTGACTCCCCCACGTACTTACTCGTTGGCCACCGGATCTGCCTTTCCAGAACCACGAGGACTCATTTTTAGAGAAACTCTTCTTGAATTTCCCTTTGCCATATGTCCCCCTTGGTTTGGCTCCTTTGCTAAACATGGACCCCGGCCCCATCGTGTTCCCCTTTTGCAAGTTATCATTGAAATGCACCTTCATAGTTGCATCCAACACTTCCTTGTAGTTGGTCGGGTTCTAACGCATCACCTCATTGCGAACCTAGGTTTGCAAGCCTGATATAAAGGCATGGAATGCATTCCATATCACCCATGTCTGTGACAAGTATCCTCTTTGCCATAAATGCATTCACATACTCTTGAATGGTTCCGGTCTGCTTCAGCCTACTCAGCTCATCCCTTAAGTGTAGAGTAGCATTCAGAGGAACATAGGTTGCATGGATCCTCGCATTCATCATTTCCCAAGTGGCCACCAGTCCTTCATTAGCCTCTGTTGTTCTCCACCAAGATATAACATTATTTGCCAAGTATGGTTTTGCACATGGGACCTTCTCCGAGCTCGGTAATTGCAACGCTCGAAAGTAATCCTCCATATCGTAAAACCAATCTTCCACCACCTTATAGTCATTCACTCCCTTGAAGACTGGTGGGGGCTTTGGTTTGTATTTGGGAACTTCTTGAGGGACTGATTCCACTTCGGTTTGTTCAACCTTGTTCGGTTCCCCCTCAGTCCCTGCCGAAGGTTCCACACCTTTTGCATTGCCAACATCTACAGTTTTTCGCTTTTTCTTCCGCTTCTCATCACGCTTTAGCTTGTGTACGAGAGTCTCTAGCAGGGCATTGGTCTAAGTTAATTGTCCTTTTAAAACGTCCAATCAAGCCTTGGATGACTGAACCTCACCACTGGACTCATGTTTGGAAGTTTCCTCACTAGAGTCCTTATGCAAGGATTCTTCATCTATAGCTTCTTGTTGAACTAGAGGCTCCAGCTTTGGAAGAGGTTCCATCTCCACCTTGGTTCGTTTATGCCCTGCTTTTGCCATCTCCCAGCAATCCACCTCTATCCTTCGGTAGAATTGAGGAAAAGGTTTCGATACCAAATTGTACAGTCTCTAGTGGTCAAGTTAGATTAATGGTGTAGCAGTTGGGAGAACCAAGGAATATAAAGTTTGTTCAAGGTAGCCAAAGCACCGATAAGGTACTTTAACAAATAAAAGTTAAAGTAGGGACATAGAAAGTGGATATGAATTTCACCATTTTGGACATAAAAAAATTTAACGTGATCTTTGGGATGGATTGGTTCAATTAGTTTGTGGTAGCTTTACACGAACAAGGTTAAAACTTAGTGGTATTAACAAATACCCAAAGAGAATGATCTAAAGTGGAAGCCTAGGACCTAAAGGCAAGGCAATGTAAGGCTAAAAACTCTTACTTGAACCTGGTGTCCATGAGAGGACAACTCACTAAAGGAACCAAAACAATATTTTTGTGCTTACTCTCAATGGGGAGTGACAAAAAGATGGAAACAAAGGAAGTGTCTTTAGTGATTTAGTAGGTGTTAAACCAATTTTGAAATACCATGTTAAAGGAGTTATTAATGGGATTACCCCCTGCTTGACAAATAAAACATAAAATTGAGTTGGTCAAGGGTGTTAAGGCAGCGGTCAAAGAACTCAAATACTAACTTGAGGAGTTGATTAATAAAGGGTATATTAGTTTGAGAAAGTGTAGCATATGTGATTATGGGATGAGATTTAGATATATTATCATTGTGAATTCTTGGAACTTTGAGGAATAAATGAGAATAAAATAGCCACTAAGGGATCTCTTATTATGCTTTATTTCGTTAAAGTGGAACTTTTCATTATCCCACTTATGGTGTGTGGCCACATGCCATTTTTATAACAACAATAAAAATTTGAAGTTTTAGCTTTATAATTTATAAATTAAAAACTTTTCATATGATTTTGTGTTATAATATTGTGAAATATAAAAAATAAATTAAAAAACTGATAGAAATATTAATAAATATTAATTAAGTACTAGGAAATGACATGTGGACACATGCTAATTAATGTCCCATTTTACTGAATAAGTTCCACTTTAACGAAATAAAGCATTATTAAGCAATTGCTCTTTTTCCAGTTAACTTAAGGGAAGAAATATAAAATATGTTATATATGGTATCAAAGAAAATGGCATATGTTCGATTCCCATTGATTAATGGCTACTTAAAATATAATATACCCTTGAGTAAGATATATTTCTATCCCTAAAACTAAAATCATATATATTGAGCATCTATGAGTATATCCTTCGTTTTACAAGGCATTTATGAGTACATCCTTCATTTTGTAGGGCATTTATAAAGGAAGGTATCCACCATGGGACTGTGGTATAAGTGGATGACTAATTGCCTTATATAGAATATCTAATATACATAATAGAAGAATTAGTAGATTTAATGCGGAAATGAAGGTGTTAATTCCCCTTAAATCAAGTCAATAAAGATATTAACATCTCTAAAAGAGGGGTGAGTGTAAAATATATGATTATGGGATGAGATTTGGATATATTATCACTGTGAATCTTTAGAACCTTGAAGGATAAATTGAGATAAAATAGTTAATAAAGGCTCTTTCATCAAACAATTGTCTTTTTTCCAATTGACTTAAGATGAGAGAGATAGAGGAGAGAGATAAAGTGTGCTTTTTACCAAGGATTAAGGATATATTTGATAGGTTGGGAAAGGCAAAATACTTTTTGGGATTTAATCCAAAATCTGGATACTACCAAATCAAGGTAACAGAGGAACATGTAAAAAAAACAACTTGTCAGATGAGGTATGAGAGTTTTGAGTTCCTAGTGATGCCCTTTATGTTGTGCAATGCATTAGTAATAATCTCAACACTAATGAACCATATCTTTATGTGATCTTTTTGTGGTAGTTTACATTAATGACATTTTTGTCTATAGCAAAATGCTAGAGGAGTATGTCGAACACTTGACGAATGTGTTTGAGAAACTAAAGGAACACAAATTATACCCTAAAGAGAGTAAGTGTGATTTTGCTCAATAAAAGGTAAAGTTTCTCAAGCATATAGTGGGCAAGAACAGGCTTAAAGTGGATCTTAAGAAGGTCTAAGAAATCCAAGAATGGGAAATACCATCAAATATACACAAATTAAGGGCATTTTTTGGGTTATACAACATCAACCACTATTTAAGAGTAACTTTACCTTTAACAGACTAAATGGGAAAAGAGAAGATTATATAGTGGCATTTGTCCACCTCAAAGGGGAATTAAGGAAAGCTCGGCATTATCAAATTTTGGTAAGGACTTCAAAGTAGAAATAGACACCTAAAACTTTGCATTAAATGTAATTTTGAAGTAAAAGAATTACCTAGTAGTGTTCTTCTTGAAAAAGTTAGATAAGGCTTAATAAATGTGGCTTGCCATGAAAAAGAACTATTTGCGGTGCTCAAGATGCCCAAGGAGTGGCAATACTACCTTATGAAGCACTTCAAGGTATATATGGATAATATGGCAATGAAATACTTCTTGTCACAACTTGACTTCCAAGGAAAACAAGATTGGTGGGCAAATGCTTTGGCTAAGTTTAATTGCGAGATTCTATATAAACTTGTCAAGAGCAATGTTGTTATAGATGCTTTAAATCAAAAAGCAAACTTGAAGTTGGCAATATCTAATGCAATAATAACCGTTTAGGATGATATGCAGACAATGTATGAGGATGATAGTTTAGCACAATAAGTATTGCTACGGAACGAAGAGGTGTGGGATGCTCACCAAAAAAATGAGCTACATAGGGAAGAAAAAACTGATTATGTGAAATATAATAAATTCATTTATTATAAGAAAACAAGGGTGTATGTCCCAAAGGGGAACTAATGAAGATGGCTTTAAAAGAATGTCATGATAAACTTTTTGTAAGACACAATGAAGTGCTTAAGACAATAGACTTACTCAAGAAAAAGTATCACTAGCCAAACATGGCTAAGGATGTTCAAAACTATGTAAAGATATGCCTAATGTATCAGCAGGTGAAGGCTATGACCAAGGCTACTGGAGGCTTGTTACAAAGCTTTTTAATTCTCGATTGTCCATGAAAATATCTTACAATAAACTTTATCAAAGGACTCCCCCCAAGTGAGAGGTTTAATGTGATATTTATAGTGGTAAATTGGCTTTCTAAAATGACACTTTTCATACCCACCACAATGGAAGTGGATATGGAAGGTATGGTGAAACTATTCTTTAAACAAGTGGTTCAAGTGCGAGGAAGGCCAAAAGAAATCATCTCAAATTGAGATAAAAAATTTACTAATAAGCTTTAGAGAACTCTCCTAGAGTAACATCGCACTAAGCTGCAATTCAATATAACCTATCACCCATAGACATGTAATAAGTAGCAAGTCAAGTATAATAGTAATAACATTTCTTGACAAATGGGCAAATAGAAAGGGTAAATAGGCAAATAAAGGATTATTTGTGATGCTATGTATTTAGAGACTAGACTAATTTAGTAAGTCATTTGTGACTTTGAGAAATGTGTTATAACAACTTACCACATTCAAATATCAAAGTGAGTCCATAAGAAGTTATCAATAAACGAGTTATTAAAGGTCCCATAGAATTTGGTGTGGCCAGTACCGTGAAGAGTTACCTACAATGGAGGCATTTATAGCAAAAAGGCTCAACATTTGGAATTTGGTGAGGGATTCCTTAAAACAAGTTCAACAAAGGCAAACTAAATATATGAACCAAAAGTGCAGAGACATAGGTTCTAACTTGGGGAGAAGGTCTGGAACACAAAAAATTACTAAATGAGTCCACTAGAAATTAACCCAAAGGTAAAGTGTATGTATTTTTGGAATAAAGTGATCTTAAGTTTTTTTAACATATTCATAAGGCCTTATGAAATTAAGCCTTAAATTAGTAATGTGGCTTACTTTCTTAGGAGATGGAGAGGATGCACTTTATGTTCTACATGAATTTACTCAAGCCATACTTTGAGGACCCTCTTTGCAAAGACCAAGTGAGACTTTTACTCGAGGTTATTCAAGGGGAAAAGGAATACGAAGTCGAGGCTATCTTTAATATGTATAGGAGCAAGCGATAAAGACATGAAGTGAAAGATTTCCATGTGAAGCGAAAAGGGTTTCCATCTATAAAGCATAAGAACCAGAAAAAATACCTAACAAATGCTCAAGATCTAGTAGAGGAATTTTTACAAGTTAGAATTTTATATATTTATGCAAAATTCAATTAAAGTATCCATTTATGAAATTGAGGAATGTTCTATGTTGAGAGCCAAAAGTAAGCTAATTAGTATTAGGTCAATCAGGTGTAGAGAGCTACGGCCAACTCCCCGAAAGGATGTCAAATCCATAAACATATTTTATGAAGTTTGGGTTCAAATCCCAACCATCTAGTAAAGCAAGGGTAAATTCATATCCCAACCCTCTACTAAGGCGAGGTGAGGTGAAGGGTATATATAGACTCTTAGTAGGGGAGGCTGACTTAGGCACACCACTAAGTGGGAAGCCATGGTCAATAAGTTATAAGATTGAATAGATATATTCGATATGGGTTTTAAATTTCTTTTATAGGTAGTAGAGTTGTAAAGAACTATCTCCCCAAGGTGTCGTAAGCTAAAGGATCCCAGATGAGATTGAGTTTGAGTTTGAGTAAGAGACTAAGTTCGAGATTTAAGATTAGGTTCGAGACCAAGTCCAAGTGCAAGATTGAGTTTGAGTCCAAATACTAATATAAGTTCTAGGGTGAAAGCCCAAAACGATCATCCCCTTGGGGGGGTGGGGGCTGTGAGGGGTTCCAAAAGTATAGTGGGGATAATAAAGTTAAAAATCTAATCTTGAATGAACACTCTAGTGGTGCTTCCAAACTAAGTTGAGGAAAGGACTAAGGGTTAATAATCTTGGGTGGGAGTGAGCACAGGCTTAAGGAGTGCTAGAAAGGCTCTTCAAGTGCTCAAGAGCAATTCCTACTCTTGGAAGGGAAACTGACTATAATGCTCCCAACTTAAGTTTTAGTGGTGTCTTACTTAAGTACTATTAGGCTTATTGATTCTTGTCCTTCCTAGGGGCTTGAGCCTTCCCTTCAGGAAGGAGGTGGGGAATCTATATTAGGTCATTAGGCCATAATGTTTCATGTCCTAGACTAAAAGATACACCCAAGGTTTGGGATTTAGAGGGTTCTATGAACAAACCTTCTATACCATAGGATATTAAGAACATGGAGGCTTGGTGTACTTGGTTATTATTTGTGCCTATAAAGAGTGTAGCCGAACTTGAAATCCAATTTAACCTAGGGAGGGGGATTGAGAGAGAGTTTAGAAACCTATGAAGAGTTGGTTGACACTTTAGTAAATAGCTAAGTAGAATTAAGTTGAAGTTAGAATGATATGCGGGAACCTTGGCAAGGGAGCTTATCTAAAGCTAAGGCAAAGGTGGTCGGATAAACGAAATAAATTAACAAATTAATAAAGGAAAATTTCGCTTACAACATGATGATGTCTCATATGCTCATATAAAATAGAAGAGTCATGGTAAGCATGAAGGAAGAGTGGAATGAAAACCAAAGGTAAAAACACTATTAGAAACAAAAGATCATCCAAATTAATCCTTACAAAATAATGAAAATTATCATTAAGGTGATATTGAGAATGTAAATGCAAAAAATACAAGGTTCTTAAAGCTATTATAAAGCCCTCAGATCGACACCTCAACCCTTCCACTAACTCGGAGGGAGAGGATTTTGATATAGAGTATTAGCATAATTTATTGACCTCATAGGGTGAAGAATAATTTTAACATCATATATTTAAAGTTTCAAGGCCTATTGAGCAATATCACTAATTAAGTTCTTTCACTTTAATAATGAAGTGATTGTAATATGATCATCTTATTTAAGAACTATGCAAGTAAGCATGTAACTTCTCAAAACCCCAAACCCTTACTAAACAGTGTAGACCACTCTTAAGCTCATAAGAAAAAAAGTTCAACTCACAAGCTAAGCTTAATTTTTAATTGTAGTTTAATAAATTTTATTAATTAATGTTTATAGCAAACTTAACTATAACTTATCTTTTAACATCTCTCTGCACTTTATATAAGTAAATTTTTAAAGGATTCAAGAATTTAAATATTTACTACATACCATAATAAGTAGGTTTGTCATAACTTTAAATAAAATAAGATATATTTTTAAAAAAATACCTTATTTAGAAAAGTAATCTTGAATACTATATGTTCTTTATGGTTTTCTCTAGATTAGTCTTTTGGGTTTGAGATATCAGTAAGTTATTGCTAATACTTGCTTGAGCAACTTTGGTTTTTTCATATTGTTGACTCAGATTTATTTAGATTGGTTAGTGTGATAGTTGGCATGAATAAATATTTATCGGTCTTTCATCATTTATTCTGTTTTGTTTATTATTGTTACAGTTGGTTCTAATAGATTGTATATTATTTCCTTTGGGTGATACATTTGTGAGCAGTTTTTTTTGCTAGTCAATGATATTTTATATTTTTTAAGCAAGTTTTTTGACATGTTATTTATAATTTTTTAAAGTTAAGCTTTATTATTGAGTTTTCTTGATGATACACTTACTATTGAATTTCGTCGGATAGTTCATCCTATGCCTTGAAACTATAATGATTGGTGGTTCTTATATTATTAGTTTATTAGATGATAACTTACTTGGAATACTTTTGTGTTCTAATCTATGACTAATTCACTAATAATTTATTCTCTAAGCTATTATTGTTTCTGACTTTGATATTATCTATCTTTTGATCTTTGGGTTGGGCTAGTATAGACAGGCTGGCTTTAGCACTTAGTGTGCATAGTGAAAGTGGGTAGCTACTGTCGATTAGCTATATTACCCGACTCTCTCTCGATATTCTTTATTTTGTAAAAAGAGTGTGACCATGTAAACAACTCTTGCCTATTTATAATAGTCTATTTAAACTTTAGTGATTTCTTAAGAGGATTAGGACCTCTGGCTTCTTTCTTTATATCACCAATGGGCAAAGGCATATCATCATTTGTAGGCTAGGTAACATTAAAAGTAGCAAGGGTGGCTAACTCCATTGGTCATTTCTTTATTGGCAACAACTGGAAGATATTTAAGTTGTAGCACATTTGTATTAGATAAAGAGGTTGTCTTCTAACTTATTTAAGTTGGTGCATTTCTCACAAAGTGTGAACATTGTAAACTTTTTTTGGAGTTGTTTTTTTGGCAGTGATCTAGACTAAGGTATGTATTGATGAGGACATCAATTTTCCTTAATGTAGCGCACCTGAATTTGGAGCCAAACTCCAACCCCATTGCACTACAAAACAAGGGTTCAATACAATCCCACGAACACCAACTCCCCATATTCAACACCTACATGACACAATTTTGGCATACCGTTGGCCTAACGCAAGGAAGGTACCCACCAACTAGAGCAGCATGGAGCTTGGGCTTAAACCCAAGCCGGACGCAGAACAAGAAGCGATATAGTCTAGCGGAAGCCAAACTAATGTTTCAGGTGGTCGAACATGCATTCCAACCACTATCCCTACTATACATTTAGAACCCCCATAGAGCGCCCCCCTCCCCCCCTTGAGGAACACATGCTTTGGGCTTTCACCCCAAGCCTCCCTTAGTACCAGGAGTTAATCTCTAGGATAAGTTTGAAACTTACTAAATATTGAATGTCCTTAGATTGCAAATCTAGACATGGGACGAACACCATTGTGTTCAAGTCGATCTCTACATTCCGTAAATATGCCAAATGAGCAAATCTAGACACTTTCCATAAATAGCATTTGAGACCAAAATGAGACTAACACAAAGGGCATAATAGTAAGGGTGTTTGGCAGACACGGTAAGCTATCATTCAGCTATATTGAGGGATTAGTCTCAATACACGAGGGTTCTTATCACTAGCCAGTGCAAGACATAACAAGACAGGAACTCCTTACTGGGCTAAATATGCTTAGATAATAGCACGTAGAAATTCCGTCCTTATGCTCATCCGATCTAAGTACACTCGAAAACCAGTTAACTCCACTAGCACAAGAGGGGCTACTAAAGGGATCTAACTGTACCGACCTCCTACCGTCATGGCAGTAAAAAAAGAATGCCCGTAGGACTGGCCAACAAGTATCTTTCAATACCCGAAGTCACATTCGCGACACTCTCCCCCCCTTGGGGAAGATCGATGTCCTTGTCGATGCATACCCAAGTCTAAAAAGCCGTCAAGGAAACAACTCTGAAAGTTAATGGAAAGCACATTATGTGGGAAACACACCGACTTAAATGAGTTATGGAACGACATCTCTATATCCAAAGATGTTAAGACTCAGACACCCTTTGGGCGTCACCGACAAAGAAATGACTAACAGAGTTAGCCACCCTTGCTATTCAGAGTACCACTTAGCTTACAAAGGAATGATACATCCTTACTTGTAGGGACATAGGGAAAAGACTAGAGGCCCAACTTCCCCTGAGCAAGAAATCAACCCCGTCGGGAAGATTTAGACAACTATTATAAACTGGTAGATTAAATTGTTTACACGACCATGCCCCTTTTCAAAAATGAGTCATCGAGAGAGAGGCAGAGACTTATGATCAATCTATAATAGCTATCCCCATGGTTATGGATCGGACCTATGCACCAAAGTGCCAAAGTCAGGCTGCCAAAACTGACCCAATTACTAACGAATGAGAGAGACAAAACTTTGATTTATTGAAATATATTACTTTATTGATTTGCAAGATTTATTACAAAGTTTACAAAAATTAATCTTTATTACTATTCTCATACTCCGTGACAAACTCACGAGCATGTGTAAGATTCCTAAGAGGTTCCCAAGTTGATTCACAAGTCGGATAACCTTTCCACTTAACTAGATATTCCTTCGCACAAGCCCATCTCTGAAACCTGGAATCCAAGATAGTTTCAACTTCGTATTTTGGTTCACCATCCACAATGTTTGGTGGCAGAAGAATCTCCCCATGTCGTGCAATATCCATGGTGTAAGGAGCTAATAAATTGGCATGAAATACATTATGAATATTGGACATCTCCACAGGAAGATCCAATTGATAGGATACATCACCAATTTGTTTCAACACCCGATAGGGTCCAACATATCTCAGTAACAGCTTTTGACAAAAAATCCCTTAATGTTCAAATTCTAGGAAGATAGCCACACCTGATCTCCCACTTGATAGAATACATCCCAACAATGCTAATCCTTATCACATCGATACCTATCTTGAGCTTTGCCCATCGCCTTAGTAGCTCTAGACCAACCTTGGCATTGCTGCTCTGCATAAATCTCAACGGCCGGGACCAACACTTCAGATATAGGTTTTGGTACAATAATCTGAGGAACCCCACGAGCATTCCCTTGCAGCATCTCCTATGGAGAACAACCAATAGCACTGTGAAATGTGTTGTTATAACAGATTTCTATTGTATCCAAATGCTCAACCCTGTCGCGGCTTGGAGTTC
The DNA here is from genome assembly GCF_000143415.4 of Selaginella moellendorffii. Taxonomy (NCBI): domain Eukaryota; kingdom Viridiplantae; phylum Streptophyta; class Lycopodiopsida; order Selaginellales; family Selaginellaceae; genus Selaginella; species Selaginella moellendorffii. The sequence goes on from NW_003314278.1 coordinate 434,977, forward strand.
AGTTCCGATGAATGTAGCACTTGAAGAAAATAACATTCTAATATATCATAACCAACTTTAACAATAATGAACAAAACAGAATTAATACCACAAGGCTAATAACACCCATTTAGGTGAACTATTGCACTGACTCATTTTAATAAATACCAGTCAACAATATAAAGGAACAAAAATTGCTCAAATACATGTTAGCAACATCCTATTATCTCAAACCCAAAAAACCAATTCAAACTAAATCACAAAAAATATATGATAATGCAAAAAATTAGAAGCCATCAAAGTAATAACTAACCATCATAGAAATTGTCAATCACCCCATCAATAGAGATGCATATCATTGGTCAAAAAAGAATCTACCATCCCAAAGAATGATAAACCATCCATCATTAATAATAATCAAGCAAGATCTGTAATAAGGATAATCAATTATGCTAGATGAAAATCAATCATCACTATTAATTGTTAGATGTAAATACTAACTTAAATATCTATCTAAATTAATGAGCCAAAATGCTTTCTCTACTTTCCCTAATAACTCCTAACTAACGGAACAATAAGAACTTTATAGCCAAATCTTATATAACAATAATCATAACTCTTGAAGCAACCAATTTAAATGCTAAAGAATAGTTATAACAAATAACATCCTCCTTGATACATTTATAAGCCAAACTTCATAATGCAAGAGCTAATGAAAAGTATATCTACATCAATCCAAAAGCCAAGCATGACAAAGATATACTCAATAAGTGATTTCCAAATGATCCCACATAAATCTATTTTCCATATCAAGCATAACTCACTTTATAATAAGCACAATAAAGTTTTTTAATAATCAATATAGCTGTGAAGAAAATCTTACATTCAAGTGTTTTAACCAAGCTTATTTTACCTTGTTTTTGCTTTTGTAGATAGTACTAATAAATTTAACCACTTTACTTTTTTCTTGTCAACCTCATATAGCTTTGAATATTTCTGAAGATAAAGTTGATGAATTTAGGGCCTACACTAATATGACTTTTCCATTTAAACTGAAAGAGGAGAAAATGATAATTGACTATTGTTTCATATTCACTTTATATAAAGTGCATTCTAGCACTTTGATTACAAATCTAAAAACTTGAATCTCCTTGAACTTGGAATTCTATTAATCTTATTGTTGTTTGCTCTTGCCCACACCAGAAAAAAGAAACTTCAAACATACAACCATACAAGTACAAATCACACCACCAACAAAATAGAGCCTAATAAAGATCAAAATGCTAATATAAAAAACTTTTAGAAACAAAGATTAAAAAAAAGGAATAAAATACTCTAAAACCTAAAGAGAAGGATGGAGAGGAAAATGTAAAAAAAAACTCTCTATCCTTCTCTTTAGGTTTTAAAGTTTTCTATCTCTATCTCAAGGGTTTTTACCACATGAAGTCTAATTATCATTGATAATGTTAGTAATAACATTCTACTATGGCATGTAGATCCAAAATATTCTAGTTGACTATCAACATGTGTGAAGTATCATTATATTGTCAAATATTTAGCGTTAAGTGAAGTTAGTAATGATAATTCTTCAATGATATTGATTTGATTATCAGTACAAGTCTTATTCATAAGTGTAAATATTGCTCAATGACATTACAGCATGTGCCTACAGTTTAGGTTCTTATACAACAAGAATAGAGATAGAGATAAAATACTTTAATTCCTAAAGAGAAGGATGGAGAGGAAAATGTAAAAAAAACCTCTCCATCCTTCTCTTTAGGTTTTAAAGTTTTCTATCTCTATCTCAAGGGTTTTTACCACATGAAGTCTAATTATCAGTGATAATGTTAGTAATAACATTCTTCTATGGCATGTAGATCCAAAATATTCTATTTGACTATCAACATGTGTGAAGTAATATAGTGCTTTGAATCCAATCACCCATAGATAGTGCTAATAATAAAGATTTTTAATTTATGGATAAGGATTCATCCATTCATAGATTAGTATAGTATAACATATTTAATATGTTAATGCAAAATTCCTTTTTATACTCTTTAACGTTCCTATAACCAATCCAAAACATATATGAAATCTTGATGAGAATGCATCCTTTCTATATCATTAGGAAAAAATAATATCATATCTATAATAACTTAAACATTGATTGTTGAAGTAATATAGTGCTTTGAATCCAAGCACCCATAGATAGTGCTAATAATGAAGATTTTTAATTCTAAGAGTTTAGGATCACTGGCTAAGATATCAATATCATTGAAAGGGCTGTACAACGTTAATGGTTGACATCACACAAAATATAGTACAATAGTTGCTATCTTTGAAAAAAGTTGCTATCTCTTGAAATATTCTGTATGTTTTTCAAGTTTTTAGTTATAGCATCATTACTATATCCAAAAAATAAAGATTTTCATACAGTAAGATTGTATCTCATGTTATTTGTAAGATAAATTAAGATATCATGATATGGTAATAGCTGCCAAGATTAGAGTTAGGTTTCACTGTCATTAGTTAGTGTTGCGAGAGATTGAGCATATGACTAATTGAGCATATGAGAGATTGAGAGCACTACAAGAGATTGAGTGCATGATATATTGAGCACTATAAGAGATTGAGTATGTGAGAGACTCAATACTATAATAGATTGAGTGCCATGAGAGTTAGGGGCAAAGCAAAGTGCAAGCACTGTAGAAGTGTTAAGTGTGAAAAGCCGAGCAACAATGCCACGAAGGGTAAGTTTCTTCCAATTAGTTTCTTTTCCATTTATTTGTTATTATCTATTTTCTTTCTCTCTTTGTTTCTACTGTTTCTTGCCAAGATCAAGAGCAATAGGGGCCAACTAGGTTAAGGTTGTTGGTGAGGTTGGGCATTATAGGTAATTTTATCATTAGTGGGGCCAATGTTATTTAAATAACCTTAGCCTCTGGGCAATAAAACTATCTAGGGTTTAACTTGGGCTAGCCACCTTGGGTAGTTTTGCAATTTAAAGAGCTGAAGTTATTTGAATAATTTTGCACCTCTAGGCCATGAAATTACTTGAGATGGCCATGAAACTATTTAAGGTCAAGCTTAATCCAACTAAGATATCTACCACTTAAGGCACTAGTTTACATTCAATTTGTGTAAAGGGTGTAAGGGATGGA
>NW_003314278.1:439073-499826 GCF_000143415.4 Selaginella moellendorffii
AAGCAAAGGTGACTCTTACAAACTAGATATTGTAACACATGTTTTTTGTAGTGATGATTATTATTAATAATTTCATTCCAATTCAATAAGATGCTTATGATGAGGAGTTGGAGGAACTCTCATCGACAATATATCATATAATGGTAGCATATTTTTTGTTGTTTTTTTCATTCACTTGGCTCTATTTAATTCTGTCCTATTTCTCCAATAGCGCATTGAGGCACTATGGGTGTCTTTGTTGACTCCTATAGTAGATTACTAACACCTTTCATAGAAGACAATATGAATATGGACATAAAGTACCAATTTAACTATTAGTGTTAAATGACTCTAACTGGATCTATAAGCTTATAATGTATGCAACATATATTTGTTATGTCATAGCTTTTGCATACTTGGAAAGACTTCCAAAGCATCCAGTTTTAGAAACTACAACTGATTATAATCTATAAAACAAAGTATTAAAATTTTAATAAATATAATTTACATTCTTGAGGTTAAAGGCATCTTATGAAATCCTTTGAGCTGGCATTTGAAGAAATTATGTTCTTTAATAACAAACACTAATTTACTAGAGTCATGTGCTACCTTTACCATAGAACCATTACCTACTGTGTAATCAATCACAACATCATTTAATGAGCAATAGAGCTTAAATAAAACTTGCATCAATGATGGAGTTTGAAATTGGTACCTAGGAAACGTGTTGCAAATTTGCTTATGCACATGGTTGGGTATGGAATTGTTATACTCAGGCAAAACATATGTTGCACACTCACTTTCATGAAATTAACCATATGTATTTCTATAGAAGGCATGCTAAATCCACATCATAACCTAGAAAATAAAGAGTTTAGAAATTCCATTTGCCTTAGACACCCTTAGTATCAATGCCAATATGATTCATGATGCATCTAGAAGAAAATAACTTCAAATAAACTTTTGAGTTTTCTTGATAAAATACTTGCAATTAAATTCAGTTAAATAGTTCATCCTATATCTTCTAACTATAGTGATCTTAGTGGTTCCTATACTACACTTTTAGTTTATTGAATGATAACTTAATTGGAATACTCTTTTGTTCTAATATAAGAGTTATTCACTATTAATTTGATATTTCTAAAATATCTTTGTTTATGACTTTAATATTATCCATTTTATTGTTCTTGAAGTTTGGGCCAGTATATGCAAACTAACTTCAACACTTCGTATATATATAAAATATTTAGTCATAGGATAATTAGAATTGACTAGTCACATAACTCACTTGTTCCTATTTCCATTAAAAAGGCATGACTATATAAACAACTCTAATTGTTTGTTTATAGTAGTCTATCTAAACTTTATTGATAGGTTTATTTTATATATTCAAGAAGGTTAGGTGTTTTATCACTTAAAAGTAAAAATACATTAACTTTTATAAGCTAGGTGATACCTAAAATAGCAAGGGTGCTCTATTGGTCATTTCCTTGTTGGTGATGGCTAAAAGGTATTTGAGTGCTAGCATATTTTATGTAAATAGAGATAATTCTTTAACTCAATTAAGTTGGTAAATTTCTTAATGTCTTCATTGACCATTGACTAATAATCCCTATTGAGCTAAGGAGAATCAACACCCCCATTTCCACTTTTAATTTTATAGGTAAGAATATATCTTATTCAAGGGTAAATAATATTTTTAAGGAGCCACTAATCAATAAGAATTGAATTGATGCCATTTACTATGATACCATATGTAATGTATTCTATCAATTTCCCTTTAATTAACTAAAAAAAGAGCAATGCTTTATAAAAAAGCTTTTAGTGGTTATTTTATCCTTATATATCATTTAATGTTCTAAGGATTCATGGTGACGGTATATTGAAATCTCATCCTTAAAAAATAAAATTACAGAGTGATATTAAAATAATCCTAGAGCATCCTTAATTCTTGGTTTAACAACAATATTTGAATCTCCTCATCTTTCAGCTTTATGTTCACTATATTTTTTTCACTTTTTCTTCACTGTCCTCATGATTGCAGTTCCCAAATTTCACCGTTCTGCAAGTCACCTAGATGTGGGAATTTAATCATTGTATCAGGTGAGTCTTCCCTACAATCTCAATATAGGAGATGTAGTAGGAATTAATATATTGATAATGAGGTGGAAGAAAGTTAATTGCATCCTTACTTGAAATGATAAGTCTATTATATATTAATGACAATGTCAGATCTTATAATTACAAATTAGTATTTTCATCTATAACCATTACTTTCATCCAAGATTACCGTTCAATATTGGAAGTGTAGATGGACTTGATTCTCTGATGTCAGACAACTTCAATTCTTTCAAAAAGTTTGATTTCTATTATTATTATGCACAAACAACTTCTAAAAATTCCTAATGGAGGTTCACTATAAAAATATGCTTTGATCTTCTTATATAGGAGAATTGGGATATAAGTAGGAAAAAAGAGTTTTTTATATGAATTAATATATAAACTATGATGCCATCAAAAGTTGGTGCTTTTTATCATATTGTTTATTTCTTCATTTCTTTTACTCTAGACTATCTAGACTATTGTTTTTCACTTTATACTATTCTTTCAAAAATAATAAAAGCATTTTTATTAATGGTGACAATAATTTATACATTCCCAAATGGGTCATAAGGACTAAGAGTGTAATATAGAAATTGTGGTAGTAAGAAAAACTTTATATTCTCATATTCACTTATGCTATAACTCTTACTAACAGATTTAAATAACTATCACAAATTAAACTTAATAAATCTAGAATTAAAACTCTACTATTATTATTTTTAATACAACATTACATAATATATTATTTGCTTACAAGCTGTTTTTATAATTTTATTAGTATAGATTTTGTTGAAGTACAATAAGCTGATATAAATATTATTGTAATCTATTTTATAATATTATAATTGATACCTAAGAAAATTCAAGTTGTGAGTGCATGGAATATGGAAAAAGAATACAAAAAATATGTATATCAATTAGCCTAAAAACCCTAACTTATATATAAGAGCGAGTGGTCCGGATTGAAACCAATTCAACGGTTACCAAAACCCCACTATCCTAATATTAGTATACAGCATCATAATCGTATATTTAGACTTCATATCATAATAATGGAAGACTATCAGATTCTGTGCTCACCACATTCTCGCCCAGGCGCCCACCACTGGAGATCGCTCCTCCTTGCTGCAAATCTTCGCTGGATGGCACTTCCTCGTCAAGGGCTCAGAACAATGCCATGGGAAAACAAACTAGGCTCACAAGCACAAGCACTGCTTTTCCGGCGTATGTAATGGTCTTCCCGTGCTCATTTTGCTTATACTCTTGCCAGTCCAGATCACTTATTCCTATCTTCGCCACCCTTTGGCCTCAAGCATTTTCCAAGATAAAATAGAGGCCTGTAGTTCATCAACATCCAAGGCGTGGAGTGACCACAACGCAACTTGTGATGAGATGAGTTAGTGACCTGGTATACTTTTTTGTGTTATGCCATCTGCTCTTTGGAAACTTTTGAGAAAGCTTGCTCTCAGCCGATTGAGTTTGAGCTTAGTCAAGGCTCTCACAGGTTTATTGGATCTCTGGTGCAACCCTGGAGTTTTGTTTGCGGGTGAGTAAGCTTTCACGGTTTCAGAGCAATATATTATATTATTGCCAAGAAAAGGCATCAAAACTTGGAGCTCCAGAGTCTCACGCCCCGAGGATTTGAAAGGATCCAAACCTATGGACCTCCAGCTTGGACAACCAAGTGAAGAATAGATTCCCGGGACCATGGTGCCTGGATCAAATCAAACTCGAGCTCAGACAAGCCATCTTCCAGAACAATATCTCAAACGGATACTTTGTTTCTCAAAAATAGCTTCTGCATCAGCTGCTTGCTCAGATTGAGATGCAGAGTCCATCCAACCCGTTTTGTTTGCCATGGCCTCGCCAGAGCATGGAGAAAGTGAGAGTTTCATTCCATCGAGAAGAGAATGGTTTCTTTCTTGAGCTTGACAGCAGCAACGCGCTGCGCGCCATGCGCCCACAAAACGAAAATCTGTTGCGCCGCTGTTTACATTATGGTATACGTTAAGAAGCAATTAGTGTACACTTTGGACGGGATCCTGATGGCCGGATATCTGGCTAGAATAAAAAAATATATTGGCAAGGTCACAGGTTCGAACCCACAGCCAGAGACCCAATCAAATTTTTTTGTATGAACGAGGGATTTCTCTTCTCCGCAAAGTCGCGGAGCTAAATCTTCTCTCGTGCCGATCCCCCAGGCGCGACGCCACGAATGATCCACGCCGCCGCGCCGGGTTCAGGCTCTTGGATCGCGCGATATTCTTGGATTTCGCTGGCAAATGTGAGCAGCAGGAACAGGGCATTCGATCGATGCGGCGTCAGTCTTGTTCGATTAGGAGTTCCGTGAACGTCTCCTGGAACGCGATGATCACCGCGTATGTGGCGGCATCCCGCATCCGAGAAGAAATCTTTGATTTCATGCCGGATGAAGACGGTATTGATTCGGCAGTAGCTGCTCTCCAGGATCCGCGCGTGGATCCTCTGGCCTCGCAGCCCCTGGATGTCGTCCACGTGGGCAGTCAGATGGATTCCAAATCTTAAATCCAATAAGAGGAGCTGAAACAATATTTTGTTATCTCCCAGTGTTCATGGCTTTGTGGTTATAGCATGCACACTGTAATGTTCTATTGTGAAGGGTTGCTGGGTTTGATTCTCATCCGCCTCGACTTTCAATTAAGAATATAATACGGTGTTAGGGTCGCCCCCTAACATGAACACTACTTTATTATTTTCACCTAAGATTAACTGTCGACATTATTACGGACTTAAACAAACAGATCATTAAAAAGTATTAACTTAGGTGCATCTCCACTGTAGTCATGCAATCAAATTTTGTGGAAGGGAAGATATATATTTGATTTGCACACAAACAGCACAAACATGCCATTGAGCTTACCAATTCGATCATATATACCAGTTGTCACTTCAGCATAATCTATCAATCACACACAATGTTGTGCCATTGAATTCTCGATGACCCTGCCAGCATATACAAGCCTTCCTCACCATTTGAACAAGAAAGACGCTAGACAACAAGCTAGAAATAGTGAATGAGAATGAACTTTTAAACGCAGTTTATATTAGTGGTAACTACAAACAAATAAAAGGTTAAGAGCGATACATCACAGCCGTTGGATTAAAGGATATCTTAGAATATACCATCCAAACCGTTAGATTTTAGTGCGGCTACGGTGAGAGAGACTCAGGTATTCGTCTTCCTCTGTGCAGCGGAAAGCTGCCATCTCTCGATGTTTGGGTGGCTTGAATCCCTCAGAGCTCTCCATCCGGTTGCACCCAGACAAAGGCGACGTTTTCCATCCCCTCTCTCTCAACTACACAACGGGCCTGTCGTGCCGGACTTGGGACGAGCTGGTCCAGGAGCTCAGCTGCATCTATTCTGACGCAATTGCTTCGCTCCCTGACACATCCCTTCTGGACGCCAAGACGCGGCAAAATGCGGCGATCATCCAAGGCATCCAGCCGCCCAAGGACGAAAGGGAGCCGGCTTGTCTTCAATTATGTAATATTTGGTTTGAAAATTGGTGTTCGTCCAGGATTCCTTTGGATAGATTCCATTCCACTCCCATCACGTTGCTATATTCCTTGGAGGGCCTTCAAGATCTTGAGATCGACTGGCAAAAGATCCTCAAGCTTCAGTCCAAAGATGGATCCATTTTTAACTCGCCCTCGTCAACCGCATGTGTTTACTTGAAGACCAAGGACAAGAAGTCGTTGCAATACTTACAAAAAACTATGAAACATCAAAACTATGCTGGTAAACCGGCTGTCTTCTTCAATCCTCTGTACTAATCGACTATGCTGTGCAGTTTCTTGCCATTACCCTATTGATCTCTTCGAAAGTTTACGGGTGGTCGACACCATTGAGCGCTTGGGCATTGATCTCTTCTTCAGAGATGAAATCAAAGCCGTCCTTGACAACCTGTATAGGTACAATGCTGCTATACTTTTAGTACTTACTTTGGGTTTGCACCAGCTTTTGGACAAACGAAGGAATTGGATGGGGATCTACGTGCATAGTCAATGACATCGAGGACACAGCAATGGCCTTCCGTACCCTTCGGATGCATGGGTATAGTGTATCTCCAGGTACAAAAACGTTTTGTGATGGAAGAATCTAAATCTCGGAACTACGCACAGATGCATTCAACCAGTTCTGGCTGCCAGGAGACAAGTTTTGTTGCTTTGTTGGTGAATTGTCACATGAGGTCTCTGCAATGCTCAACTTGTATCGGGCTTCCCAGGTTGATTTTCCGAATGAGGAGATTCTTACAAAGACTTTCAAGTACTCCCACGATTATTTACTTAATGTTGAGAGCTCTCACACATCGGCAACCAAGAAAAACCTCATGGGAGAGGTAATGAGATCTAGATAGCTTGATTGTCCTCGTCGCCACCTTTGATCTGTTCGAACAGTAGAAAAAACAGAATAAAAAAAAGATTCAAGCCAAAGTTAGATCGTACCCAAGGTGGATAGAGATTTTTTATGGAACGCTTTGTGGAGTTCTTGATCATGAGCTCCAATTCCAATTCCTCATCCTCCCTGCTCCACAGTGGTGGTCTTCCATTTGCATCGCGATTGTCAAATTCCATCCGCTCCAGTGCCTATTATTCCAGATGTATCTATTATCTCTACAGGTCACATTTGAGCTAGCAAATCCATTTCATGACTGCTTGCCAAGGATTTACAACAATGCATATATCAAGCACTATAGCATTGATGATCCTTGGATTGCTAAGACTATTTATCGGTAAGTGACATTCATACTAACCTTTATAACTTCTCTCTCTTACATCTCTTTTGTTAAAAGATTGCCTCTTGTGAATAAGAAAGTGCTTCTAGAACTTGCAAATCGGTATGCTCAACAATGTCAATCCTATCAACCTTCTGAGCTGAAAATATTGGTGAAGTAAGTGAAAAAATAGTTTTATTAAACAAACAGTAATTCATTGGTGTGTTTTTATTTAGATGGTGGCATTCATCGCACTTTGAAGATATCCCTTCTACAAGATTTAAAGCTAATATTAATATGCTCCCCTATATTTACTATGTTATTTGTGCAACTTTCCATGAGCAAGAATTTGGCCCGTTGAGACTTTTTTTTACCAAAACTTGCTGCATGAATACTTTATTTGATGATATTTTGGATAGCGCAAAAAGTATTACAGAGCTTGATAGTCTCCAAAATATGATTGAAAGGTTATATACATCAATTTTTAAAAGTTAAAATAACACTTTCTTTTTTGTTTCCATCCAGCTGGGATACATCTTTTTTATCACAAAAAGAATATAAGATTATCTTTCAAGAATTTTATAATACCATTCTTGTTATGACTAAAATGGCTTCTAAAATAAATGAAAATCTATCTCCGGAATTCATCCACAAATACCTTTTAGCAATTGTAAGTATTTTCTATTTATTTTTGCCACGGCTTAATAGGGTTGTTCACATTAATCTTTACAGTATGCTAAGCTTATAAAATCTGGGATTACTGATGCTCGTTGGAAAATTCAAGGTTTTGAGGAGTATATGGAAAATGCTGAAGTTAGCATCTCCATTGCAACTCACCTACTTATGGGCATATTATTTTGTGGTGACCCTTTAACAGAAGATTTATTAAACATCATTTGTGATGGCAGGCTTCTTAAACTTGGTAGTATCATCTCTAGGATTTGCAACGACATCCAAACATATAAGGTTCCTTCTCTTCCTATATTTGGCTTTTATTATTTTTAATCTCTTTCTTTCTTTTTAGGTTGAGATGAAACTGGGGCAATCGTTTCTTGTTATATGAAAGACCACCCAGGTGCAACTGAAGAAGATGCACTAGCATACTTACAAAGTTTGCTTGAGAAAACCAAAAAGCAACTCAACGAAATCTATTTCACTGAAAAAAATCTACCCAAAAATATCAAAAGGTTTAACTTTGATATAGTACGGATGATGCTGTTCACCTACAACAAAACAAAGCAGATAGATCTCTTTAGAAACCCAGATAAAGAGCTTCAAAGCATGATTGAATTTTGTTTGAAAACTTAACATACTATAAAGTTATAACTAATGGTTAAAAAAACATTTAAAGAAAAAACAAAAAGGTAAAGGTTAACTAGCCCTTTGTTTTTCTTTAGAGAACCTTCAACATCCACATCAGAAGGATAACACAAGCAACAAGTAGTGAAACGTTTCAGATCCTACAGTTCTATCCTTCTGCTGTGCGGGCGGCCACAAGATCTTCCTGCCAGCCAAAACTGAGAACTCAGGAAGGAGAAAAACGCAAGAAGAGAATACCTTTTGTGTTGAAGGCTCGATAACGTGGTCGACCTCCTGAGCACTGCTCAAATAAATACGCCATTACGACAAGTCCGTTCTTCCGCATGGATACGTGCTGCTTTTCCACTGCACCTTAAAGGTACGAGCATGGTAAAGTCCTGGATTTGCCACAAGAAACCCCCAACACAGGCAAATTTGTCAGCATTTCCATCTGATAATATTGGAAATCGAATTCCACCTTGTGAAACAAACAAAAAGTCAGCAACTTCCTGAGACTCCATAACACTCGTCAAGCTCTGTAAATTTTTTACGCGAGTTCCGTTCAACCTTCCTGCGTTTAAAGAACTCTCATATGTGTGCCGCTTGCTAGTTGTAACCCACCAGTAACCAAGAAATCATATCAAGTGAGAGAACTAGAAAAAGGAAAAAACCTTACAGATTGGTGGCACCAAGTGGCGCCGTCCTGGCCAAGGTGGCTCCTCTTGAAGCAGCTGACATTCAAGGCCATCACACACCGCCACGGCCACTGTCTCCTCAATTCAGCCTTTGGCTCCAAATGTTGGCGGTGATGGTCCAGGACACAGTTATCTTGCTTGGTGGACAAGATCTCGACGTCATCGTCGCAACAGCATCCGCATTGACATCTGGAATTACAACAAATGAACTCGAGGACATGCAAGGTTTTGGTGTTCAGATTGACACAAAGCAATATTAGAAATGGTAACTAAACGGAACAGAAGTGAGACGTATGGTCGAAATATAGTTACAATCTTACCTCCAATGGATGCTGCTCCTAGGCCTTCACATTATCCTGACAGGCAAGTGTTAGTGTGAAATACATGGAAAGCTAAGATGAGATGAGATGGAGGATCGCCAGGAAACAGGATACAAGTTACCAGAGCTTATCCATGGCAGCTGGCTGGAAGGCTCTTTTGGAGTAGAGGGGTTGATGCAAACGGTCAGACAGGGGATAGATATATATCGTGCAGGAATTAACAGGTAATGGCCTCGGGAGAAAAAAAGAGCAGGAAATAAAAAGCATTCTTGCGAGTTTTTCGCGGGGAAGTTCCTGCAGAAGTTTCAAAAGTGCATTGATATAGCTCGCGAGAAACAGCATACCTCCATCACGTCTTACTTGCTACATCTCCAAGTTGGAAAATTTCTAAGACCCGTGTCCGGCCGGCTACTTTCGACCGCCACCAAGCGATGCTAGTGAATGGCAAGACTGGGCTGTTGCGAGCCACTGCTCTAGCCTGGGAATGCCAAGTGGTCAGATCATATTTCAACCAAAGAGAGGAGCTTACCGCACTTGCTTTTGTTGGGGAAACATATGTTCCAGGCCATGCATGGACTGGAAGGCCAGTGAGATGCGATTGTCCACGAGAAATCTCAGAGCAATCATTCTCGAAAGGCACAAAGCCAGTTTGAAAGAGAAGAAGAAAAGAGAAAAACACTGACCATCATCCACTGTTGTTTGAGAGTCGAGCACAAAAGAGATCCTTCTTTGGCGTCACGAAATCGCAATCGTCGTGCTTCTTCTACACACAAATCAAACATCGCAATCGCGAGAAAGAAATGGGGCCACCATACGGTGGCTGGATTCTCCGACGGCAAGCTGTGCGGCATTGTGGGAGCCGCTCCCACCGCTCATTGCTCCGCCGCAAGCGATTCGAGGCGCTGTAATCCTAATCCAAATCCTGGAGCTGCGCATTCCTTCTGGCGCCAATGGATCTCACCTCGCAGAAGAAGTTCAAATATTTAATTATTATTAAGAAAATTAAAATAATAAGCAATATACCATATACTGGGAATAAAGTGGTATATTCTCTAGTATTCAAAGCTCGCTTTTGCGTAGCTAGAAGAGGAGGACCACGCATTCCTCGCTTCCACAGCACCGCGCATTTTGAGAGCGTTTGATGTCCAGCAGCGCGGAGAGGACGAGGATCGACCGCTTCCGCGCCCGCTGCCGAGGTCTCGTCTCCTCTGGGTGTCGCTGCTCGTTCTCCTGGCCGCGATCTCGGCTGGAGGAATCGCGCCTCTCTTCCGTGCACCCGGCATTGGATTCCACACCGCTGGATCGGCCCGGGATGGAGCAGCAATGGCGCTGGGGTTTCACTTCCAGGCGCCCCCAAACAGCAGCATCTGGATGATCAGTCCAAACGCCCCGGTGTTCTACCTACCGCGGATTCTACCATCTCTTCTACCGATTCACCACTCCATCGTCATCCACGAGCAAGAACCAGAGCTCCTGGGGCCACGCCATCGCCAAGGACCTCCTCCACTGGACGCATCTCCCCACGGCGCTGGATCCCGGGCCAGAGAGGTACGACGAGCAAGGAATTCTTGGCGGATCCATGACGCTTCTCGTCCAGGGCCCCGTGATCCTCTACACTGGAATCTCCAGCGATGGCGCCACCACACAGAATGCCGCTGTCCCGGTCGATCCAGGCGACTCCATGCTCAAGCACTGGAAGAAGATCGCCCAAAACCCTCTCATTCCAGCAGGAGGAAGGGTGGCGATGAGAGATCCAAGCAGCGCGTGGAGGGATTCTTCTTGGCGGATCCTTCTTGGCGGCGAGAATGCCAGCGATGGCGTTGGATTCGTCTACTGGAGCAACGATTTCCTGGACGGGGAGTGGAAGAGGCTGGAGACACCACTGCTGCGAATGCCAGGAGCTGGGATTTTGGAATCTCCAGATTTCTTCCAGGTTCCATCGGCAGGATTTGCATCTCGTTGCTTTTAGCAAGGCCAGACTTTTTCGTGGAGTGGCAGCGAGCTCGTTCTTGAGCTGGTGAAAGTCCTCCTCACACTCATGGTGGCGGGTATCAGAGGTAAGCTTTTGGAGTGCTTACGTTCTCCCGTTCTGGACGTGCTGCCTTAGGAGATCAAGCAGAAGTTACAGGAAACGGTTTCTACGTCCAAAGTTCTGGAAAAAGACCTGTTGGAGCTCATGGCGATCACAGGTGATCCTTTCCTCGTCTTGACACGTCGAAGCGGTGGTCACGATAATGTACTGCGAAGTGTTGGCATCGAGCCTTCTCCCGGAGTTTTCAGCTCGAAAGGTTTGCAAGCCACGAGCTGTGAGCGGACCGGGAACTGGTCGAAAAAAGACGAGGCACTGGTTGAGTTGCGAGCAAGTATGAAAGGAAAGAAGAAGGAAAACGAGTACCGAAGCGAAGCGAAGTCAGTGTTTAGCTCACTCGGCTTGAAAGACGACAACTTTTACGTTCGAGCCTTCCTCACCACGGCGTGCCCGCTCAAGGCATGAGTTTTATATCCTTTTTCTTTTCGATTCTTTTGAGAACTCTTTCTTTCCTGCAGGCCTCCGCGGACGATTTTCTACTCGACTTGAGCTCCGCGATAGAAATAATGAAAACGGGACTCAGCATCAGGCCAAAGCAAGAAAAAGCCCGGTGTTTGCTTCAAAACATGATCCTGTTCCAAGGCAAGCTCGAGTGCATGACAACGCTTCTAAATCCCAGGGACGCCAGACACGAGCTCCTCGACTTGGCTGCTCTGCAAAAATCAGTCCAAGCACTGCGAGAGAAGCTTGAGAAAGGGAAGGAACTTCTGCGCGACCACGTCAAAAGGCTGCTAACCAATCGCTGGGACTTGCGAGAGTGGCAATAAGCTTGATCTCATGTAGATAGTACCATAGAGCGAACTACGTAAAATAGAGAAAACGTTAACAGCAAACAACTATAAGCAACAGAAACCTTAGCGATACTTGAAAAAAATATTAACTTAGCCACAGTTAAAATCACAACTTTTTACCTTTCGTTCTATTGATAATTACAGCACGATTCATTCCCAAGTGGTGTGTTTGACTCCTTAGATGAATAATTCTCGTAAATATCTGATACACTCTGTTTTGGTCCCACTAGGATTTCGTAGCTGCCATATAAACATAGCTTCTTTCTGTAAAACAACCATTAGATAATATCTTGTGAATGGAAGGTTCAAAGAATTACCAGCTCACCCACTCTCGGACCACTAACAATGTGAAATTCGAGTTTGAGATCGTCCCCCGTGAGCAAAGGTTTTAAATTTAACAATCCTGAAAAAAGTATTGAATATTGAAAACGAAAAAAACTACTACTTACCAGATAAGCTGATGCTTTTTAGAATAGCGTTAAACACGTCTTTCTGCTGGACGCTAGGGGCTGGCACGGAGAGAAATAAAGCAGCAGCTGACAAGCTGAAGTCCCTGTCTCTGAAGGCTAGGCCGGCCTCTACTCGAAAACTTTCGTTGAAAAAACAAGGTAATCCTCCAGAAAGTGTACATTTGCTCAACTCATACCAATCTTGCACGGAGGTATTTCCAATTACTTTGTACAGTGCTTTCACCTGGTACACGAGACAGTTCAAGAGAGGAAGGAAATGTATAGAACGTGTACCTTTTTAAGCATTGCCTTTAATCCTATTCTCTCGGCTATCGAGCCCAAAACTGTATCGTTTTCTTTCTTGAATGGATAGAGAATCCACAAGAACAAGACGCCTTTCACCTTCCTCCGTTGAGTAAGTTAAAGAGTCAACACCAAAGTGTTCAGTGTAAGTACCTCAGCAATGTTGACAGACTCTAGAGTCTCGCAAACGACTTGAAAGTCCTTCACACTAGCAAAGATTTAAATGAGTTCGAGAAACGAAAAGGGGACTGAACTGACTACCTTTGCGCACTCACTGGCCTCGTAAAAATCAGAGGCCAATAACCAAGCTTGTGCAGCAGGCACATCGCCCGAGCAGGATTCTTTCCGAAGAGCATGGCTTGAATCTGAAAAACGAATGTAAGAGGCACACGAAAAATAAAAACCAAGAGATCGTATTCCACCTCCTGAGAAATGCGCTCCCTGGTGATCTTTGTTTCGAATGCAGCCTTCACAGAATCAGCAGATGCCACGCACTCCAGTTCCTCGTCCAGCTCAAAATTAAAGCGCGCCGCTGATCAGGAAAAAGAAAGGTAATTAGCTTCCAGATAGAATTCTAAGGTGAAGACAAGTAGTCACAGACCAAACCGAATGGATCTCAGGACACGCAATGGATCATCTAGAAAAGTAACGAGCGGAGGCAACGGAGTCCTGATCTTTCCAAGCTTGAGGTCCTTTACACCTGGACAACACAGTTGTGGAAAGAATGGAAAGATGAAATATACACAAACCTCGACCAGTGAAGTCCTCAACCTTGTCAGCGGCAACGTTGTAGAAGAGGCTGTTGATCGTGAGATCTCTCCGGTAAGCGTCTTCGGAAGGTGTTCCAAATTTCTAGCAAGAAGGAAAAGAGCGTAAGAACAAGAGGAAGTCGAGTGAAAATCAAAAGCGCCATAGTACCATTGATGTCGGGATCCTGGAATCTTTGGAGTACGTCTCGGATCGGAGATTAACAACATCAAGCTCTCCACCCAGGATCTCCAGCTTTGTCGTTTCTAAATGCTTGGATCGTTCTGGATTGCTACAACATGTAAATTCCAGTTAGAAAAATAACAAGCTCTAGACAACACAAACCTTTTGATAACTTTGTAAGAACACGGAGGATCGGTCTTCCTCAAGCACGGGACCACACGATCACAGAACTGCTGCCCAGTCATATCATCCAGCGCAATATCCAAATCGTGGCTCTCGACGCCAAGGAGCTGCGCAAATTGAATTGAGCTAGAACGATTCAGAGCTAAATGATCTAAAACACCAGACCTTATCGCGCACCCATCCGCCCGCCACTCTCACCTCGGTCTTCAAGTCGCATTCACGGATGGAGAGCGTCGAGAATCTTCGCTTCCTCGCGCGTGAGCACGATCGTCGTCATGAGCTCTAGAACCCTAAAGGAAGATTCTTTGAGATTTTAAACTCCCGCCAAAACTTTTTAGGGCTTTTGGCGTAGAAGCTAGAGTTTAATGCCATGAGATGTTCTCGTCACGCGCCTCAAATCCATGGTGAGATGCGCGTCAGGGTTCTCATAGGTTAAACTCGTGATTTTCACAGGGCGATTTGGTGTGTGACCCATCCTGCGCGGGTAAGATTGCATGGTTTCGCGGACGATCAAAACGATTCCCATTTTCCATCAGGTCCTTCACTCGGCAACAGTATGAGCTCTGCCCTGCCACATTCGAAAACTTGCTCAAGCTTATTGGAAATGGTGAGCTATGTTTTTTTTCTTTGGCGAAGTTTCTATGTTACGAATGACGCTATTGCCGAGACTCTGCTGAAGTTCCTCTTGCACCTTGCACGCTTGCTCTGTGGTTTCATCACGGCCTTACATCAGTGGTTTCGACGTGCTCGCTGACTTTTGCGACAGGCTTTCAGCGCGCGGTTTTTGCAGCAAGGTACTTATCAAAGGGCTTTGTTATCATTACATAAATCTCGGATTTTGGAGCCGCTTTGGAAAGCAGACAACCTCTCTCTCATGGTAATCTAGATCTGGTATGAGCCGTTTTGACACCCTTGTTGCAGGTTCGTTGTCCTCCTTCCGTGGAAAAGCTGGCGAAGTTACGGAGGCTGAAGATGCAGCTCATTGAAACAGGTGATAGATCTTGTTGCATATTTCGGGACTGACTATTGCTCAGCAACGGCGAAAGCAACAACCTTTCCAGGCCTGCCAACCGAGTGTCAACTACTTGTTGTATGTGGTTTGGCCTTTCAAGGTAACAAAACGGTGCTTCCTTTTGTAAACTAGGTGTTCTTTTTCTGGCAGTGGACTTGGATTCCCATAGGCTGGACAAGTCAATGAGGTGCTTAGATGTTTTGGTCCTGGCCAAGAACTTCATCGATATTTACTTGACTCTCAAGCTCTCCTGGTGCTTGGGATACCTCGAGAGGGGTCTCCATCTCATACAAGAGGCTTTTCAACGATGTGAGATCCGGAGCTTAGCCACCGTGAGCAACGAACTTCTCTACGTTAGCTGACGATTTTACGTTTTATAACATTCTAATATGCTTTTCTTTCTTGTAGAGCATTCTGGAGGTTCTGGAGCTGGAAGGACGAGCGTCCGTGTGAGTTGGGCAGCTCGATAGAGAGTTTAATTCCGAAGGTAAGGTATCTGCAGGGAGCGTGAGTGACAAATATTTACAACCTCGTCAATAGGTGCTGAAAACACTCTCGTTCAGCGACGTGATAAGTCTCTTCCGATGGCTTCTTCCCCTCAAGGAAACGTCTGGGCAGGTATGTAAAGAAGTCTTACGAGTCTTCTTCGTGTTTACGACTGTCCCTTGCTCGCAGCTTCGTCTTCTCCTGATGCTGCTCCGGACGCTTACCCGAGAAAAATGGCCTAGCGCGAGCGGTGACTGGAGTTCCGCTCTCTTTTGGGATGGAGCGATACGCTTCTATCGAACTGACGTTGACAAAGCGACCAAGGCATATGCTCATCAGAAGCTTCCGCGAGCAGACGATTATTGTTCACTAACTTCGTTGTCCAGGTAGAAATCGCCGTGAATGTGTACCTCGGGGTGGTTTGGATGGAAGGCAAGGGCAAGACTAGTTACACAGGTCTGCTTGCGCGTCCTGACAGGGAAGTGGAGGCTTAAGCCTCTTCGTGAGCAGGGCAAAACCGTTCGTCTCAGCGAGCCACTGTGGAAGCATGAGGTTGATATGGCGCGTTCCATTATCGAGTGCGCTCTTCGTGTCAATTAGGAACCGGAGAGAAACTCTCTCAGGTTTTGAATACAATGGAATATACGAGAATAGTTAAAGTGAGAATATACCTCCTGCACGACTAAGTTTCTGTAATTTTATACTAGGGCAAGCATGGAAGAACCTCCAAAGGTTGTATTGACAGAGGTTGAGGAGTTTTGCTCGGGTCTACAGCCGAATCACGAAGGTAAGTATGTGATTTGATTCCAATTTTCACCGTTCTTATATTTGATATCTACCAGCTACTACTAGAGATGAAGAAACCTACAGGATGGATTTCAAATCTTTGCTGCCAACAAAAGAGGATCATGTAGGGAAAGGATTGGCTAGCGCTCTTCAATGTTTTCGAGAGAATGGGAGCTTGAAGGAATCTAGAGGCGAATGGATTGGAAGAAGCAGGGACAAAAGGACACCAGAAAATGGTAAATTCGAATTCAACTTGGACCACCGCGATGAGCATGGCCAAACTGTAAGTTTTTGTTCTATTTACTTTCTGAATTTACTTATGTTTGATGCAGCTGACCCCCAAGGAAGCCTTCCGGCAGTTCTCGCATAAGTTCCACCATGTAAAACCGGGGAAAAGGAAGCAAGAGAAGAAGCTAAAGAAGCAAGAACAGGAGCTAAAGAAGAGGAAGAAAGAAGAACACCCTCTGGAGTTTATGGAGAGATTGAGAGGCATTCAAGTCAAGTCAGGAACAGCTTACATTAGAACTTGACAAGGAGTTAACTTGTCAGCTAAATGATTTCTAATAACGTTGTATGAGTGCAATTCTATTTGCACCAAGGGCTTTCATACACACGGCCGCAGTAGTGCTATGGTAAAACACCGCAATCCTTCTTCCACAAGCCATTTGGAAGAGGCCAAGAATTTCTTTGACTTGATAAAAGACACGCTCCATCTGGACGATGCAAAACGCAACTTCGGCTGTACATCTAGTTTCAGTTGCGTATGGAAGAGACAGACAACGGCATCTGGAATTACTGGCAAAGTTCGAATGCTTCTAGATGGAGTATGCAGAAAAAAGAATTGTGCACGGTTCAAAGAAGAATTCGTCGAGATAGCCCAACTCTGTGGACCGAGATCTTCCAATGGCTTTGACGGACCCCAAATTTTCATGCTTGCCCTTTGAAGGGACCACTGCTATTGAAATTAGACACGAGAGGAATGCGAGTCACCCACGGCCCGTCCAATCTATGAAAACAGCCGTGTGGAGGTAAAAAACACATAGCTAGCAATATAAAAATCTTTAGGCTCATGGGGATATTAAATTTTTCTTCAACGCTTCCCTGGATCCACAAACTCCAGCAGTGCTGGAAGAGCTTATATTCTAAGTTTCTGCAATGTCAAAGGTTCTGCTCATCAGCTTTCAACGCATTGGCAGTGGAAGCCTCCAGTTATTTGGAGGCACTAATCTCAAGAGCAACGCACAGCCGAATCGGTTTCGGAAAGGTAAGTTCATCAAACTAGCTTCGCGCTAAAACTGGCCTGCTATATTACTTATGCAGTTAGCTCCTGTGCTTCAAAGCCAGCTGAGGCTCTAGTAAGTCGAAGCACCATCTTTACAAGATTGACTAGAATGCTTTATTTCGTTTAAGTGGACCTTATTCAGTAAAGTGGGACATTAATTAGCATGTGTCCACATGCCATTTCCTAGTACTTAATTAATATTTATTAATATTTCTATCAGTTTTTTAATTTATTTTTTATATTTCACAATATTATAACACAAAATCATATGAAAAGTTTTTAATTTATAAATTATAAAGCTAAAACTTCAATTTTTTATTGTTGTTATAAAAATGGCATGTGGCCACACACCATAAGTGGGATAATGAAAAATTCCACTTTAACGAAATAAAGCATTAGAGCTGATTTGTTGACAGGAGAAGCGGGAAAAGGAGAAGCAGCAGCCATATCAAGGCATTCTCCACGTCCAGGCTGGCGATCGAATCGAGGAGCTTGATCACAGAGAAACGTCTCTGCTCGTCAAGGAAGTGAAGGGATGGCTGATGAAACTCGCGAGTGGCAAGGGGAAAATCAGTCCTTCGACTTACGACACCGCCTGGGTCGCCCGAATCCCGTCCGACTCCGACTCCTCTCTTCCCGAGTTCCCGGAGGCCCTGGAGTGGATCATCAACAGTCAACTTCCGGATGGATCATGGGATGATGATTGTCACTTGCAACTCTATGACAGAGTGTTATCCACGCTCTCTTGCCTGATCACGCTCAAGCTCTGGGACATCGGGCACAACAGCATTGCGCAAGGCATGGCTCTTTTCTGATCTTCTGGTGATATCCTGGACTGTTTTCGCCTCTGATTCTTCGCAGGCACGAAGTTTTTGCGTGAGAACATGATCAAGCTCAACCATGACGATGGAGATTTCTTGTCAGGTTTCGAGGTGACGTTTCCAATGATGCTCCACGAAGCAAAGCGGGTGGGCCTTAAGCTTCCGTATGACACAGAGTTCACGAGGTTGCTTGAGATCTCCACCACGGAGAAATTGGCAAAGTGTAATATTTGGTTTGAAAACGTTTGGTGTTCGTCCAGGATTCCTTTGGATAGACTCCATTCCACTCCCACCACGTTGCTATACTCCTTGGAGGGCCTTCAAGGTCTTGAGATTGACTGGCAAAAGATCCTCAAGCTTCAGTCCAAAGATGGATCCCTTTTTAGCTCGCCCTCGTCAACCGCATGTGTTTACTTGAAGACCAAGGACAAAAAATCGTTGCAATACTTGCAAAAAGCTATGAAACATCAAAACTATGCTGGTAAACCGGCTGTCTTCTTCAATCCTTTGTAGTAATTGACTATGCTGTGCAGTTTCTTGTCATTACCCTATTGATCTCTTCGAAAGTTTACGGGTGGTCGACACCATTGAGCGCTTGGGCATTGATCTCTTCTTCAGAGATGAGATCAAAGCCGTCCTTGACAACCTGTACAGGTACAATGCCGCTATACTTTTAGTACTTACTTTGGGTTTGCACCAGCTTCTGGACAAACGAAGGAATTGGATGGGGATCTACGTGCATAGTCAATGACATCGAGGACACAGCAATGGCCTTCCGTATCCTTCGGATGCATGGGTATAGTGTATCTCCAGGTACAAAAACGTTTTGTGATGGAAGAATCTAAATCTCGGAACTACGCACAGATGCATTCAACCAGTTCTGGCTGCCAGGAGACAAGTTTTGTTGCTTTGTTGGTGAATTGTCCCATGAGGTCTCTGCAATGCTCAACTTGTATCGGGCTTCCCAGGTTGATTTTCCGAATGAGGAGACTCTTACAAAGACTTTCAAGTACTCCCACGATTATTTACTTAATGTTGAAAGCTCTCACACATCGGCAACCAAGAAAAACCTCATGGGAGAGGTAATGAGATCTAGATAGCTTGAAAATCCAGATGTATCTATTATCTCTACAGGTCACAGTGGAGCTAGCAAATCCATTTCATGACTGCTTGCCGAGGATTTACAATAATGCATATATCAAACACTATAGCATTGATGATCCTTGGGTTGCTAAGACTATTTATCGGTAAGTGACATTCATATTAACCTTTATAACTTCCCTCTCTTACATCTCTTTTGTTAAAAGATTGCCCCTTGTGAATAAGAAAGTGCTTCTAGAACTTGCAAATCGGTATGCTCAACAATGTCAATCCTATCAACCTTCTGAGCTGAAAATATTGGTGAAGTAAGGAAAAAATAATTTTATTAAACAAAAAATAATTTATTGGTGTGTTTTTATTTAGATGGTGGCATTCATCACACTTTGAAGATATCCCTTCTACAAGATTTAAAGCTAATATTAATATGCTCCCCTATATTTACTATGTTATTTGTGCAACTTTCCATGAGCAAGAATTTGGCCCATTGAGAACTTTTTTTACGAAAACTTGCTGCATGACTACTTTATTTGATGATTTTTTGGATAGCGCAAAAAGCATTAGAGAACTTGATAGTCTCCAAAATATGATTGAAAGGTTATATACATCAATTTTAAAAGTTAAAATAACACTTTCTTTTTTTGTTTCCATCCAGCTGGGATACATCTTTTTTATCACAAAAAGAATATAAAATTATCTTTCAAGAATTTTATAATACCATTCTTGTTATGACTAAAATAGCTTCTAAAATAAATGAAAATCTATCTCTGGAATTCATCCACAAATACCTTTTAGCAATTGTAAGTATTTTCTATTCATTTTTTCTATGGCTTAATAGGGTTGTTCACATTAATATTTACAGTATACTAAGCTTATAAAATCTGGGATTATTGAAGCTCGCTGGAAAATTCAAGGATATATTCCAGGTTTTGAGGAGTATATGGAAAATGCTAAAGTTAGCATCGCCATTGCAACTCACGTACTTATGGGCATATTATTTTGTGGTGACCCTTTAACAGAAGAGTTATTAAACATCATTTATGATAGCAAGCTTCTTAAACTTGGTAGTATCATCTCTAGGATTTGCAATGACATCCAAACATATAAGGTTCCTTCTCTTCCTATATTTGACTTTTATTATTTTTAATCTCTTTCTTTATTTTTAGATTGAGATGAAACTAGGGGAATCAGCACAAGGAGTTTCATGTTATATGAAAGACCACCCAGGTGCAACTGAAGAAGATGCAGTAGCATACTTACAAAGTTTGCTTGAGAAAACCAAAAAGCAACTCAACGAAATCTATTTCACTGAGAAAGATTTACCCAAAAATATCAAAAGGTTTAGCTTTGATATGATGATGTTCACCTACAATAAAGCAAAGCAGGATCTCTTTAAAAACCCAAATAAAGAGCTTCAAAGCATGATTGAATTTTGTTTGGAAACTTAATATAACATATATATAATGTTTTTATAATGCATTTTAGCCACTAGATCATCTTGGGTTTCCTCAAACAAAACACTAATGGTTAAGAAAACATTTAAAGGAAAAACAAAAGGGTAAAGGAGAAAAACGCTACAAGAGAATACCTTCTGCATTGAAGGCTCAACTAAATACACCATTATAACAAGTCCTACGGCTTTTGCACTGTGCATCGGCTAGTAAAATCTTGGATTTGCCACAAGAAACCCCTACCACGGGCAAATCTGTCAGCATTTCCATCTGCGTTCAAATATTTAATTATTATTAAGAGAATTAAAATAATAAGCATATACCAGTATATACTAGAAACTAGGAATAAAGTGGTATATTCTCTAGTTTTCAAATCACTATCTAGAGAGGACCACACATTCCTTGCTTCGACAACACTATGCATTTTGAGAGCGTTTGATGTCCAGCAGCACAGAGAGGACGAGGATTGACCGCTTTTGCACCTGGTACTGAGATCTTGTCTTCTCTGGGTGTTAGGATACCCTAAGCCAACTAACTAAAGGACTTGATTGTGGATGATTGTCTGTGATTATAGTTAGGCCACCCTCCAGTCACCATGGTCCTTCTTTTAGAGTTTATCAAACCTTGGTTCTCCTTCTATATCCATCATGTTGAATATTCTTTTAGAATATTCTTGCCCCACTCGTCAGCCCCAATGTAGCAGTCAAATAGAGACTGCCTCCATTCATAGACACCGGCCAAGAAACCAGAGAAACCAAGAGAACCACTAGAACACATTACAGAACACCCCGTGCACTCACATCTAGTACCCATCACTTCTCTCCTCCTATCCTCCCTCTCAAACCAAGAACCCTCACTCGCCCACTTGCCATGTCAGCACTCGGCTAGAGCTCAACCAAACACTGTTATCACTAACGTCACCTTAGCCCATTACACTGATACCAATGTTAGGATTCTATCCCTTACACCTTAACTTAACTGATGATCACTTGATTGTAAAGCTTTTTCTTTATCCTATTATCCTGGCGTGGTGCCTAACACTGGGTGTTGCTGCTCGTTCTCCTTGCCGCAATCTCGGCTGGAGGAATTGCACTTCTCTTCCGTGGCATTGGATTCCACACCGCTGGATCGGCCTGGGATGGAGCAGCAATGGTGCTGGGGTTTCACTTCCAGGCGCCCCCAAACAGCAGCATCAGGATGATCAGTCCAAACGCCCCGGTGTTCTGCCGCGGATTCTACCATCTCTTCTACCGATTCACCACTCCATCGTCGTCCAAGAGCAAGAACCAGAGCTCCTGGGGCCACGCCATCGCCAAGGACCTCCTCCACTGGCCACGGCGCTGGATCCCAGGCCAGAGAGGTACGACGAGCAAGGAATTCTTGGCGGATCCATGACGCTTCTCGTCCAGGGCCCCGTAATCCTCTACACTGGAATCTCCAGCGATGGCGCCACCACACAGAATGCCGCTGTCCCGGTCGATCCAGGCGACGCCATGCTCAAGCACTGGAAGAAGATCGCCCAAAACCCCCTCATTCCAGCAGGAGGAGGGATGGCGATGAGAGATCCAAGCAGCGCGTGGAGGGATTCTTCTTGGCGGATCCTTCTTGGCGGCGAGAATGCCAGCAATGGCGTTGGATTCGTCTACTGGAGCAACGATTTCCTGGACGGGGAGTGGAAGAGGCTGGAGACACCACTGCTGCGAATGGCAGGAGCTGGGATTTTGGAATCTCCAGATTTCTTCCAGGTTCCATGGGCAGGATTTGCATCTCGTTGCTTTTAGCAAGGCCAGACTTTTTCGTGGAGTGGCTGCGCAGGAGCAGCGAGCTCGTTCTTGAGCTGGTGAAAGTGCTCCTCACACTCATGGTGGCGGGTATCAGAGGTAAACTTTTGGAGTGCTTACAGTCTCCCGTTTTGGACGTGCTGCCTTGGGAGATCAAGCAGAAGTTTGATCTACGTCCGAAGTTCTGGAAAAAGACCTGTTGGAGCTCATGGCGATCACAGGTGATCCTTTCCTCGTCTTGACGCGTCGAAGCGGTGGTCACGATAATGTACCGCGAAGTGTTGGCATCGAGCCTTCTGCCGGAGTTTTCAGCTCGAAGGGTTTGCAAGCCACGAGCTGTGAGCGGACAGGGAACTGGTCGAAAAAAGAGGAGGCACTGGTTGAGTTGCGAGCAAGTATGAAAGGAAAGAAGAAGGAAAACGAGTACCGAGGCGAGGCGAAGTCAGTGTTTAGCTCACTCGGCTTGAAAGACGGCAACTCTTACGTTCGAGCTTTCCTCACCACGGCGTGCCCGCTGTTTTATATCCTTTTTCTTTCCATTCTTTTGGCAACTCTTTCTTTCCTGCAGGCCTCCGCGGACGATTTTCTAGTCGACTTGAGCTCCGCGATAGAAATAATGAAAATGGGACTCGGTATCAGGCCAAAGCAAGAAAAAGCCCGGTGTTTGCTTCAAAACATGATCCTGTTCCAAGACAAGCTCGAGTGCATGACAGCGCTTCTAAATCCCAGGTGTGTACATTTAAAGTTCGAAAAGCAAATTAGGTGCTTACTCCTGGCTGGATGCTCGCACAGGGACGCCAGACACGAGCTCCTCGACTTGGCTGTTCTGCAAAAATCAGTCCAAGCACTGCGAGAGGAGCTCGAGAAAGGGAAGGAACTTCTGGGCGACCACGTCAAAAGGCTGCTAAGCAATCGCTGGGACTTGCGAGAGTGGCAATAAGCTTGATCTCATGTAGATAGTACCATAGAGCGAACTCCGTAAAATAGAGAAAACGTTAATAGCAAACAACTATAAGCAACAGAAACCTTAGCGATACTTGAAAAAAATATTAACTTAGCCACAGTTAAAATCACAACTTTTTACCTTTCGTTCTATTGATAATTACAGCACGATTCATTCCCAAGTTGTGTGTTTGACTCCTTAGATGAATAATTCTCGTAAATATCTGATACACTCTGTTTTGGTCCCACTAGGATTTCGTAGCTGCCATATAAACATAGCTTCTTTCTGTAAAACAACCATTAGATAATATCTTGTGAATGGAAGGTTCGAAGTATTACCAGCTCACCCACTCTCGGACCACTCACAATGTGAAATTCGAGTTTGAGATCGTTCCCCGTGAGCAAAGGTTTTAAATTTAACAATCCTGAAAAAAGTATTGAATATTGAAAACGAAAAAAACTACTACTTCTTACCAGATAAGCTGATGCTTTTTAGAATAGCGTTAAACACGTCTTTCTGCTGGACGCTAGGAGCTGGCACGGAGAGAAATAAAGCAGCAGCTGACAAGCAGAAGTCCCTGTCTCTGAAGGCTAGGCCGGCCTCTACTCGAAAACTTTCGTTGAAAAAACAAGGTAATCCTCCAGAAAGTGTACATTTGTTCAACTCATACCAATCTTGCACGAAGGTATTTCCAATTGCTTTGTACAATGCTTTCACCTGCTACACAAGACAGTTCAAGAGAGGAAGGAAATGTATAGAACGTGTACCTTTTTAAGCATTCCCTTTAATCCTATTCTCTCGGCCATCGAGCCCAAAACTGTATCGTTTTCTTTCTTGAATGGATAGAGAATCCCAGCAACAAGAACAAGACGCCTTTCACCTTCCTGCGTTGAGTAAGTTAAAGAGTCAAAACCAAAGTGTTCAGTGTAAGTACCTCAGCAATGTTGACAGACTCTAGAGTCTCGCAAACGACTTGAAAGTCCTTCACACTAGCAAAGATTTAAATGAGTTCGAGAAACGAAAAGGAGGGACTGAACTGACTACCTTTGCGCACTCACTGGCCTCGTAAAAATCAGAGGCCAATAACCAAGCTTGTGCAGCAGGCACATCGCCCGAGCAGGATTCTTTCCGAAGAGCATGGCTTGAATCTGAAAAACGAATGTAAGAGGCACACGAAAAATAAAAACCAAGAGATCGTATTCCACCTCCTGAGAAATGCGCTCCCTGGTGATCTTTGTTTTGAATGCAGCCTTCACAGAATCAGCAGATGCCACGCACTCCAGTTCCTCGTCCAGCTCAAAATTAAAGCGTGCCGCTGATCAGGAAAAAGAAAGGTAATTAGCTTCCAGATAGAATTCTAAGATGAAGACAAGTCGTCACAGACCAAACCGAATGGATCTCAGGACACGCAATGGATCATCTAGAAAAGTAACGAGCGGAGACAACGGCGTCCTGATCTTTCCAAGCTTGAGGTCCGTTACACCTGGACAACAAAGTTGTGGAAAGAATCGAAAGATGAAATCTACACAAACCTCGACCAGTGAAGTCCTCAACCTTGTCAGCGGCAACGTTGTAGAAGAGGCTGTTGATCGTGAGATCTCTCCGGTAAGCGTCTTCGGAAGGTGTTCCAAATTTCTAGCAAGAAGGAAAAGAGCGTAACAACAAGAGGAAGTCGAGTGAAAATCAACAGGGCCATAGTACCATTGATGTTGGGATCCTGGAATCGTTGGAGTACGTCTCGGATCGGAGATTAACAACATCAATCTCTCCACCCAGGATCTCCAGCTTGGTCGTTTCTAAATGCTTGGATCGTTCTGGATTGCTACAACATGTAAATTCCAGTTGTTAGAAAAATAACAAGCTCTAGACAACACAAACCTTTTGATAACTTTGTAAGAACACGAAGGATCGGTCTTCCTCAAGCACGGGACCACACGATCACAGAACTGCTGCCCAGTCATATCATCCAGCGCAATATCCAAATCGTGGCTCTCGACGCCAAGGAGCTGCGCAAATTGAATTGAGCTAGAACGATTGATCGAAAACACCAGACCTTATCGCGCACCCATCCGCCCGCCACTCTCACGTCGGTCTTCAAGTCGCATTCACGGATCGCCAGACGGAGAGCGTCGAGAATCTTCGCTTCCTCGCGCGTGAGCACGATGGTCGTCATGAGCTCTAGAACCCTAAAGGAAGATCCTTTGAGAATTAAAACTCCCGCCAAAACTCTAGTGGAAGCTAGGGTTTATTGGAGAAACTGTTCTCGTCACGCGGAGCATTGTCTACGTCAGATGCGTCATATGCAGGGCGATTTGATGCGTGACCCATCGCTGCGCGCGTTCAGATATTTGCGCGGAAGATCAAAGCGTTCTCCATTTTCCATCAGATTCTTGCCGACGATCTCACTCGGCAACAGCATGAGCTCTGTCCTGCCTCATTCGAAAACTTGCTCAAGCTTATCGGAAATGGTGAGCTATGTTTTTTTCTTTGGCGAAGTTTCTATGATGGATGGATTGTATGAACAGATGTTACGAATGACGCTATTGCCGAAGTTCCTCTTGCACGCTTGCTCTGTGGTTTCATCACGGCCTTACATCAGTGGTTTCGACGTGCTCGCTGACTTTTGCGAGAGGCTTTCAGCGTGCGGTTTTTGCAGCAAGGTACTTATCAAAGGGCTTTGTTTTCATTACAGAAATCTCGGATTTTGCAGCCGCTTTGGAAAGCATACAACCTCGCTCTCATGGTAATCTAGATCTGGTATGAGCCGTTTTGACACCCTTGTTGCATGCGGAAAAGCTGGCGAAGTTACAGAGGCTGAACAACCAGATGCAGCTCAGTGAAACAGGTGATAGATCTTGTTGCATATTTCGGGACTGACTATTGCTCAGTAACGGCGAAAGCAACAACCTTTCCAGGCATGCCAACCGAGTGTCAATGTGGTTTGGCCTTGCAAGGTAACAAAACGGTGCTTCCTTTTGTAAACTAGGTGTTCTTTTTCTGGCAGTGGACGTGGATTCCCATAGGCTGGACAAGTCGATGAGATGCTTAGATGTTTTGGTCCTGGCCAAGCACTTAATCGATATTTACTTACTCTCAAGCTCTCTTGGTGCTTGGGATACCTCGAGAGGGGTCTCCATCTCATGCAAGAGGCTTTTCAACGATGTGAGATCCAGAGCTTAGCCACTGTGAGCAACGGACTTCCGTGAGTTGAGGATTTTACGTTTTATAACATTCTAATATGCTTTTCTTTCTTGTAGAGCATTCTGGAGGTTCTGGAGCTGGAAGGGACGAGCGTCCGTGTGAGTTGGGCATCTCGATAGAGAGTTTAATTCCGAAGGTAAGGTATCTGCAGGGAGCGTGAGTGACAAATATTTACAACCTCGTCAATAGGTGCTGAAAACACTCTCGTTCAGCGACGTGATAAGTCTCTTCCGATGGCTTCTTCCCCTCAAAGGAAACGTCTGGGGAGGTATGTAAAGAAGTCTTACGAGTCTTCTTCGTGTTTACGAGTGTCCCTTGCTCGCAGCTTCGCCTTCTCCTGATGCTGCTCCGGACGCTTATCCGAGACAAATGGCCCAGCGCGAGCGGTGACTGGAGCTCCGCTCTCTTTTGGAATGGCTTTTAACGTCTCGAGCAATACACTTCTATCCAACTGACGGTGACAAAGCGACCAAGGTCATATGCGCATCAAAAGCTTCCGCGACCAGACGATTGTTGTTTCACTGACTTCGTTGTCCGGGTAGAAATCGCCGTGAATGTGTACCTCGGGGTGGTTTGGATGGAAGGCAAGGGCAAGACTAATTACACAGGTCTGCTTGCGCGTCCTGACAGGGAAGTGGAGGCTTAAGCCTCTTCGTGAGCAGGGCAAAACCGTTCGTCTCAGCGAGCCACTGTGGAAGCATGAGGTTGATATGGCGCGTTCCATTATCGAGTAAGCTCTTCGTGTCAATCAGGAACCGGAGGAATGGCATGCTTCTGCCTTGAGAGAAACTCTCTTAGGTTTTGAATACAATGGAATATACGAGAATAGTTTAAATGAGAATATACCTCCTGCACGACTACTATTTAGGTTTATACTCAGGCAAGCATGGAAGAACCTCCAAAGGTTGTATTGACAGAGATTGAGGAGTTTTGTTCGGGTCTACAGCCGAATCACGAAGGTAAGTATGTGATTTGATTCCAATTTTCACTGTTCTTATATTTGATATCTACCAGCTACTACTAGAGATGAAGAAGCCTACAGCAGGATGGATTTCAAATCTTTGCTGCCAACAAAAGAGGATCACGTAGGGAAAGGACTGGCTGGCGCTCTTCAATGTTTTCGAGAGAATGGGAGCTTGAAGGAATCTAGAGGCGAATGGATTGGAAGAAGCAGGGACAAAAGAACTCCAGAAAATGGTAAATTCGAATTCAACTTGGACCACCGCGATGAGCATGGCCGAACTGTAAGTTTTTGTTCTATTTACTTTCTGAATTTACTTTATGTTTGATGCAGCTGACCCCCAAGGAAGCCTTCCGGCAGTTCTCGCATAAGTTCCACCATGTAAAACCGGGGAAAAGGAAGCAAGAGAAGAAGCTAAAGAAGAGGAAGAAAGAAGAACACCCTCTGGAGTTTATGGAGAGATTGAGAGGCATTCAAATCAAGTCAAGAACAGCTTACATTAGAACTTGACAAGAAATTAACTTGTCAACTAAATGATTTTTAATAGCGTTGTATGAAAGCCCTTGGTGCAATTCTACTTGCACCAAGGGCTTTCATACACGCGGGAGCACTCATTGCAATGATGTACGGTAAAGGTGGTATTTGATTCCACCGCGATCCTTCTTCGCAAGCTTGTGATGACTTGAACGGGCATTTGGAGGAGGCCAAAAGACACGCTCCAAGGTCATCTGGAAGATGCAAAACGCATCTTTGACTGTACATCTAGTTTCAGGGACACAAGCATGGCATATGGAAGAGACATAAGGCGAAATAAACATCTGAGGAGATCTCTTGGAACAGCATTTTATTTCAAGCACTTGCCGGAAACTCCGGAAGAGACTTTGAAAAAAGGCTTAGGGGCGGTTCAAAGAAGAATTCGTCGAGATAGCCCAACTCGGTGGCCCATCTTTTTCCTGTGGGGCGAGATCTTTCAATGGCTTTGACGGACCATGTCGATGTCCACCTTTTTCAAGGGCCTCTGCTATTGACGATGTTAGCCTACAATTGCAGACCTGAAATTAGACACGAGAGGATTGACCATCCAATCTATGGAAACAGACGTGTGGAGGCAAAGGTATTAGCTTGCAATATAAAACTCTATAGGCTCCTGGGGATATTAAATTTTTCTTCAACGCTTCCCTGGATCCACAAACTTCAGCAGTGCTGGAAAAGCTTATATTCTAGCAAGAAGGCAAAGTTTTTGCAATGTCAAAGGTTTTGCTCAGCAGCTTTCAACGCACTGGCGGTGGAAGCCTCCAGTTATTTGGAGGCACTAATCTCAAGAGCAACGCACAGCCGAATCGGTTTCGGAAAGGTAAGTTCATCAAACTAGCTTCGCACTAAAACTGGCCTGCTATATTACTTATGCAGTTAGCTCCTGTGCTTCAAAGCCAGCTGAGGCTCTAGTAAGTCGAAGCACCATCGTTACAAGATTGATTGGAGCTGATTTCTTCCTACTTGTTGACAGGAGAAGCGGGAAAAGGAGAAGCAGCAGCCATATCAAGGCATTCTCCACGTCCAGGCTGGCGATCGAATCGAGGAGCTTGATCACAGAGAAACGTCTCTGCTCGTCAAGGAAGTGAAGGGATGGCTGATGAAACTCGCGAGTGGCAAGGGGAAAATCAGTCCTTCGACTTACGACACCGCCTGGGTCGCCCGAATCCCGTCCGACTCCGACTCCTCTCTTCCCGAGTTCCCGGAGGCCCTGGAGTGGATCATCAACAGTCAACTTCCGGATGGATCATGGGATGATGATTGTCACTTGCAACTCTATGACAGAGTGTTATCCACGCTCTCTTGCCTGATCACGCTCAAGCTCTGGGACATCGGGCACAACAGCATTGCGCAAGGCATGGCTCTTTTCTGATCTTCTGGTCATATCCTGGACTGTTTTCGCCTCTGATTCTTCGCAGGCACGAAGTTTTTGCGTGAGAACATGATCAAGCTCAACCATGACGATGGAGATTTCTTGTCAGGTTTCGAGGTGACGTTTCCAATGATGCTCCACGAAGCAAAGCGGGTGGGCCTTAAGCTTCCGTATGACACAGAGTTCACGAGGTTGCTTGAGATCTCCACCACGGAGAAATTGGCGAAGTGTAATATTTGGTTTGAAAACGTTTGGTGTTCGTCCAGGATTCCTTTGGATAGACTCCATTCCACTCCCGCCACGTTGCTATACTCCTTGGAGGGCCTTCAAGGTCTTGAGATTGACTGGCAAAAGATCCTCAAGCTTCAGTCCAAAGATGGATCCCTTTTTAGCTCGCCCTCGTCAACCGCATGTGTTTACTTGAAGACCAAGGACAAAAAATCGTTGCAATACTTGCAAAAAGCTATGAAACATCAAAACTATGCTGGTAAACCGGCTGTCTTCTTCAATCCTTTGTAGTAATTGACTATGCTGTGCAGTTTCTTGTCATTACCCTATTGATCTCTTCGAAAGTTCACGGGTGGTCGACACCATTGAGCGCTTGGGCATTGATCTCTTCTTCAGAGATGAGATCAAAGCCGTCCTTGACAACCTGTACAGGTGCAATGCCGCTATACTTTTAGTACTTACTTTGGGTTTGCACCAGCTTCTGGACAAACGAAGGAATTGGATGGGGATCTACGTGCATAGTCAATGACATCGAGGACACAGCAATGGCCTTCCGTATCCTTCGGATGCATGGGTATAGTGTATCTCCAGGTACAAAAACGTTTTGTGATGGAAGAATCTAAATCTCGGAACTACGCACAGATGCATTCAACCAGTTCTGGCTGCCAGGAGACAAGTTTTGTTGCTTTGTTGGTGAATTGTCCCATGAGGTCTCTGCAATGCTCAACTTGTATCGGGCTTCCCAGGTTGATTTTCCGAATGAGGAGACTCTTACAAAGACTTTCAAGTACTCCCACGATTATTTACTTAATGTTGAAAGCTCTCACACATCGGCAACCAAGAAAAACCTCATGGGAGAGGTAATGAGATCTAGATAGCTTGAAAATCCAGATGTATCTATTATCTCTACAGGTCACATTGGAGCTAGCAAATCCATTTCATGACTGCTTGCCGAGGATTTACAATAATGCATATATCAAACACTATAGCATTGATGATCCTTGGGTTGCTAAGACTATTTATCGGTAAGTGACATTCATATTAACCTTTATAACTTCCCTCTCTTACATCTCTTTTGTTAAAAGATTGCCTCTTGTGAATAAGAAAGTGCTTCTAGAACTTGCAAATCAGTATGCTCAACAATGTCAATCCTATCAACCTTCTGAGCTGAAAATATTGGTGAAGTAAGTGAAAAAATAGTATTATTAAACAAAAAGTAATTCATTGGTGTGTTTTTATTTAGATGGTGGCATTCATCGCACTTTGAAGATATCCCTTCTACAAGATTTAAAGCTAATATTAATATGCTCCCCTATATTTACTATGTTATTTGCTCAACTTTCCATGAGCAAGAATTTGGCCCATTGAGAATTTTTTTCACAAAAACTTGCTGCATGAATACTTTATTTGATGATCTTTTGGATAGTGCAAAAAACATTACAGAGCTTGATCATCTCCAAAATATGATTGAAAGGTTATATGCATCAATTTTTAAAAGTTAAAATAACAGTTTCTTCTTTGTTTCCATCCAGCTGGGATACATCTTTTTTATCACAAAAAGAATATAAGATTATCTTTCAAGAATTTTATAATACCATTCTTGTTATGACTGAAATGGCCTCTAAAATAAATCAAAATCTATCTCCAAAATTCATCCACAAATACCTTTTAGCAATTGTAAGTACTTTCCATTTATTTTTTCAATGGCTTAATATGGTTGTTTACATTAATCTTTACAGGGCACTGAACTTATAAAATCTGGGATTATTGATGCTCGCTGGAAAATTCAAGGATATATTCCAGGTTTTGAGGAGTATATGGAAAATGCTGAAGTTAGCATTGGCATTGCAACTCACTTACTTATGGGCATATTATTTTGTGGTGACTATTTAACAGAAGAGTTATTAAACATCATTTATGATAGCAAGCTTCTTAAACTTGGGAGTATCATCTCTAGGATTTGCAATGACATCCAAACATATAAGGTTCCTTCTCTTCCTATTTGACTTTTATTATTTTTAATCTCTTTCTTTATTTTTAGATTGAGATGAAACTGGGGCAATCAGCACATGGAGTTTCTTGTTATATGAAAGACCACCCGGGTGCAACTGAAGAAGATGCATTAGCATACTTACAAAGTTTGCTCGAGAAAACCAAAAAGCAACTCAACAAAATCTATTTCACTGAGAAAGATTTACCCAAAAATATCAAAAGGTTTAATTTTGATATAGCACGGATGATGATGTTCACCTACAACAAAGCAAAGCAGGATCTCTTTAGAAACCCAAATAAAGAGCTTCAAAGCATGATTGAATTTTGTTTGGAAACTTAATGTAACATATATATAATGTTTTTATAATATATTCCCATTCTATTAGATCATCTCAGGTTTCCTTCCTCAAACAAAAACCAAACCTTAACTAATGGTTAAGAAAACATTTAAAGGAAAAACAAAAGGGTGAAGGTCTGTTAGCCCTTTATGTTTGCCTCGACCTTGCCGAACATCTAGTTTGGAGATCCTTCATCATCCACATCAGGATTCGTTCACCAGCTCAAGGATAATAGAAGCAACGAGTAGTGAAACGTTTCAGATCTACAATTCTATCCTTCTACCGAAGATCTTCCTCCAAAACTGATGCAAAACTGAGAACTCAGGAAGCTACAAGAGAATACCTTCTGCATTGAAGGCTCGAATAAATACGCCATTACGACAAGTCCTACGGCATCGGCTAGTAAAATCCTGGATTTGCCGCAAGAAACCGCAAATCTGTCATCTGATAATAATGCGTTCAAATATTTAATTATTATTAAGAGTACCAGTATATACTAGAAACTGGGAATAAAGTGGTATATTCTCTAGTTTTCAAATCACTATCTAGAGCTCGCTTTTTCGTAGCTATGGCGGAGGAAGAGGAGGACCACGCATTCCTCGCTTCCACAGCACCGCGCATTTTGAGAGCGTTTGATGTCCAGCAGCGCGGAGGGGACGAGGATCGACCGCTTCCGCGCCCGCTACCGAGGCCTCGTCTCCTCTGGGTGTCGCTGCTCGTTCTCCTGGCCGCGATCTCGGCTGGAGGAATCGCGCTTCTCTTCCGTGCACCCGGCATTGGATTCCACACCGCTGGATCGGCCCGGGATGGAGCAGCAATGGCGCTGGGGTTTCACTTCCAGGCGCCCCCAAACAGCAGCATCTGGATGATCAGTCCAAACGCCCCGGTGTTCTACCGCGGATTCTACCATCTCTTCTACCGATTCACCACTCCATCGTCGTCCAGTAGCAAGAACCAGAGCTCCTGGGGCCACGCCATCGCCAAGGACCTCCTCCACTGGACGCATCTCCCCACGGCGCTGGATCCCGGGCCAGAGAGGTACGACGAGCAAGGAATTCTTGGCGGATCCATGACGCTTCTCGTCCAGGGCCCCGTGATCCTCTACACTGGAATCTCCAGCGATGGCGCCACCACACAGAATGCCGCTGTCCCGGTCGATCCAGGCGACGCCATGCTCAAGCACTGGAAGAAGATCGCCCAAAACCCTCTCATTCCAGCAGGAGGAAGGGTGGCGATGAGAGATCCAAGCAGCGCGTGGAGGGATTCTTCTTGGCGGATCCTTCTTGGCGGCGAGAATGCCAGCGATGGCGTTGGATTCGTCTACTGGAGCAACGATTTCCTGGACGGGGAGTGGAAGAGGCTGGAGACACCACTGCTGCGAATGCCAGGAGCTGGGATTTTGGAATCTCCAGATTTCTTCCAGGTTTCTGAGAGCAAGCACGTCGTCAAGGCGAGCTTGCGCGATGACCCAGCCGCCACCTTTGGATCCGACAGCTATGCCGTGGGGAGATACTTCTCAGAGAATGGGAGCTTTGTTCCAGACGACGACCCTGGAGCTGGAAGAACTCTTGGGCTCCGCTACGATCACGGCAACAGCTTCTTCGCCTCCAAATCTTTCGCGGACACTGCCAAGGATCGTCGAGTGCTCTGGGCGTTGCTCCCGAAAGATCCTCTCAGCAAGGTGGCTCGAGCTCCTCCCGTCCAAAGCATTCCTCGAAAGTTGTGGCTCGGTAGTGACGAAGATGAGGAGGAGCTGCTACTCCAGCTTCCAGTGGACGAACTCGCGAGCTTGCGAATCGGTCCCGGGATCCATATGGCCGATGTCACGCTGGAGCCGGGTGCCGTGATCCAAGTTGGAGGAGACGCTCTTCCGCAACTGGACGCGGAGCTCGTCTTCGAGCTTCCAGATCTCACCACCCAGATGAGCATGGAGAACTTCGACGTCGAGTTTAGCAGCACTGGCAACGCGGCCGCGCACTGCCGGAAGAAAGGAGCTCGAGTGAATGGTATCCTGGGACCGTTTGGATTGCTGGTGCTGGCCACTGGAGATCTCGCCGAGCACACCGCCATCTTCTTCCACCTCGGGAGATCCAGAAAGGGCCCTGTTGCTCTAGTCTGTGCCGATCACAGCCGATCATCACTGGCAAACCATCCCGAGGAAGATCTGTCCGCTGCTGCTTTGCATGGAGCCTTCGTCCACCTGGATGATCCAACCGTGTTTCGCAAGGTGGCGAAGGCGGAGGTGGAGGTGCTGGAGCTGCGAGTTCTGGTGGACAACTCGGTGGTGGAGACGTTTGGGCAGGGCGGGAAGATCAGCATCACTTCCAGAGTGCATCCAACGCTGGCAAAGGGTGACGCTGCTCGGCTCTTTCTCTTTAACAACGGCACCAACGCTGTCCGGTTGAAAAGGCTGGACGCTTGGAAGATGAAAGCCGCGGAAGCAACGCTCTTGTAACATTATTCTTGACACTGGTCGCACTAGAAACTTCAGAGAACCTCCTCGTGTCCAGGTGAGACAAGTTGGTTCTTCCATTCTGTAGCATAAACATCAAACGCAATCCTTGCAGGGAAGTGTTGTAGCTCACGTACCTGAGTTTACCATGATATCTTTTCAGGTGAAGGAAC
This sequence comes from Selaginella moellendorffii, assembly GCF_000143415.4. Lineage (NCBI taxonomy): Eukaryota > Viridiplantae > Streptophyta > Lycopodiopsida > Selaginellales > Selaginellaceae > Selaginella > Selaginella moellendorffii. The sequence continues at coordinate 473,880 of NW_003314278.1, forward strand.
GAACTTCTTCCATTCTGTAACAGAAACATCACCGCAATCCTTGCAGGAAAGAAGTGTAGCTCACGTACCTGAGAGTATGAAGTTTACCATGGTATCTTCTGCTTGCAGTTCGCCGAGTAGAGCCTTCTCCTCTGCTCTTTGACAACCGCGGACGGGGAAGAATCGAGCATCTCAAACAGCTCCTCTGTCGTCTCGTCGCCTTCGACGTCGCTCCCTTTCATCCTGTTGCGGAAGTCGAGCGGGAACACGTTGCAAGCCACGTACACCTTGAGCAGCTCGTTGTAGACGGTGGCGTCGCCGATGAAACGGTAGTGGAACATGATCCTCTCGGCGCCATCGATGTCCCTCCGAGCAGCAAACACGGGCAGCAGCGCCATCATCGTCTTGTAAGCCGGACGGATGTGTCTCGCGGGGATCGCCGCGACGCCTTCTTTGAGCCTCGCCAGCGCCAACTCGGTGTCGCCGCTCGCAATGTAACCTCTCACCAGGCTGTTGTATGGAGAAAACACCGCCTCGTTCAACCTGTGCCTCAGGACGTGCTCCGCTTTGGCCATGAGCCCGTTGCTCACGTAAACTTCGACCATGACAGCGTGTGGATTCGCTAGACTTTTGCTCAAATCCTGCGCGAGCAGCTCCTCGAAGACCTGCTCGGCTCTTTCTACGTTCTTGACACGCCCGAAGGCTGCCATGGCGCTGAGGTAGCTCGACTGATCGCAAGCCTGTGTGCCGCTCAAGCTCTTCAGCCTGCTCCAGATATCTTCCACACTGGCTGCTTTCCCGAGATAGCCGCAAACTTCCATTGTCTCCTGCAGAGTTTTTCTCAGCGCTGCATCGAGATCGATATTTTTGACAGCTTCCTCTGCTTCTCTCTCGATTCCTTCCAGGCCACCACCGGCCTTGTCCTTGTAAGTGAGCAGCATCAAGTAAGTGTTGATACTCGGCTCCAGCCCGAGCTTGCACATTCTTTCGTACGTTTCCAGAACCTTGTCGTGCTTGTCCCGGTCCAAATACAACGCCATGAGCATGTTAAGGAGATCTGTAGACAGCACAGTCATCTGTTCGATCCATTTCTCGGACTTGGCGAGCGCGTTTCTCTTTGCGAGGCTGAAGATTAGCGCTGCTGTTACTTCCTCAGATCTGAAACGGGCTGGAATAATATCGTTGTAAAAGATTTCTGCTGCGTACGTAGATTGCTGCCGACAAGTTATAGCCATCTCCCAAATGTAGTGTGTTTGTGTAGTCTGGACCATGTTTTCCTCCCTGATACCCCTCAGCAGCTGTGCAAGAAGCAGTCAGCACACCAGGCGACAAAAAAAAAAAGATGAGTTTTTTACCTGTAGAATCTCTTTGTAGCACTTCCTCTTCGCCAATCGATAGTAGACTTTGGACAACAAGGAGCTTGAGAAGGTGTTACCCTCACGAACCCACTCTTTGAGGCCTTGAAAGATATCAGGCTTGGACAGCAGCATCTCGCAGAAGTCCGAGACGTCCTCGCTCTTGTAAGAATCAATGCTCTTACCCGCTTCTCCGACATACATCATCTGTGAGAATCTCGTCTCCGTTCCAACCGGCCACACCGGGAGCACCTGAGCATGCCTAGAGACGCTGCTGCTGCCGCTGCTCTCGCTGGAAAATGCGCGCACCCACTGGCGCCTTTGCCGCAGGAGTGACAACCAGCGAGACATTCTAAAACCCTATACCCTGCTGCTTCATTTGCCTCTTGAAGACCCCCTCTGGCGACATGTCGAGCTCCTCCAGCAGCTTCTCCGTTTCCCTGTTCCCCTCGACACCGTTTGCTTGCATCCTTTCCATGAACTCTCTGGGGTGGCGCTTGCGAGAGATGTAGACCTTGAGGAACTCGTTGTATACTCCGGCATCACCTAGCTTCGTGTACCTCCGCATCAGCTCCTTGGCACCCTCTACGTCGCCGTTTGCTGCGTAGACTGGCAGCAGCACCATCATCGTCTTGTACTGCAGCCTGATGCTTTTCGCAGGCACAGCTGCAAGACCATCGTCCAGCTTCTTGAGCGCCTCTGAAATGTTGTTCGCTGCCATGTAGCCTTGAATCAAACTGTTGTAAGGAGCGAAAGAGTCGCGGTCCAGCTCCTTGCTTTGCAAGATACGTTCCGCCTTCTCCATCATCCCATTGCGAGCATAAACTTCTAGCATCAGAGCGTGTGGATTCTGCTCAAACTTCGTAAACTCGTCCGATCCAGCTAGAAGTTCCTTGCAAAGTGCTCGAGCCTTGGCGACCTCGCCAACCAGTCCCAATGCAGTGATCGCGCTGAAGTAGCTGGACTGGTGGATATCACTTCTCGTTCTCTTCAATGATCTCCAAAGCTCCTCGATACCATCCTGTTTCCCGACGTAGCCATAAACTTCCATCGCATCGTTGAGCGTTCTGAGCGGCGGGTCCTCCACATCCATCGTCTGCACAGCTCCAAGAGCTTCTCCCTCGATTGCATTCAATCCACCGGCACCCCTGTCCTTGCACTTGAGCAGCATGAGATAAGTTCTCACGCTCGGCTGGAGCCCCAAGCCCCGCATTCTCTCGAACATCTCCACCACCTTGTGGTGCTTGTCCCTGTTGAGATAGAGCACCATCATCACGTCGAGGATGTCCGTGGTGTGGACCTGGATCTTCTCTAGCCACTGCTCGGCCTTGGCGAGCCCGTTCTCTTTCGCGACACTAAGAAACAGCCCGACTGTCACCCGGTCAGTCCTCAGCTTCTCTGGAAGGCTGTCGTAGAAACGCTCGGCTTTGGCCATTCCTCGCCGCCGGGAGATGACACCAATCGCCCAGACGCAGTGCATGTCGGTGAACTTCACCAATCTCTCGCATCGAATGCCTTCTAGCAGCTGAAAGGAATCGAAGTTTGAAGAACACAAGAAGCTATGAGAGAGAAAAAAGATGGATGGCAGCGTACCTTCATGATCTCGGTGTAGCGCTTGCGTTTCATGAGCCAGAAATAAATCGTGGAGAGCACGTCGCTGCTCAAACAGTTCCCTCTCCTCATCCATTTCTTCACAGCCTCGAAGGTGTCGGGCTTGGATTCGATCATCTCAAGCAGTTTAGTGATCTTGTCGTCGTCGATCGCCTTCTCCTGCTGCTGGGGGAATTCTCGTCGCAGGGATGCCTCCGCGACATTTGCAGTGAGCAGTAGATCGTGTTTCTCGTCCCTTTGAGAAGGCCGAGTACCAAAGAGTGAGCTTCTGGTGAAAAAGCCTGCGCTCGCAATGCGCTGCTGCCATCTAGAAGTCATCCATCAAAGAGTGAGAGGATTGCTAGAGATGCTTGCGGCCCTACCTGTGAGCGATGGCAGCCGATCGCAACAGGCGCAATGCTGCCATAAATCTTGTCAACGGTGTGGCAGCCGAAGCCTCGACTCATCGCCAGGAATCCATAAACCCTAGACTCCAAAATCGTCGGAATGCCTGAGAGAATCGCTCCTCCAGCTGCTGCACTGCCGCGCGCGATCTAGCACAGGACTCCCAGATTGCATCCATCGGCCTGGAGCAGGACAAATACCTCGCCAATCTGAGCCTTCGCGAGCTCTTCTTCCGCAAGAAGCGCTTCTCCTGGAGCATTATCATCTCGATCTACGCCCAGCAGCAGGCACATCTTCGATGGAATGCCGGATGAAATCCGCGATCACAGGCTACGACAAAAACGCTCTCCTCTCGTGGCTAGGGATTGAATGCCCCAGTGGAGCTCATGTGTTCCATTCCCGAAAGAATCGTGGTCTCATTCTTGCGGCATATACCCCACATGGGCATACAAGTGCTTAGAGTTTCATCTCTCCCAACGCTGTGAATGACAGTCGAGCTTTTGACTCTAGAATAACAATCATCTCCCACAACAGCTCCAGATTTTATACAGTGGACGGTTCAGATTGTAAATGGTCCAGTGTTTTTTTAATGCACGGTCTCTTTTCAGAAGAAAATATTGGAGCAAGGAGTGAGGAGAATGTAGATTTGATTACCTTAGATGCAGCGTGCGATAAGATCTTGAAGGGTTCCACAGCAACTTAGGCTCTCATGCTCCCACGAGCTCGTTGTAAATTCCACCATCGGCAGCGAGAGAGCTTGCGAGAGATCCACAGTGCAACACGCAAAATGAGTTCTCCATAAGTATTTGTCTCACCTGATGAATGAGTTGTTACAGAAACTAGCTTGGGATGTCTGGCATTGACAGTAACTCGAACAACTGCAGGAGAGAATGGCAGTTAGTTGCAAACTTCATGGAAAAAATGCAAACCTTGTGCGAATTGTTCGGCCTCATAGAGTTGCCAAGACAAAGTGCTCGTGTAGTCGTGGCTGCCACCTTGGGATTCCTGTGAGGCACAGCAAGGATTGCAGCTTGCAAGGAACCCCAAATGAACACCAAGTAATGTAGTACCTTGTAAGGATATAAGTTTCGTTATAAAACTCTCCACGTTCTGCAAAGATTAATAGTGTTAGAGCACAGAAAGTAAAGATTTTATATCAAACCTTAAGTTGATCCAGAGAAGAAAAGAACGGTAGTCGACGCTTTCTCCATATAGAGAGAGCCATCAAAATGTAAAACTGTAAGAGCTTCACGAGCGCATAAGCTTGAATAGACTAACCTCCTTTTGAAGCGAGCTGGCCACCCTGGAAATCAAGTAGAAAGGGTGTTTCTCCTTTAGCTCCAGAGTTGAGAAACTTAGTAACGATAAGGAAAAGCTTCGTATTGACGCCCACCCAGAGAAACTTAGTAACAACAAGGAAAAGCTCCGTATCGATGCTCACCACATTCCCAGATTTGCAAGCCTTGTGCAGGGATTTAGCGAGCCATTGTTTCACAACTTCCTCTACGAAAGCAAGCAATCCATTTGTCCAGAGTAAGAAATCTCGGAGTAAGAAAACCATGGCGCTGCCATGATATCTCAATTGCCAATCCCGAGCTCCCTGCAAGAAAAACTTTCATATCATGAATGATAACGATGCTTTGTACCTGCAAGTTGCAATGACTCAATTTGAACGGTGATAGGATGAATCGAATGTGCTTGATGAATATCAGCAGCTGATGCTTACAGGTCCTTCAGCTTTCCCTCCTCAATGAGCTCTTTCATGTGCCGCATTCCCAGAGCAATCAATATAAGTTAATAGAAACCAATATTCTCAACAGTGGCGTGTTCCTTTCCTGTTTCTTTAGAAACGAAAAATATTATGGAGGAGCGGAACAGGTCCAGTGCTACCCTGAGGTAACTACCAGCAAGTTGACAAGCTGCCAGACACGAAGAAAGATCAGAGTTTAGATCAAGCTCGTGTTCTACCTTACAAGTGCATTTTCTGCCTCTCTGTCGATTGAACACTGAAGTCCTGTACGCACCACCATTAGAAAAAGAGAAAGCAGAGCGCATATATTGCTTACGCTAAGAGTCGAGTGGTAAAAGCTAAGATTGAGAGTGACGCTCTCATGGTAGTTTTCTCTTCCACAGGCAGATAATGCATGGAAGCCTTGCACAATCTGATGGCTGTAGGATAGTCCTTTCCTTGGAAGAAATCATTACAAAATGCACCAAAATCAGCTCCAATATAAGGCTCCAGCCGGTTTAGGGTTTAGGGGACAAATTGGCGCAACAGCTTCTTGCTTGTTTTTAAATAAGAGGGGTCAAACAAAGAGGGTTTTACTTTCAGCTCTCCAAGAGAGCCATCTCATTACCCCTGCCTTCTGGAGCTTCCTGGGCGGCCTTGGCCGCCACCTTGGCTTCAACCACGTCCAAGAACATCCTTGCCAGCCGCACAGACTCTGTCCAGTCGGCCTCCAGCAGGTACGCGTCCTTGAACTCATCCCAAAACTCCATGCCAGGACGGGGATAGTAAGGATCATTGACAAAGAAGCTGTCAATGAGTGCACATTGTTGTTGTGAGGCTTGCACTGGTTGAAATCGAAGCAGGCAAAGCTAGGGTCGGAGAAGGTCCTCAGCTCGTCACCACCCACGACGAACTCGATGTCGCGACCATCCAGTCCTGGATTAAAGAAGTGCAAAAGTAACGCATGAATGAAACAGTACAAAGCTGAAAACACCTGCGAGGTGGTGGATCCTACCCATTTCTTGGGCCAGCGATTCGATCAGCAGCCAGCTCCTTGCAACGATTGGCATCCAGCGGGAAGTTATTGGCATTGAAGAATTGAGATGCCAGGCGCGGGCATTTCGCACCCAAGTAGATCCACGCGACGAAGGGCTTGGAGTAGCTAGAGTGGAGTGCAGGGAAGAACTTGGCCCTGATGGAATCCGGGGGACGGGCCAGACAAGCTGCATTGTGTACGCGGCGGGTATAGTTGGCAGCAGTGGCGAATCCATTCGCAGGTGCTCCACCAGTGATGCGAGAGAAGGGAAGAATTCGACAGGCTTGGGCACCAGAAAGAGGAGATTCTCTGCGCCCTGGCACGCCTTACTTATCTTTTGGTGATTCTCAAACTCATCAAGCAGCTCGGAAAAGCGGCTGGCATCTGCCAAGCACTTGATCGCCAGGTTGTTCATACGTAAACTGTGGCAAAGCTCCCCGCTCCCAAGTGCACGATCTAGTACCCTCTTGTGTCATTCTCTTCTAGAGTTTTCATCACCGTGTTAAAGTTGGTTGTTCCATTCCCGAAAGAATCGTGGTCTCATTCTTGAGGCATATACCCATCATGGGCATTTAGAGCATATAAGTGCTTTCTGGATATTCCAAGAGTTTCAACGTTGTGAATGACAGCCTCCTGAATAACACAACAGCCCATGCCCGAGAATTGCAGAGCTCAAAAAGATCTGCCCTAAATTGAAGTTCTGTGGCATTGATGTGCTAAGGATTTCTGCTTTTTGTTGTTCACATTATAAAGAGCAATCTTGCAGCATGAAGCAGCTGTTGTGGACTCTAGATTGTAAGAGCTGCTGGTCGTTCCTAAAGATGTAAGTCATGCTTAGCTTAGGAAGAGGAGAATTAACGTGTGTAGAACTCTTGCAGTGGCACTGGTCCCCGTGTTCTCATATGCTTGCATCGGGGGCATGTTTTGGAAATGCTGTGGTTGGAGATGAATGCCACTTCGTAGGCGGTGTGTACTATCTGTGGCTCTATTCACTGGTTTTTGTGTCAGGCAAACAAGAAATGTTCCTCTTCGACATGAAAACGCTAAACTGGACAGTTGTGCCTGTGGAACCATTCTTGTTTATGCCGATATTTTTCCACTGCAGTTCGGTGTCTTCATGATGCAAACTATGACGTCCTACTGTGTGCCACAGAAAGCAAACACTGGATTGTTCCATGTCAGGGAAGCAGATGGATTGGTCCTTGGGGTTTTCAGTGCTCCCGATGTAGGAAAGCCTTTAGTGGAGATTATCCAAGCTCAGATCACTGGAGTTAGCATTGTATATATGTGGGAGGAACTATGTTGAGAGTGGCCCTGTGCCACGTGGCTAGTCCACGCGGAGAGACACGAGTCTTCACCGGTTCACCGTGTCACACATATGTACATTTCCATTCCATATATGCTATGACGGACCATCACACGGTTTCACCTTTCATTAGATGGTATCAGAGCAATGCCTGGGAGAGCGAGAAGAATTCAAAACCATGGGATCAGGGCGACACTTGCTAGGGTGAATCACAGCCTCTGTCTAGACAGAGGCGTGCCCTAATCCAATACTCCAGGCCTTGCAAGAGGCACTGGACGACTAAGAACCTGGACCTAGACTTGAACGAGTGGTGGGATTGGGTGTCGATGGCAGCCACTGTTCCTACAAATCCGCCTCCAAATCCACCACCTATTTCCCCTCCGACTGTGCCTACAGCGGATATTGTTTCAGTAGACGCGAATCCACCAAAATTTGATGGGAGGAACTGGCGCTTCTGGAAGACAAAATTCGAATCCTAACGAGGCCTCTGGGACATCACCACAGGAACGGAAACACTTCCAGATATTACCACAAGGACTAGAGAGCTTTGGGCAAATTTCACACAGTGCTGGAGGGGCGAGAATTCCATTGCATTAGACAGTGCAAGAGTGCAAATGAAGCGTGGGAGGCCATGAAGCAGACTTACCAGATCCCTTCAACATCCCATCGCATTTTTCCACAGAAGCATGGTGATAGCTGAAGGGGATGACCTCAAGGATCATCTTGCTGCTGTGCGAACAATCCTAGATGATCTTAAGGATGTGGGAGCAAACATAGAGGATGAAGAAGAGGTAGAGCTGCCACTCGTCACACTTCCTCCATCGTTGGCAATGCTCAACAGCTTTCTGTGAGAGGAATTAGTGTTGAGAGTGGCCGTGTGCCACGTGGCTAGTCCACGTGGAGAGACACAAGTCTTCACTAGTTCACCCATTCTATATATGCCATGACGGATCTTGAGCACCATCACACTGTTTCACCTTTCATTAGAAACTAATCTTTGGTGCTCCAAATATCCTTGGCAGTGGTCAACATGACCTTAACCTGCAGTCGGAAGAAATTCCTTTCCCAAATGAAGTTGCCACAGTTAGGGTTGAGAGATGCTTTAACAACTTTTTCATACAACTAAATGTTGACGAAATTTTTTCTTTCTTCTTCCTTGCTCCTCAATAGCTGCTCTTGATATCTCCAACCATAACTTCATAAGATAATAATTGTTGATCTAGATTCAGGTTGTAAAATAGCATTGTAGCAAGAAGAAATTTCTTAGCTCTAGATTTAAAGTGACTCTCACTTTTTATTGTTAGGAGTGACTTTGTCTCTAAAGTGATGGGCTCTAGCCTGAGCAGTATACAACTAGTTGAGGTTTGATCCATGTGGCAATAACATAGCAATGTGATATGGCAATAATGTGGCAGAATAAATGGTCCATGATGACAATAAGGACAAACACAACAAATGTTTCTAGAAGTTAAGAAAAAAGGATTGAAGGTTTAACAAATGAACAACAAATGAAGTTGTAACAGGACATGGTATAAAAAGCATTATAACAATTGCTTCTTTCATCATTTGAATGAATATAAGCTTTCTTGAAACTGGAATTAATATCATGTCCTCCTCCAGAAAGAATAACTCTACTAAATTTAAGTTATCACAATCCCCATAGCATGGGAAATGATTGCGAAAGAAGAATTGCCGAGCTGTGGCATGCTGTGTACTCAATTTAAGGTAAACAAAAATGGCACTCTAATCCATTATGATGTGGAAAAGAAGAAGCTGATAGCCAGTTACATGTAACCATTAAAAATGGGGGGGGAGGGGAGAAGTTTTTTTTGGAGGGGGGCCAGATGGGTGGAGCATGGAACCCTGCCTTAAAAGGACTACAGCTGGATGTAGAAACCATAACATTAATTTATAGGATAGGGGTAAGGAGTGGCAAAACATGAAGAATCCAAACATAGATAGGTCTCTTTTTTACAAGGAATCTTTATAATAGCTTGTAACTAGTATAGCATTGTGGTGTTCTTGAGCTTATAATATTTATGCAAGTGTGCTTTCAAGTTTGACATGATGCACAAGAGGAGGAGTCCAAGAGCCCGCCAAATAGATGCCAACTGAGCTTCTTTCTCACTCCTAGTGAGGAATCTATGAGGGGCTCATGATTGCAGTGGAAACACGGTGTTCAAGAGAGAGTGTTCTGGAGTTTTCGTATCAATTTGAGTGAGAGAGGAGCTTGGTTGGCATCTTCTAGTGGTGTTGGAGGGAATTTCAATGAGGCTTGCAATCAGCTGTCAAAACATAATGATCCTAAGTGCTAGAAGTTATTAGGAGTCACTTAGAGTGCAAGTTGGTTAGGTTGGTGGTGATTAAGCAGAAGAGAGAGCATTTGGAACAGTTGGGTTGGAACAATTGAGAATTGACATTTGCTATAGCATGAGGCATTTCTAATGCATTGCAAGTTGGGCAGCAACATTCCTAATGGGAGTGAGGTTTTGATAGGCCAGGAGTAGAGCTGGGTATGCCATATGGACCAGTCCCAGCTTGGACAGATTCACCCATCTTTACAAACTAACTAACAAACTCGAACATAAGGCATTCTTTAGGAAATTGTTATTCTAAAAGAGTGTTTTTCCATAAAGGAAACTTGGACATGTTTGCAAACTAAGTGTAAGAGAAAGTGGAATACAATTAAATCCTTGGAAGAAGTTAAAAGAGTGGATGGCCCACTTCTTGCAAAGCCCTTTTGAAGACACTTTTTTCATTAACAATAGAAACCAACTCTTAGAATTCAGCCATATGTAATTAAGTTCAAATGGCTTAGTAAAACCAACTATTAAAAATAAAATTAAAAAAATGATAAATACTTTTATATTGTTACAATTTACATTACAATCTAGTCTTATTGATAGAGTTAGTTGGGTTTGCCTTCACAATTTCTTGGAGGTGCAAATACTAAGTATTGAGATCAATAATTAATATAAATTATTTAATATATCCAACTAAGTCTATAGAATATAAATACTTATTTTTCAATAAATTTTTTATAAAGACATTCATTAATTCAACAGTTAGAGAACTAACTTTGTAATTGATTGGATAATCTTAGAATGCTTAGTTCTGAAAGTAATACTCATTAGAAAATTTTACTTGCTATTGAGAGATATTTAAATTACCAATAATATGGCTACAAATTTTAGTATTTTATATTTTTTTTATACATTTAATATGATTAGCAGTATTACTTTCCCACCAAATTTTATTTGGTCTTTTTACTTCATAGGAGATAAGATTACAATCATTTTGTAAAGTTAAAATTGTTATAGATAAACATTTAATACAAAATTTATTAATAGACCACATAATATTATTTTTCTCAGAATATAATACAATATTACCATCTACTTGAAGAGTAAGGACACAAATTCCAAAATAATTATATTTACTTCCTCTTCTCCATAATAAAAAATTTCCATAATATAAAGAAATTTTACAATTTGACTCAACAAATAATATGTTTATACCATTTGGAGATGTTATAAATTGATTAGTATAGAGAAAATTATGTTTAAACCCAATTTTTAGAGATGTTTTACTAATATCACAATTCTTGCTATGTAATAAATAATCTCTATATGTTCTATTATATGTGTTATAATGATAATTTTTGTAAACAATACCATATTCAATTTGATAAGAATTAGAATTTATTTGACATCCATCAGAAAGTGCTTCAGAAAAAGTATTTCTGTATGTATTAATCAAATTTCTAAATGTAGCTCTTAGTGTATTACCTTTGATTCTGTTCATATCATTTGAAAATGGACTTGATTCACAATAAAGTTCATTAGCTTCCATTCTGTTGAAAGTGACAACAGCAGAACCTGTTTTACCTAAGTCAACCACAAATAAATCACTATAGGTTACTGGATAAGTTGTGTTTATTGTACGAATATTAGTTAATAAATTTTCAAATCCATGACTAATAATCATTCCCATTTCTTGTGTTGACAAAGAATTATTTTCTCCCCAATAAACTATATGTTTATTTTTTACTGCATAAACTATAGAAAAATAAAATACTATTAGTAATAAGTTGGTTATTTTTTTCCTTTTTAGAATAATCTCAAAATTACACATTATAGATTAACGATACCTCTATTTTATTTTAAATTAAATTCGTGTATTTTTCTTCAGTTATAATAGTAAAACTTTGCCTACTTTTATTAGCCTAAATCCCTCTCTTATATACAAAAGCAAATGGTCTGATTAATTTTAATCCAATGATTAAATAAATCATTTTAATTTTTTTTATACTATTATATCATCTGCTTTTCTTGAAGGGTTGAAGATAAGATCTAGAGGAATATAAAAGACACATCAATAAATATGCAAGATGTGTAAGTTGCATAATTTCTATCTAAAGGATATACTTAAGTGTCATGGCAAACACCGCAAAATAAACCTCTACATTCTAGTAGCATTTAAAAATTAGAACCATCTTAATCCAAATAAGCCTCTAGTAGCATCTAAAGATTAGAACCATCTTAATCCAAATGTTAAATTTTACATAGAAACCCCATTATGCATGTGCAACAGTTAAAGAATAGTTAAAAAATTCTATATAAAAGGATTTAGACACAGTACTTGCACATCTTGGATATTCATTGATGTGTCTTTTATATCCCTCTAGATCCTATCTTACACCCAAAAAAGAAAAGCAGATATAAAAAGATACAACTTATCCAGTAAACTATAATGATTTATTTGTGGTTGACTTAGGTAAAACTTGTCACTTTCAACAGAATGCAAGGTAATCAACCTTATTGTGAATCAAGTACATTTTTAAATGATACAAGAAGAATCAAAGGTCATACACTAAGGGCTACATTTAGACATTTGATTAAAACATACCGAAAAACTTTTTATGAATCACGTTCTGATGAAATAAAAATAAATTCTAATTATTATCAAATTGAATATAGTATTTTTTACAAAAAGTATCATTATAATACATTTAGTAGAACATATAGAGATTATTTATTACATAGCAAGAATTGTGATATTAGTAAAACATCTCTAAAAACTGGGTTTAAACATCATTTGCTTTAAACTAATCAAATTATAACATCTCCAAATGATATAAACATATTATTGGTTGACTAAAAGTGTAAAATTTCTTTATATTCTGGAAATTATTTATTAAGGAAAATAGGAAGTAAATATAATTATTTTGGAATTTGTGTCCTTACTCTTCAAATAGATGGTAATATTGTATTACATTCTGAGAAAAATAATATTATGTGGCCTATTAATAAATTTTGTATTAAATATTTCTCTATAACAATTTTAACTTTAGAAATGATTGTAATCTTGTTTCCTATGAAATAAAAAGGCCAAATAAAATTTGGTGGGAAAGTAATACTGCTAATCATATTAAATGTATAAAAAATATAAAATATTCAAATTTTTAGTCATATTATTGGTACTTTAAATATCTCTTAATAGAAAGTAAATTTTTTTACTGAGCAGTATTTTAAGAACTAAAAGTTCTAAACTTATTGAATCAATTAACAAATTATATCTCTAACTGTTGAATTAATTAATGTATTTATAAAAATCTTTTATTAAAAAAGAAGACATTTAGCATTTATATTCTATAGACTTAGTTGGGTATACTAAGTAGTTTATATTAAGTATTTATCCCAATACTTAGTATTTGCACCTCCAAGAAATTATGAAAGCAAACCCAACTAGCTCTATCAATAAGACTAGATTCTAATATAAATTCTAACAAATAAAAAGGTATACCATTGTTCTTTTAATATTATATAGTTTGATTTACTAAGTCATTTGTACTTGGCTGAATTATAAGAGTTGGTTTCTATTGTTAATGAAAAAAGTGTCTTCCAAGAGCTTTACAAGAAGCGGACCATATGCTCAAGGACCTCCACTCTTTTAACTTCTTCCAAAGATTTAATTATATTCCACTTTCTCTTAGACTTGGTTTGCAAACATGTAGTTGATAGCATCCAAGGTTCCCTTATGGCTCTAATAAAAATATTTTAGAATCACAATTTACTAAGGAATGCTTTATGTTCGAATTTGTCAATTAGTTTGTGAGGGTGGTGTAAGGAACTAACTCCCTGAGGTGTCGTAGGCTAAAGGATCCCCAAAAGCATAACCAAAATGACAAAGAGTTCATCAGATGAGATCAAGTCTAAGATTGAGTCTAAGACCAACTCGAGACTGAGTTTGAGATAGAGTCTGAAATCCGAGATCAGGTCCGAGATTGAGTCCGAGGTCGAGTCTGAAATTGAGTCCGAGATCGGGTCTGAGATTGAGTCCAAGATCAGGTCTGAGATCGAGTTTGAGATCGAGTCCAAGATTGAGTCCGAAGTCGGGTTCGAGATCGAGTTTGAGATTAAGTCCAAGACCGAGTCTAAATACTAATACAGGTCAAGGGGTGAAAGCCCAAAGCATGCGTCTCCCGGGGGGGGCGACTGTAGGGGGTTTCAAAAGTATAGTAGGGATAGTGAAGTCTAGGAATTAGTCTTGAAAGAACTCTCCAGTGGTGCTTCCAAACTGACTTAAAGTTGAAATTGGGGCTGAGGGGCCTTGGGTGGGAGTGAGTATGGACTCGGGTGGTGCCAGAGGGGCCACCCAAGGAAGTGCTCAGAAGAAACTCCCACTTCTAAAAGGGAAATCAATTTCGGTGCTCCCGGCTCATGTGGAGTGGTGCCCTACTTGAGTACCTTGCAGCTCATTAGTCCTCGCCCTTCCTAAGGGCTTGGGCTTTCCCTTCAGGATGGAAGTGGGGAGGGGGGGGGGGGGGGTAGAGGTACCCATACCGGACTGTTAGACCATGGTGTTTTGCCCCGGTGTTCCAAAGTAAGTTTTGCACCCAAGACTTGGGATTTAGAGGGTCCCATGATCAAGTCTTGTGGTACCAAGGGATGTTAGCTCGTATGCAAGCTAAAACGTGATGAGAAGCGAAAGAAAAAGCAAAAAACTGTGGATGTTAGCAGCACAGAAGGTGCAAACCCTTCGGTAAGGATTGAGGCAGAACCAAACAAGGTCAAACAGACCAAAGTGGAATCAATCCCTCAAGTAGTTCTGAAGTACAAACTAAAGCCCCCACCAGTCTTCAAGGGAGTGAATAACTATAAAGTGGTGGAGGATTAGTTTTACGATATGGAGGACTACTTCTGAGCATTGCAGTTACTGAACTCAGAGAAGGTCCTATGTGTAAAACCATACTTCATAGATAATATTAAGTCTTGGTGGAGAACAACAGAGGCCAACAAAGGACTGGTGGCCACTTTAGAAATGATGAAGGCGAGGATTTGCGCAACATATGTTCCTCCGAATGCTACTCTGCACTTAAGGGATGAGCTAAGTAGGCTAAAGCAAACTGGAACCATTCAAGAGTATGTGAATGGGTTTATGGCAAAGAGGATACTAGTCACGGATATGGGTGATATAGATGCATTCCATGCCTTTATATCAAGCTTGCAAACCTGGGCTTGTGGCGAGGTGATGCGTTGGAACCCGACCAATTACAAAGAAGCGTTGGGTGCGGCTATCAAGGTGCATTTCAACGATAACCTACAAAAGGGGAACATGACGGGGTTGGGGTCCACGTTTAGCAAAGGGGCCAAACCAAGAGGAACATATAGCAAAAGGAAATTCAAGAAGAGTTTCTCTAAGAATGAGTTCTCGGGGTTCCAGAAAGGCAGATTAGATGGCCAGCGAGCGAGTACGTGGGGGAGTCAAGCAGAAAGAGATAAACCCATGGATAAGAAGGGCAAGTCAACTAGCAGTGTGGGAAACAATGTATGCTACAACTGTGGTGAAGTGGGACACTTCTCGAGAGAATATCCCTACCCAAAGAAGGCCAAAGCCAATATGGCCATTAAGTTGAGTGAAATCCAAATTGAGGTATGTGATTCAATCCCTAACTCAAAGTTACTCATTACATGAGCAATTTTGGTAGAGAGTCATTCGTGACATCTACTAGCCCTCCGAAGGAAGCTCGGAGGTAGTTTTGCTAAGATCTTTATTGACATGGGTGTTTTAGATAATTTTGTGGCTGTAAACATAGTCCGGCAAGTCGGATTGACGGTGCAACGGTTGAGCGAACTAAGGACTATGGAGTTTTTTCAAGGTAGCCAAAGCACTGATGAGGTACTTCGACAAATGAAAGTCGAAGTAGGGATATGGAAAGTAGACATGGATTTCACCGTGTTGGACATGGTGGGATTTGACGTAATCTTTGGGATGGATTGGTTCAATCAGTTCATAGTAGCCCTGTATGGACAAAAAAAGAACCTTATGGTACTGGCAAATGCTCGAGGAAAACAATCTAGGGTGGAGGCCTAGAATCTAAAGGTAGAACAATGTAAGGCCAAAAACTCCTACTTAAACTTGGTGTTCACAAGGACAACTCACTAAAGGAACCAAAATAGCATTTTTATGCTTGCTCTCGGTGAAAAGTGACAAAAAGACAAGAATGGAAGAAGTACCTTTAGTGATGCAACGGGTGTTGAACAAATTCTAGAATACCATGCTAGAGGAGTTAATAGATGTTGGAGGGGTTAGGTAGGAATCTTTGGCTTTGCATTTCCTTACCTTTAGATCCTAGGCCTCCACCCTAGATCTTCTTCCTTGGGCATTCACTAGTACCACAAGGTTCCCACCTTGTCCATATAGGGCTACCACGAACCGATTGAACCAATCCATCCCGAAGATTACGTCAAATCCCACTATGTCCAACATGGTGAAATCCATGTCTACTTTCCATGTCCCTACTTCAACTCTCGTTTGTCAAAGTATCTCATTGGTGCTTTGGCTAGGAGTTTGAGTTTCTGGTGATGCCCTTCGGGCTATACAATGCGCCGGCAATGTTTTTAGCGTTGGTGAACCACATCTTTGTACCTTATTTGGATCACTTTGTGGTCATCTATATTGACGACATCCTAATCTATAGCAAAACGCTAGAGAAACATGTCGAACACTTGACAAAGGTGTTTGAAAAACTAAGGGAACACTATCTATATGTTAAAGAGAGCAAATGTGACTTTGCTTAACAAAAGGTAAAGTTTCTTGGGCATGTGGTGGGCAAGGATGGGCTTAAGGTGGACCCTGAGAAGGTCCAAGCGATCTAGGATTAGGAGTGACCATCAAATATACACGAGTTAAGTGCATTCTTGGGGCTATGCAACTACTACTGAAAGTTTATCAAACACTATTCGAAAGTAGCCCTACCCTTAATGGACCAAATGGGAAAAGGGAAGATGGTATGGACGGCGGAATATGAGGCAGCATTTGTCCACCTCAAAAGAAAGTTGAGGAAGGCTCCCGTGTTGGTGTTACCAGACTTTGGTAAGGACTTTGAGGTAGAAACAAATGCCTTAGACTTTGCGTTGGGTGCTGTTTTGAAGCAACACAACCATCCAGTAGTGTTCTTCTTGAAGAAGTTGGACAAGGCTTAATGGAATTGGCCTGCCCACGAGAAGGAATTGTTTGCGGTGGTCAAGGCACTTAAGGAGTGGCGACACTACCTTGGGAGACACTTTAAGGTTTACACGGACAATGTGGCAACGAAACACTTCTTGTCACAGCCCAATCTGAGAGGGAAATAGGGTCGGTGGGCCAATGCTTTAGCTGAGTTTGATTGTGAGATTTTGTACAAGCCTGGGAAGAGCAACATCATGGCGGATGCGCTAAGTCAAAAAGTGAGCTTGAAGTTGGCGATATCCAACATGATAGCAACCTTTTGGGATGATGTGCAGACAGTATATAAGAACAATGGTCTAGCACAAGAAGTGTTGCTGAGGAATTTAGAGGCACGGGAAGCTCACCAGAGAGGTGAGCTGCCAATAGAAGAAAAAACACGCTATGCAGAACGCAATAGACTCATCTATTACAAGCAAACAATGGTGTATGTTCCAGAAGGGGAACTAAGGAAGGTAGCATTAGAAGAGTGTTATGACGAACCTCTTGCGAGACATGGCAGAGTGCCCAAGACAATGGGCTTACTCAAGAGGAAGTACCACTAGCCAGATATGGCTAAGGATGTCCAAGATTATGTAAAAACATGTCTAACATGTCAACGGGTCAAAGCTGTGACTAAAGCTAGTGGGGGCTTGTTACAAAGCATCCCAATTCCAGATCGTCCATGGAAATGTTTTACAATGGACTTCATCATGGGACTCCCCCCAAGTGAGGGGTTTGATGTGATATTTGTAGTGGTGAACCAATTTTCGAAGATGGTATATTTCATACCCACCACAATAGAAGTGGATGCGGAAGGTGTGGCAAAACTGTTCTTTGAACAAGTGGTTCGAGTGCGGGGAAGGCTAGAGGAGATCATCTCAGATCAACACAAGATCTTCACCAGCAGGTTCTGGAGAACTCTCCTGGAACAATATCGCACCAAGTTGAAATTCAGCACAGCCTATCACCCACAAACAGGTATTGGGTATTAAGTCAAGTTGGATGGCACTAACACTTCTTGATAGATAGACAAACAGAAAGGGTGAATAGGCAGTTGGAGGATTATTTGCAATGCTATGTCTCAGGAGACTAGACTGATTGGGTAAGTCATTTGGGACTTGCGGAAATATGTTATAACAACTCACCACACTCAAGTATCGGGGTGAATCCATGGGAAGTCATCAATGGGTGAGCTATTGAAGGTCCTGTGGAACTCAACGTGGCTGAGTGTTTGGAGAGTTACTTGCAGTGGAGGCATTCACGGCGGAAAGACTCAACATTTAGAATCTAGTGAGGGATTCCTTGGAACGGGCTCAACAAAGGCAAACCAAGTATATGAACCAGAAGTGTCGGGACATATAGTTCCAACCTGGGGAGAAGGTGTGGTTGAACACCAAGAACCTAAGGCTACCAAGTGGGATCAGCTAGAAGTTGACCCAAAGGTAAGATGCATGTGTTCCTAGAAATGAACTGATTTTGAGTTCCTTAAGCAGGTTTGCGAGGCCTTACGAGATTGAGGCACAAATCGGTAAAGTGGCTTACTGCCTCCAACTTCCTCGAGAGATGGGGAAGATGCACCCAGTGTTCCATATGAACTACTTTGAGGATCTACTTCGCAAGGACCAAGTGAGACTTTTACCTGAGGTTATCCAAGGGGAAGAGGAATACGAAGTGGAGGCCATCCTCAATGTGCTCAAGAGCAAACGACAAGGATACAAGGTGAGAGAGTTCCATGTGAAGTGGAAAGGATTTCCACATTGCGAAGAAATATGGGAACCGGAGGAGAACCTAGCAAACGCGCGAGATCTAGTGAAGGAATTTTTGCAAGGCAGAACCCTATGTACTTATGCAAAGTTCAATTAAAAACATTTATTTGTGAAGTTGAGCAATGGCATATGTTGGGACCCAAAAGCACACCGAAGGTAAACTAATTAGCATGGGTTAACTAGGTCAACCAAGTGTAGGGCACTACGCTCGAGTCCCCGTGGGGATGTTGAATCTGTAGACGTATTCTACGGAGGTTGGGTTCGAGTCCCAACCCCCTAGTAAAGCAAAGCTAGGTTCAAGTCTTGACCCCATACTAGGGCATGGTGAGGTGAGGGGTATAGGGACACCTATATTCCGTTGTTATGGGCTCTTGGCCGGGGAGGCTAACTTAGGCACACCACTAAGTGGGGGGATGCCCCCGGGGACATGGTCAATAAGTTGTAGGATTTAAAAAGAGACGTTCAATGTGGGTATTGAACTTTTTCTTTGGGTGGTGGAGTTGTAAGGAACCAACTCCCTAAGGTGTCGTAGGCTAAAGGATCCCCGAAAGCATGACCGAAATGACAAAGAGTTCATCAGATGGGACCGAGTCTGAGATCAAGTCCAAGACCAACTCGAGACCGAGTTTGAGACAGAGTCTGAGATCCGAGATCGGGTCCGAGACCGAGTCCGAGATCGAGTCCGAGACTGAGTCCGAAGTCGGGTCCGAGACCAAGTCTGAGTACTAATACAAGTCAAAGGGTGAAAGCCCAAAGCGTGCGTCTCCTAGGGTGGTTCCAAAAGTATAGTAGGGATAGTGAGGTTTAAGAACCAGTCTTGAAGGAACTCTCCAGTGGTGCTTCCAAACTAACTTGAGGTTGAGACTGGGGCCGAGGGGTCTTGGGTGGGAGTGAGCATGGACTCGGGTGGTGCTGGAGGGGCCACCCAAGGAAGTGCTCAGGAGCAACTCCCACTTCCAAAAGGGAAATCGATTTCGATGCTCCCGGCTCATGTGAAGTGGTGCCCCACTTAAGTACCTTGCAGCTCATTGGTCCTTGCCCTTCCTAGGGGCTTGGGCCTTCCCTTCAGGATGGAAGTGGGGGTGTAAAGGTACCCATACTGAACTGTTAGGCCACTGTGTTTTGCCCTGACATCCCAAAGCAAGTATTGCACCCAAGACTTGGGATTTAAAGGGTCCCATGATCAAGTTTTGTGGTACCAAGGGATGTTAGAAACCTAGAGGCTTGGTGTGCTTGGCTGCTTGTGCTTGCGGGGAGTGTAGCCGAACCTTAAGTCCAGTCTAACTTGGGGAGGGGGATTGGGAGAGATTTGGGAATCCGTGGATGGATGGTTAACGCTCCATTGCTCGTGTAGTGAGTAGCTGATACTAAGTAAGACTAAGTAGGAGCTGGTACTATAAGCGAAGACCTTGGCAAGGGAATTTAGCTAAAGCCAAGGCAGTGTTAGTCGGATAGATAAGGTAAGTTGGCAAATTGGAAAGGAAAAATTTGTGGCTTACAAGTGAGTGAATAGTCTAAGTTGGGACTAGTCCACATGGCAGTAGGTGCATGGTACTAAGTGTTGCTTGGTTGTTGCTTCTTTCTCAACTTCATACCCAAGCTGCATATTGTTGCTTCTTTCTCAACTTCACACCCAACTTTACTCTTGTGTAAGTGACTAAATTTTCTATTATACTTTAGTCATTTAACCATACATTGGTTTTACTCACAACCTCCATAAGTTTTATTTCGGATTTGGGGACTTGTTAACTCCATAAATGGCATATATGCCATTCAGCCTTTACACTTGGTCCAAGTGCTCCATGTGTCTAATCCCTTGACCGACAAGGTACTACCGACATATTACCTCATTATACTAAGGCCATACTTATTCACCTTTGTCACACCGGTGGTCCAACACCACTTGCACCATAGTCCCGTCTCTCAAAGACTAGGCCCTCTATACATGAGTGGTCATTTCTTGACCACACCGTAACACCTTTAGGATGCCCAGAAATATAAGGAACACTCTTCCATACTATCCCTTCTTCCATTCCCACCAAATTCCCCTCCATCCACATGTATGCTTGCCAATATTGCCGGCCCAAAGGCCCAACCACTAAATCCCATTAACCTCTGGGATTTCCTCACCATGTGACCGTATCCTTAGTCACTATACCAAAGGATTACCCTTCTTCCTTTCCACAATCTGGGACTTTAGAATGACATTTCGAAACACCGTAGCCTTATGCAAACCTTGTGAATACTCTCCCCACCTTCCACCCTTAGGTACTTTAGCCAATTGGCTAGAGCGAGGTTCCAATGAGCCATATAAGGTATCCAAGTCATTTGGATTGAAAGCATCAATCATTCGATCTCTCGGGGGAGCTAAAGCCAACTCTTGAACACTTTATTAAACTACCCCACTTGTTTATTTGTATTCACTCTAGCTTTGGACTCCTTAGTGGATATATCATCATCTAACACGTGGGTATAGCCTTCCTTGGTCACACTAGCCTTTCTTGGCCAAACTAGCTCCACTAGAATCTTCCCTCTACTATACTTTTGGAGCTTACCAAACCCCCTAGGGTCTGGGAGACAAACGCTTTAGGCTTTCAGCCTCAAACTCAGACTTGGACTTGGACTCGGACTTAGTCTTAGTCTCAGTCTCGGTCTTGGTCTCTTTCTCAGCCTCAACCTTGGACTCTATCTTATGTTCATCTCGGACTCGACCTTAGACTCCATCTCAAACTCTATCTCAGGTTCATCTTGAATTCCATCTCGGGTCCATCTCAAGCCTTCCTTGGTCACATTGGCCTTTCCTAGCCAAACTGGCTCCATTGGAATCCTCCTCCTCCTATACTTTTAGAGCTCACCAAACCCCCTAGGGTTTACTTGGACTTGGACTTGAACTCGGATTCAAACTCAGTCTTAGTCTTGGTTTTGGTCTCGGTCTAGGTCTTGATCTTGGTCTCAGTCTCAGTCTCTTTCTTGGCCTCAACCTTGGACTCCATTTCAAGTCCCTCTCAGACTTTATTTCTAACTCTATCTTGGGTCCATCTCAAACTCCATTTTGGGTCCACTTTAGACTCCATCTCGGACTCCTTCTCAAGTCTATCTTGGACTCCATCTTGAACTCCTTCTCGGAGTCCTTCTCGAGTTCCATCTCAACACTTCCATGTGTCATGTATTAGTCCTCTTATCTCCCTTTTCTAGAGACTCACTTATTGCTTGCTTCGTGCTTGTTTTTTAAACACTTTGTTGGGAGTTCCACTCCCACTCTCGACTATCAAAGTCAGAGCTTTTATTCCAAATGTGTTACACTTGTTTGGCTTTTGTTTTGGCCAATACCATGTGGCACCCTTTGATTCCACTTTGGGGCTTAGGGATTTATGTCTCACAACTCCACCACAAATTTGATGTCCTCATCGTATAATAAACCATTTTATAAAGTAACCCCATAATGGATTACCATATTCATCCTTGACACTAAGTTAATATTCGTCAATGGTTCGACATTGAAGGCGCCTATCTTCTAGAGAGTATAGTCTCTCCAACTTAGAGATTCATTAAACCACTTTTGGTGGTTCTCTCCCTTTATTTGGTTTAGTTCTTGTTAAACCTGTTAGAGACATCTTCTTTATCTTAATCCCACTATTTATTCCCGAGTAATCTCAGTTTCTATCAAAATAACTATTACACTTTGGAACTTTTATATTGACTTCTCAAATCATTTTCTTAAGTGCCTCTGTCACCTTGCATTGCACATATTGTGCAATTTCCACTTCCCTATCCTAAGAAGTTTTCTACTTAAGGGCACTATTGTCCTCTCTTCTATTTCATACCACCTTTAGCACTAAATTTTAATTATCATAATTTGTACTAAAGTTGTCCACAGCCTTGTCATTTGGCTACCTTGCATCTCCCTCCCTTAGTGTTTTTACTTTTGCCAAATTAGAGTATTTGGGAATCCATCATTTGAAATATATTTCCTTTCCCACAATTCGTTTATATTCAATACATTAGTGTTCTTCAACTAACTTTGCTTTTTGGATTTCTTTTAATGAATTTCATGGCCTTTTCTTGGGCACTAGTCTTTTGCTTCTATCCTTTGATTATTACACTAAGCAACATAAGATCACTACCTCTATCCTTGAGGTATTCTTTCAATTCCATAGCAAAAGTTTTGCTTTGCCAAGTCTAGAGGTGTTCACCCTTAACATGTCTTTTTAGCATTTTTTGCTGTAGGCCTATCCACAGCCTAACTTTGTGACCTTCTCATGGATCTTTTTTAGAGACTACTTTCTTGGACTGATCATACCATCGCATTGACATTATTCATTTCTCTTAGGTGTCCTTTTTACTTAGTCACTTTGACTAAGTCACACTCTTACTAATAGTTCAAATCAACACTTTGAACTAGAATCTCATTTTTTTAACCAAATAAAGACTTTATCCTTATTTAACTACAAGATCACCTAGTGATCTCCTTTTGACACTAATAGGTTTGCTAATAAAAACTAGGTCTCCCAGACCTTTAAGGTGTTGACTATGACCCCAAAGGCATCCTTCACATTTGGCAATATGCCCAAGCTAGCCCTTATAGCTAAGGATCCATAGAAACTAAGACTGGATGTCCCTATCTCATTCACCATGCTTTTGGTGCCACTTGCACTAAAGTGTTCAAATTAAATATGCTAAACTTTCACATTAAACAATTTAGCTATGCATCACAAATCCGAGGCATCCCCCACTTGGTGGTGTGCCCAAGCAAATTTCTTCATTAAAAGTCCATGATTACCAAAAAATGAGTGTTGTTATATTCCAAACCATCACTACGCCCTAGTAAGGAACCCAACCTTTGTATATGCATTTATGGATGGCATCACCTAAGATGCCTAGCGTGACTTCCTATGCCAATACACCAACTTATACCCAAAACACGTTATGGATCATATCTTAGGAACTTAGTTCCTCCAAACTGCCAAGTCCTTTTATTTAACAAATCTCCTTTATGTTTGGCCTCATGAGCTACCCTTTTTGAAATCAACACCTTCAATTAGGGTCTTTGTTCCCCCAACTTGTCAATCTAGATTAGCAAGTCACCTAACTAGCATAACATAGATTCTAGCATAAGTGTGAAAGTTTTTAACCATTAACTTTCGTTCAAAGCCATTTCTTTGAACACTCAGAAATTACTTCCCCAACCTTGATAGTATCGCCTCATAAAAAGCTTCAAGACCATGCTTTTACTATGCTACTTGAATTTCATGTGTTCTTATGAACCATTTACACATGTCTTTTTAGGTATTAACCTATCTAAAATTGTCTTTGGGAACCTTAAAGGGACTTTGTCCTTTAATTTGCTATAGCCTCCCTTTTTGCAAGCTTTCTCATTGCCATATGGAACATGTGATGCTAAAGGCAAGTGCTAACCATGCCAAAATCCCTTTTGGTTTTGTTTAATTTAGGTAAGATAAACTTTTCTCGTCTCCGCAATTTTGGACATTGGATAACACTTTTTATACATTATTCGCTAGGGACTTAGTTCTTTAGGCTTTATTTAATACCCTTATGATACCAAACACCACTTCCTAGTGTTTTAGAGTATTTAGGTGTCCCAATGATTATTGTTTTTGACAGCGATATTTCCTTTTTCAACATTGACTTACTATATTGTAACATAAACAATTTATCCCATGAGAGATATATTTAACATTTTTATATCAATAAAAAGTCTTGGGTAGTTAACTTTTACCAATCCAATCAATTATGTTGCACTTTTTGCTTAATTGCTTCATAGTTGTCAAGTTTTATAACTCATTGTTAGTGCTTCCACACTTCTATCATTATTTGAGTTACCACACTCTAATTACATGTCTTCCAACTTAAGTTATGCCATTTTCATTTCCATTGAGATTTATTTGGCAAGAACCCACTAACTTGACCTCAAGGCATCACACCTTGGCATATTTGATGTCTCCACACCATTGGCTCTACGAGCTTACCCTTACGACACTTTTTATTAGTGTCTAGGTTTTTGCTAAGACCAAAGTAGTCGTTTTTCATACCAATTATCAATTAGCATTGCACCATAGTGTTTATATGTAATTCTACACCAAAGTTGCTTTCTTTTAGAAACACCTTTTTTACGATTTTAGTATGGCACATTCTGCTATCAATGAGATACCCACGGTTCTTATACTTGGATCTTATAATGCTCTTCATCCTTTGTAGGGTGCAACATGCCTCAATCCAAATGCTTCTATCAGTCCTTTAGGGCCATTTTTTGACCCCACTCGAGTCATCTAGCTTTTTGGACTTTGCTAATTTGACAATCTATAAAATCCTAACCTCCTGGCTATTTTGAGATGTTAGTTCATTAAAATACAACTCCTTGTATTCATATCCTACTCATAAGGACCATCTTTTCAAATGTTACTCCGACATTTGATTATTTTTCATTTCTTATAGGCTACCTTTGCCCCTTATGACTATCTGTCCATATGATAAAAATACCGACCCATCCTCTAAATACACCCCTAACTCCTTGGGTTTGTTCCAGTATTTATTAAAGGGTAGTGTAAGCCACAAATTTTTCCTTTCCAATTTGCTAGCTCACCTCGTCTATCCGTCCGACACTGCCTTGGCTTTTGCTAGGTTCCCTCGCCAAGGTTCTTGCCTATGGTACTAGCTCCTACTTAGTCCTACTTGCTTTCAGCTACTCACTGCATGAGCAACGGAGCGTTAGCCACCATCCACGGATTCCCAATCTCTCCCAATCCCCCTCCCCGGGTTAGACTGGACTTAAGGTGCGGCTACACTCCCCGCAAGCACAAGCAGCCAAGCACACCAAGCTTCCAAGTTCCTAACTTCCCTTGGTACCACAAGACTTGATCATGGGACCCTCTAAATCCCAAGTCTTGAGTACAACACTTGCTTCGGGACGCCGGGGCGAAACACCGTGGCCTAGCGGCCCGGTATGGGTACCTTTACCCCCCCACTTCCATCCCGAAGGAAGGCCCAAGCCCCTAGGAAGGGCGAGGACCAATGAGCCGCATGGTACTCAAGTGGGGCACCACTCCACATGAGCCGGGAGCACCGCAATCGGTTTCCCTTTCGGGAGTGGGAGCTGCTCTTGAGCACTTCCTTGGATGGCCCCTCCGACACCAGCCAAGTCCATGCTCACTCCCACCCAAGGCCCCTCGGTCCCAGTCTCAACCTCAAGTCAGTTTGGAAGCCCAACTGGAGAGTCCCTTCAAAATTGGTTCCTGGACCTCACTATCCCTACTATACTTTTGGAACCCCCT
>NW_003314278.1:500566-511894 GCF_000143415.4 Selaginella moellendorffii
AGTTCTCCTCCGGTTCCCATGTTGCTTCGCAGTGTGGAAATCCTTTCCACTTCACATGGAACTCTCTTACCTCGCGTCCTTGTCGCTTGCTCTTGCGCGCATTGAGGATGGCCTTGAGTTCGTATTCCTCTTCCCCTTGGATAACCTCAGGTAAAGGTCTTACTTGGTCCTTGCGAAGCTGATCCTCAAAGTACGGCTTGAGTAAGTTCACGTGGAACACTGGGTGCATCTTCCCCATCTCTCGAGGAAGTCGGAATCGGTAAGCCACTTTACCGATTCGTGCCTCAATCTCGTAAGGCCCCGCGAACCTGCTTAAGGAACTCAAGATCAATTCATTTACAGGAATACATGCATTTTTACCTTTGGGTCAACTTTCGGCTGATCCCACTTGGTAGCCTGAGGTTCTTGGTGTTCAGCCACACCTTCTCCCCAGCCTGGAACTCTACATCCCGGCGCTTTAGGTTCGCATACTTGGTTTGCCTTTGTTGAGCCCGTTCCAAAGAATCCCTCACTAGATTCCAAATGTTGAGTCTTTCCGCCGTGAATGCCTCCACTGCGGGTAGCTCTCCATGATACTCGGCCACGCCGAGTTCCATAGGACCTTCAATAGCTCGCCCATTGATGACTTCCCATGGACTCACCCCGATGCTCGAATGTGGTGAGTTGTTATAACACATTTCCGCAAGTCCCAAATGACTTACCCAATCGGTCTGGTCTCCTGAGACATAGCATCGCAAATAATCCTCCAGCTGCCTATTCACCCTTTCCGTTTGTCCGTCTGTCAAGAAGTGTTAGTGCCATCAACTTGACTTACTACCCCATACCTGTCTGTGGGTGATAGGCTGTGCTGAATTTCAACTTGGTGCGATACTGTTCTAGGAGTGTCCTCCAGAACCTACTGGTGAAGATCTTATCTCGATCTGAGATAATCTCTTCCGGCCTTCCCCGCACTCGAACCACTTGTTCGAAGAACAGCTTCGCCACACCTTCCGCATCCACTTCCGTTGTGGTGGGTATGAAATGTGCCATCTTTGAAAATCGGTCCACCACCACGAATATCGCATTGAACCCCTCGCTTGGGGTTGTCCAATGATGAAGTCCATCGTGAGACACTTCCATGGACGATCTGGAATTGGGATGCTTTGCAACAAGCCCCCACTAGCCTTAGTCACGGCTTTGACCTGCTGACATGTTGGACATGTCTTTACATAGTCTTGGATGTCCTTAGCCATATCTGGCCAATGGTACTTCCTCTTGAGTAAGCCCATCGTCTTGGGCACTCCGCCGTGTCCCGCAAGAGGTCCGTCATGACACTCTTCTAAGACTACCTTCCTTAGTCCCCCTTCTGGAACATATACCCTCGTTTGCTTGTAATAAATGAGTCTGTTGCGTTCCGCATAGCCCGTTTTCTCTTCCGTTGGCAGCTCACCTCTCTGGTGAGCTTCCCGCGCCTCCAAATTCCTCAACAACACTTCTTGTGCAAGACCATCGTTCTCATATGCTGTCCGCACATCGTCCCAGAAGGTTGCTGTTGCGCTGGATATCGCCAACCTCAAGCTCGCTTTTCGACTTAGCGCATCTGCCACGATGTTGCTCTTCCCAGGCTTGTACAAAATCTCGCAATCAAACTCGGCCAAGGCATTGGCCCACCGACCTTGTTTCCCTCTCAGGTCGGGTTGTGACAAGAAGTGTTTCGTTGCCACATTGTCCGTGTAAACCTTGAAGTGTCTCCCAAGGTAGTGTCGCCACTCCTTGAGCGCCTTGACCACTGCAAACAATTCCTTCTCGTGGGCAGGCCACTTCCGTTGAGCCTTGTCCAGCTTCTTTGAGAAGAACGCTACTGGATGGTTGTCTTGCTTCAAAACTACGCCCAACGCAAAGTCCAAAGCATCCGTGTCTACCTCAAAGTCCTTACCGAAGTCCGGTAATGCCAACACGGGAGCCTTCCTCAATTTCCCTTTGAGGTGGACGAATGCCGCCTCGCATTCCGCTGTCCATACCATCTTCCCTTTTCCTGTTTGGTCCGTTAAGGGCAGGGCTACTCTCGAATAGTGTCTGATAAACTTTCGATAGTAGTTGCATAGCCCCAAGAATGCCCTTAACTCATGTACATTCGATGGTCGCTCCCATTCCTGGATTGCTTGGACCTTTTCCGGGTCCACCTTGAGCCCGTCCTGGCCCACCACATGCCCGAGAAACTTTACCTCTTGTTGAGCAAAGTCACATTTGCTCTCTTTAGCATACAGTTTGTGTTCCCTTAGTTTCTCAAACACCTTCGCCAAGTGTTCGGCATGCTCCTCTAGCGTCTCGCTATAGATCAGGATGTCGTCAATATAGACGACCACGAAGTGATCCAGATAGGGTACAAAGATGTGGTTCATCAACGCCGAAAACGTTGCCGGCGCATTGCACAGCCCAAAGGGCATCACCAGAAACTCAAAGCTCCCATACCTCATTCGACAGGTTGTCTTCTCGACATATTCCTCAGCTACCCTGATCTGGTAGTATCCTGACCTTAGGTCAATCCTTGAGAAGTATTTTGCCTTTCCCAACCTATCGAATAGGTCCTCAATCCTTGGCAAAGGGTACTTGTTCTTCTTGGTATACTTGTTGAGCAACCGGTAATCTATGCACATGCGCATAGATCCATCTTTCTTTTTCACAAATAATACCGGCGCCCTATACGGCGACTTGCTCAACCTAACATACACTTTGTCCACCAACTCCTCTAGTTGGCACTTGAGCTCCTTGAGTTCTTTTTCGTTCAAACGATAGGGTGGACGAAACACCGCCTCAGCACCCTCGACCAGCTCAATCTTATGTTCTATCGGTCGTGCGGGGGGCAACCCCGCTGGTAGCTCCTCCGGCATGGTATCCTGGAATTGGTCCAGTACCCGCTAGATCACTAAAGGTACTTCTTCCGTTCTTGTCTTTTTGTCACTCTTCACCGAGAGTAAGCACAAAAAGGCTGCCTTAGTTCCTTTAGTGAGTTGTCCTCTCGTGGACACCAAGTTTAAGCATGACTCTTTGGCCTTGCTTTGCCCTACCTTTAGATCCTGGGCCTCCACCCTAGATCTTCTTCCTTGGGCATTCGCCAATACCACAAGGTTCCTACCTTGTCCATGCAGGGCTACCACGAACCGATTAAACCAATTCATTCCGAAGATCACATCAAATCCCGCCATGTCCAAGACAGTGAAATCCATGTCTACTTTCCATGTCCCTACTTCAACTCTCGCTTGTCGAAGTACCTCATCGGTGCTTTGGCTACCTTGAACAAACTCTATAGTCCTTGGTTCGCCTAGCCGCTGCACCGTTAGTCCGGCTTGCCGGACTATGTCTGCAACCACAAAATTATCCGAAGCACCCGTGTCAATAAGGATCTTAACAAAGCTACCTCCGAGCTTCCCTCGGAGGGCTAGTAGATGTCGTGAACGACTCTCTACCAAAGTTGCTCGTGTAATGAGTAACTTTGAGTTAGGGACTCAATCACATACCTCAGTTTGGACTTCACCCGACTTGATGGCCATATTGGCTCTGGCCTTCTTCGGGTAGGGACATTCCCTCGAGAAGTGTCCCGCTTTGCCGCAGTTGTAGCATACATTGTTTCCCACGCTGCTATACGACTTGACCTTCTTATCTGTGGGTTTGTCTCTTTTCACTTGACTTCCCCACGTACTCACTCGCTGGCCACCGGATTTGCCTTTCCGGAACCCCGAGGACTCATTCTTAGAGAAACTCTTCTTGAATTTCCCCTTGCTATATGTTCCCCTCGGTTTGGCCCCTTTGTAAAACGTGGATCCCGACCCCGTCATGTTCCCCTTTCGCAGGTTATCATTGAAATGCACCTTGATGGCCGCATCCAACGCTTCCTTGTAGTTGGTCGGGTTCCAGCGCATCACCTCACCGCAAGCCCAGGTTTGCAAACCTGATATAAAGGCATGGAACGCATCCATATCCCCCATGTCCGTGACAAGTATCCTCTTTGCCATGAACCCATTCACATATTCTTGGATGGTTCCAGTCTGCTTCAGCCTACTCAGCTCATCTCTCAGATGCAGAGTGGCATTCGGAGGAACGTATGTTGCGCGGATCCTCGCCTTCATCATGTCCCAGGTGGCCACCGGTCCTTCGTTGGCCTCCGTTGTTCTCCACCAAGACTTGGCATTATCTGCCAAGTATGGTTTTGCACATGGGACCTTCTCCGAGCTCGGTAACCGCAACGCTCGGAAGTAGTCCTCCATATCGTAAAACCAATCCTCCACAACCTTATAGTCGTTCACTCCCTTGAACACCGGTGGGGGCTTTGGTTTGTACTTGGGAACTGCCTGAGGGACTGATTCCACTTCGGTCTGTTCGACCTTGTCTGGTTTTGCCTCTGTCCCTGCTGAAGGGTCCGCACCTTCTGCGCTGCCAGCATCCGCAGTCTTTCACTTTTTCTTCCGCTTCTCGTCACGCTTTAACTTGCGTACGAGAGTCTCCAGCAGGGCATTGGTCTGTGCCAACTATCCTTCTAGCACGTCCAATCGAGCCTTGGACGACCGAACCTCGCCACCAGACTCCTGTTTGGAAGTTTCCTCACTGGAGTCCTCCTCATGCAAGGATTCCTCATCCATAGCCTCTTGTTCAACCGGAGGCTCCAGCTCTGGCAGAGGTTCCGTCTCCGCCTGGGTTCGCTTACGCCCTGCCCTTGCCATCTCCCAGCAATCCGCCTCTATCCTTCGCTAGAACTGAGGAAAAGGCTCCGATACCAAATTGTAAGCCACAATTTTTTCCTTTCCAATTTGCTAGCTCACCTCGTCTATCCATCCGACACTGCCTTGGCTTTTGCTAGGTTCCCTCGCCAAGGTTCTCGCCTATGGTACCAGCTCCTACTTGGTCCTACTTGCTTTCAGCTACTCACTGCATGAGCAACGGAGCGTTAGCCACCATCCACAGATTCCCAATCTCTCCCAATCCCCCTCCCCGGGTTAGACTGGACTTAAGGTTCGGCTACACTCCCCGCAGGCACAAGCAGCCAAGCACCCCAAACCTCCAAATTCTTAACACCCCTTGGTACCCCAAGATTTGGTCATGGGCCCCTTTAAATCCCAAGCCTTGGGTGCAGCACTTGTTTCGGGACGTGGGAGGGAAACACCGTGGCCTAACGGCCCGGTATGGGTACCTTTACCCCCCTTTTTCCATCCCGAAGGGAAGGCCCAAGCCCCCGGAAGGGCGGGGCCCAATGAGCCCCAAGGTACTCAAGGGGGGCCCCCCTCCCCCTGACCCGGGAGCCCCGCATTCGTTTTCCCTTTGGGGAGTGGGAGCTGCTCTGGAGCCCTTCCTGGGAGGGCCCCTCGGGCCCCAGCCAAGTCCATGTTCACTCCCACCCAAGGCCCTTGGGTCCCAGTTTCAACCTCAAGTCGGTTTGGAAGCCCAACGGGAGAGTCCCTTCAAAACTGGTTCCGGGACCTCACTATCCCTACTATACTTTGGGAACCCCCTGCAGCCCCCCCCCCCCCTGGGAGACGCACGCTTTGGGCTTTCACCCCTTGACCCGTATTAGTATTTGGACTTAGTCTCTAGCTCGATCTCGGATCCGATTTCGGATCCGACTTCGGATTCGGTTTCGGACTCGATCTCAGACTCGATCTCGGACCCGATCTTGGACCCGACCTCGGACTCGACCTCGGACTCGGTCTCGGACTCGATTTCGGATCTCGGACTCCGTCTCGAACTCGGTTTCGAACTCGGACTCGAACTCGGTCCCCGAGTCGGTCTCGGACTCGATTCCGGACTCGATCTTGAACTCGGTCCTAGAGTCGGTCTTGGACTCGATCTTCGACTTGGTCCCATCCGATGAACTCTTTGTCATTTTGGTCATGCTTTCGGGGTTCCTTTAGCCTACGACACCTCGGCAAGTTGGTTCCTTACAGGTAGCCCTAGCTACCATTTCAAGGACTTGTGTCCTCATCCATATTTGACCTCTCATGGTCATTAATTTTAGTATTAAATTCATGAGCATCAACCTCAACTATATGAAAATAATTTTTTGACTCTCTTATTGTTTTGGAGTCTTTATCTTTCCTATGATCCCACCATAGTTGTTTACCACAACTATATTAGCCAGTTTGCTAAGTCAAATGCTCATTTGGATCACATCCTCACTCTCTGAAGAAAACTTTATACTGTTCCAAAGACCCCAAAGTTGTTCCCTTACTAGCTCCTTTCTATCCACCACATTGTATACAAGCTCACACATGAAGTAGAGTGGAGAGCCATGTTCTTCTGATTGCTACTCCTCAAGGATATGCCCAATCCTAGGACCTTCCAATGCTTATACAATTGATGATATATTTGGCCACTAATAAGAGTCGGATTAAGGAATAGCTTCGATACTAAATTGTAAGAAACTAAATTTTCCATTTTACTTTAGTCACTTAACCATACCTCCGACCACTTGGAGGAGTCTCACTCACAACTTCCATAAGTCCTATTTTGGATTTGGGGACTTGCTAGCTCCGTGAATGGCATTTATGCCACTCAACCTTTGCACTTGGTCCAAGTGCTCCACATATCTAATCCCTTGACTGACACCCAAAGGTACCACTAACATATCAGCTTATTATGCTAAGGCCATACCCATTCATCTTTGTCATACCAGTGGTCCAACACCACTTGCACCACAGTCAAGTCTCTCAAAAACTAGACCCTCTATACATAAGTGGTCATCCCTTGACCACACCTTAGCACCCTTAGGATGCTTAGAGACATGGGGAATACTCTTCCCCACTTTCCCTTCTATTCCCACTAAATTCCCCTCCATCCACAGTCGTGCTTACCAACATTGCCACTGGATCAAGGCCCAAAGGCTCAACCACTAAGTCTTACTAACCTCTAGTACTTCCTCACCATGTGACCATATCCTTGGTCACTATACCAAAGGATTACTCTTCTTCCTTTCCACAACCTAGGACTTTGGGACAATATTTCGAAACATTGTAGCCCTATACGAGCCTTGTGGGTACTCTCCCCACCTTCCACCCTTAGGTGCCCTAACCAATTGGCTAGAGCAAGGTTCTAATGAGCCACACAAGGTATCCAAGTAGGTAGTGCCATCCACACTTGGATTGAAAGCATCAATCATTCAATCTCTTGGGGGAGCTAAAGCCAACTTTTGAACACTTTATTAAGTTACCCCACTTGTCTATCCATATTCACTCTAGCTTTGGACTCCTTAGTGAATGTATCATCACCCAACACGTGGGTATAGCCTTCCTTGGTCACACTGGCCTTTCTTGGCCAAACTAGCTCAATTGGAATCCTCCCTCTATTATACTTTTGGAGCTCACCAAACCCCCTAGGGTCTGGGAGACGAACGCTTTGGGCTTTTAGCCTCAAACTTAAACTCAGACTCAGTTTTAGTCTCGGTCTCAATCTCGGTCTCGGTCACTTTCTCAGCCTCAACCTCGAACTCTATCTCATGTCCATCTCGAACTCGACCTTAGACTCCATCTCGGACTCCATCTCAAGTTCATCTCGAACTCCATCTCGGGTCTATCTCAAACTCCATCTTGGGTCCATCTCAAACTCCATCTCAAATCCATCTCGGACTCTATCTTGGGTCCCTCTTGGATCCAACTCAAACTCCATCTTAGGTCCATCTCGGACTCCATCTCAGGTCCATATCGAATTCCATCGGACTCCATCTCAGACTCTGTCTTGACACTTTTATGTGTCATGTATTGGTCCTCTTATGTGCCTTTTCTAGAGACTCACTTACTACTTGTTTTATGCTCATTTCTCAAGCACTTCATTGGGAGTTCCACTCCCACTCTCGACTGTCTTAGTCGGAGCTTTTAGTCTAAATGTGTTATGCTTACTTAGCTTCCGCTTCGGTGAAATGTGTATATACTATTTCCCAATGCCCCTTAAGGGCTAAAACAACATCGAGAGCGCACTCTCAAAGACTACAAGCACAGATGCTTGGTGCTGCTTGTGGGCCGCCCGCCTTGTAGGTGACTCCACTGTGAAACTAGAAGCCACCTTCTACACTCTGCAACACTTGAGACCACCACAGAGTGCTCTACCACCAACATGCCTCCAGTACCAAAACGATGCCCAATTGCAGTGTGACTCCAACTTGTAGATCCATGCGAGGTGTGAACATCCTCTAACTCATAGTTGGAGCTACCATACAGGACAAGTGCACTAGCCAACCTTCAGAAGAGTCCTAGCCCTAGGGACTAGAGAAATGGCCTAAACCTCCTCCTAAAGGAGCCAATTACTCCAGATTTAGCATTGGAGAGGAAACGTGTAAATCCCTTATATGTGCAGCATCAAATTGTCTCTCTTAGTTGCTGGCCCCAAACGTGGTAGCAAGCCACTAGATCCAAAAAATCCTCCCTTCCCAATCATCCTCAAAGCAAGACATCATATATGGTCTTCCAAAGAGAATCCAGAAAGCTATGAACGTTTTCAAGTCTTAGTTGCTCCAAGTCACCCCTAAGGTGACATCCAACTCCACCAATCTTTGACCACTATCGCTCTATCACACAACAAGGCAAGCAAGATTGCCTAGATCTTGGCAAAGAGCTCTATTTCTAAAGCTTTTGCAACTGTTTGTCCACTGTCGAGATACTTTAAGAGCCTCCTAAGACCGCAGCTAAAACCCTAAACCCACTAGAACCCTAGCTTTGGAACAGGGCCTTAGTTGCCAGGAACCCTATTCTTAGCTGTCGCCCAAGAACCCTAATTCCAGAGCATGAGTTAGGCTTTTATTTCGGCCATTATCATGTGGCACCCTTTCGGCTCTACTTTGGGGCTTAGGAATTTGTGTCTCACATCTTGGCCCTATCAAGGCCTCACTCCCATTAGGAATGTTGCTACCCAGCTTGCAATGCATTAGAGATTAACAAATGTTAATTCTCAATTGTTCCAACTCAACTGCTCCAAATGCTCTCTTTTTTGCTCAATCACCACCAACTTCAACCTCTTGCATTTCATACTCTCAAGCCCAAGATTTTGCTAGCTTGTTAATGTTTTATTATCTATGTGTGGATTCTTCATGTTTTGCCACTCCTTACCCATATCCTATAGATTAATGCTATGGTTTTTGCATCCAGCTATAGTCCTAGAAGGCTAGCCCTTAATTCTTTTTGCTTAACTTCTAAAATCTTTATTTTGCCACATTGCCAACTGCCACCCCATTACTGCCATATCATATTGCTATGTCATTGCCACATGAATCAATTGACTACTTGCATATTGCTCACTAGCACTTTAGAGCCAAAATCACTCCCAAAGATAAAAAGTTAGTCACTTTAGCTTTACTTTGCCACTAGTTGTTCAAATTCTAATTTTAATATGAAAGATGGATTTAAATAAGAAACTAAGAAATTTCTTCTTGCTACAATGATTTTTTACAACTTGAATCTAGATCAACAATACTATTATCTTGATGAAGTTATGGTTGGAGCCATCAATAGCAATTATTGAGGAGCAAAGAAGAAGAAAGAAAATACTTTGTTAGACATCTGATTATATGAAAATTGCTAAAACATCTCTCCATCCTAACCATGGCTCTCCACACTCTCGCACACTCACACACTCACAACTTCATCTGGAAAGGAATTTCTTGCACTCCTTGATATCTATGGATTGTAGTTTTAGGTCAAATTGACCACTGTCGTGAATTTTGTGGTGTTAGGATTTTACTACCCGCAGTATTTGTAGTTCATTTTTACCAATTACTGTAAGTCTATCTTTCTAGTAGTATGAAACTGCTTTGGCTAGTTTCACTGCTTGGAGCACAAAAGATTAGTTCCTCCCATGGAGATACAGGGTCACTAGCAGTGATGCTAACTCCAGTGACAGCTCTCATCAAACCACCAATCTAAGCTTGAATCTCCACTGCAGGGCTTTCCTACATCAGGAGCATTGAACACCCAAGGACCAGCCCATTTGCTTCCCTGACATGGAGCAATCCAGTGTTTGTTTTATGTGGCACACAGTAGGACGTCATAGTTTGCATCATGAAGGCACCAAACTGCAGTGGAAAAAAACATTAAGAAGTTAGGGTATATTGGCATAAACATACCCCTGCACCCCACAAGGCTATTGGAATGTTTTGACTATTCATTGTTGCATACACTAGAGTCAGGCCCTGCACTACGACTCACACACAAGAACACTGAAGTGACTAAGTTTACCTCGCCAGTGAGACGTGGTTCCACAGGCACAACTGTCCAGTTTAGCGTCTTCATGTCGAAGAGCAACGTTTCTTGTTTGTCAGACACAAAAACCATTGAATAGAGCCACAGATAGAAAGAATCTACACACTGCCTATGAAGTAGCATTCGTCTCCAACCACAGCATTTCCAAAACATGCCCCTGATGCAAGGATATGAGAACATGGGGACAGTGCCGCTGCAAGAGTCCTACAAAGATGAACGACCTCTTACAATCTAGAGTCCACAACAGCTGCTCCATGCTGCAAGATTGATCTTTATGATGTGAACAACAAAAAGCAGAAACCCTTAGCACATCAACGCGTTCCCATTGCCCACAAAACTTCAATTTAGGGCAGATCTTTTTGAGTTCTGCTTCTTTACCAGCAATTCTCGGCCATGGGTCATTCACAGCGTTGAAACTCTTGGAATATCCAAAAAGCACTTGTATGCTCTAGATGCCCATGTTGGGTATATGCCGCAAGAATGAGACCACGCCACTGTACTGGAACATTCCATCCCTATTTGACATGGTGATGAAAACCCTAGAAAGAGAATGCTTAGGAGCGGGGAGCTTTGCCACAGTTTATGTATGGCAATCGCGGAACAACTTGGCAATCAAGTGCTTGGCAAATGCCAGCCACTTTCCCGAGCTGCTTGATGAGTTTGAGAATCACCAAAAGATAAGTAAGGCGTGCGAAGGCGCAGAGAATCTCCTCTTTCTGGTGCCCAAGCCTGTCGAATTCTTCCCTTCTCTCACATCACTGGCAGAGTGCCTGTGAATGGATTCGTTGCTGCTGCCAACTATACCCACCGTGTACACAATGCGGCAAGTCTGGCCCGCGTGGATTCCATTAGGGCCAAGTTCTTCCCTGCACTCCACTCCGGCTACTCCAAGTCCTTCGTCACGCAGATCTACTTGGGTGTGAAACGCCCGCGCCTGGCGTCTCAATTCTTCAATGCCAATAACTTCCCGCTGGATGCCAATCGTTACAGGGAGCTGGGGCTGCCGATCGAATTGCTGGCCCAAGAAATGGGTAGACTTCTCACCAGGATCCACCACCTCGCAGGTGTTTTCAGCTATGTACTGTTTCATTCGTGTGGTACTTTTGCTCTTCTT